>NW_027478942.1:0-345494 GCF_051014685.1 Ptiloglossa arizonensis
ACCAGAATGGCCTAGGGAAAAAATACACGTTACGTTGTAATCTGGCGAGTTTCTACTTTCAGACGCAACAGGAATTTTTGGATTAGGTCAATCCGTTCGCGAGATATGGGAGTCTGAAGCCAAGAAATGGTTGAGAAGGCAAAAAATTTTTCGCAATTCTGCTGCTCCAAACGCTTCACCAGAATGGCCTAGGGAAAAAATACACATACCGTTGTAATGGGGCGAGCTTCTACTTTCAGATGCAACAAGAATTTTTGGGTTAGGTCAATCCGTTCGCGAGATATGGGAGTTTGAAGCCAAGAAATGGTATAGAAGGCAAAAAATTTTTCGCAATTCTGCTGCTCGAAACGCTTAACCAGAATGGCCTTGGGAAAAAATACACGTTACGTTGTAATCTGGCGAGTTTCTACTTTCAGACGCAACAGGAATTTTGGAATTAGGTCAATCCGTTCGCGAGATATGGGAGTTTGAAGCCAAAAAATAGTTGAGAAGGCAACAAATTTTTCGCACTTCTGCTGCTCCAAACCCTTAACCAGAATGGCCTAGGGAACAAAATACACGTTACGTTGTAATCTGGCGAGTTTCTACTTTCAGACGCAACAGGAATTTTTGGATTAGGTCAATCCGTTCGCGAGATATGGGAGTTTGAAGCCAAGAAATGGTTGAGAAGGCAAAAAATTTTTCGCAATTCTGCTGCTCCAAACGCTTAACCAGAATGGCCTAGGGAAAAAATACACATTACGTTGTAATCGGGCGAGTTTCTACTTTCACGTGCAATAGGAATTTTTGGGTTAGGACAATCCGTTCGCGAGATATGGGAGTTTGAAGCCAAGAAATGGTTGAGAAGGCAAAAAATTAGTCGCATTTCTGCTGCTCCAAACGCTTAACCAGAATGGCCTAGGGAAAAAATACACATTACGTTGTAATCTGGCGAGTTTCTACTTTCAGACGCAACAGGAATTTTTGGATTAGGTCAATCCGTTCGAGAGATATGGGAGATTGAAGCCAAGAAATGGTTGAGAAGGCAAAAAATTTTTCGCAATTCTGCTGCTCCAAACGCTTAACCAGAATGGCCTAGGGAAAAAATACACATACCGATGTAATCGGGCGAGTTTCTACTTTCAGATGCAATAGGAATTTTTGGGTTAGGTCAATCCGTTCGCGAGATATGGGAGTTTGAAGCCAAGAAATGGTTGAGAAGGCAAAAAATTTTTCGCAATTCTGCTGCTCCAAACGCTTAACCAGAATGGCCTAGGGAAAAAATACACATACCGTTGTAATCGGGCGAGTTTCTACTTTCAGATGCAATAGGAATTTTTGTGTTAGGTCAATCCGTTCGCGAGATATGGGAGTCTGAAGCCAAGAAATGGTTGAGAAGGCAAAAAATTTTTTGCAATTCTGCTGCTCCAAACGCTTAACCAGAATGGCCTAGGGAAAAAATACACATACCGTTGTAATCGGGCGAGTTTCTACTTTCAGATGCAATAGGAATTTTTGGGTTAGGTCAATCGGTTCGCGAGATATGGGAGTCTGAAGCCAAGAAATGGTTGAGAAGGCAAAAAATTTTTCGCAAATCTGCTGTTCCAAACGCTTCACCAGAATGGCCTAGGGAAAAAATACACATACCGTTGTAATGGGGCGAGCTTCTACTTTCAGATGCAATAGGAATTTTTGGGTTAGGTCAATCCGTTCGCGAGATATGGGAGTTTGAAGCCAAGAAATGGTTTAGAAGGCAAAAAATTTTTCGCAATTCTGCTGCTCCAAACGCTTAACCAGAATGGCCTTGGGAAAAAATACACGTTACGTTGTAATCTGGCGAGTTTCTACTTTCAGACGCAACAGGAATTTTTGGATTAGGTCAATCCGTTCGCGAGATATGGGAGTTTGAAGCCAAGAAATAGTTGAGAAGGCAACAAATTTTTCGCACTTCTGCTGCTCCAAACCCTTAACCAGAATGGCCTAGGGAAAAAATACACGTTACGTTGTAATCTGGCGAGTTTCTACTTTCAGAAGCAACAGGAATTTTTGGGTTATGTCAATCCGTTCGCGAGATATGGGTGTTTGAAGCCAAGAAATGGTATAGAAGGCAAAAAATTTTTCGCAATTCTGCTGCTCGAAACGCTTAACCAGAATGGCCTTGGGAAAAAATACACGTTACGTTGTAATCTGGCGAGTTTCTACTTTCAGACGCAACAGGAATTTTGGAATTAGGTCAATCCGTTCGCGAGATATGGGAGTTTGAAGCCAAAAAATAGTTGAGAAGGCAACAAATTTTTCGCACTTCTGCTGCTCCAAACCCTTAACCAGAATGGCCTAGGGAACAAAATACACGTTACGTTGTAATCTGGCGAGTTTCTACTTTCAGACGCAACAGGAATTTTTGGATTAGGTCAATCCGTTCGCGAGATATGGGAGTTTGAAGCCAAGAAATGGTTGAGAAGGCAAAAAATTTTTCGCAATTCTGCTGCTCCAAACGCTTAACCAGAATGGCCTAGGGAAAAAATACACATTACGTTGTAATCGGGCGAGTTTCTACTTTCACGTGCAATAGGAATTTTTGGGTTAGGACAATCCGTTCGCGAGATATGGGAGTTTGAAGCCAAGAAATGGTTGAGAAGGCAAAAAATTAGTCGCATTTCTGCTGCTCCAAACGCTTAACCAGAATGGCCTAGGGAAAAAATACACATTACGTTGTAATCTGGCGAGTTTCTACTTTCAGACGCAACAGGAATTTTTGGATTAGGTCAATCCGTTCGCGAGATATGGGAGATTGAAGCCAAGAAATGGTTGAGAAGGCAAAAAATTTTTCGCAATTCTGCTGCTCCAAACGCTTAACCAGAATGGCCTAGGGAAAAAATACACATACCGATGTAATCGGGCGAGTTTCTACTTTCAGATGCAATAGGAATTTTTGGGTTAGGTCAATCCGTTCGCGAGATATGGGAGTTTGAAGCCAAGAAATGGTTGAGAAGGCAAAAAATTTTTCGCAATTCTGCTGCTCCAAACGCTTAACCAGAATGGCCTAGGGAAAAAATACACATACCGTTGTAATCGGGCGAGTTTCTACTTTCAGATGCAATAGGAATTTTTGGGTTAGGTCAATCCGTTCGCGAGATATGGGAGTCTGAAGCCAAGAAATGGTTGAGAAGGCAAAAAATTTTTTGCAATTCTGCTGCTCCAAACGCTTAACCAGAATGGCCTAGGGAAAAAATACACATACCGTTGTAATCGGGCGAGTTTCTACTTTCAGATGCAATAGGAATTTTTGGGTTAGGTCAATCGGTTCGCGAGATATGGGAGTCTGAAGCCAAGAAATGGTTGAGAAGGCAAAAAATTTTTCGCAAATCTGCTGTTCCAAACGCTTCACCAGAATGGCCTAGGGAAAAAATACACATACCGTTGTAATGGGGCGAGCTTCTACTTTCAGATGCAATAGGAATTTTTGGGTTAGGTCAATCCGTTCGCGAGATATGGGAGTTTGAAGCCAAGAAATGGTTTAGAAGGCAAAAAATTTTTCGCAATTCTGCTGCTCCAAACGCTTAACCAGAATGGCCTTGGGAAAAAATACACGTTACGTTGTAATCTGGCGAGTTTCTACTTTCAGACGCAACAGGAATTTTTGGATTAGGTCAATCTGTTCGCGAGATATGGGAGTTTGAAGCCAAGAAATGGTTGAGAAGGCAAAAAACTTTTCGCAATTCTGCTGCACCAAACGCTTAACCAGAATGGCCTAGGGAAAAAATACACATACCGTTGTAATCGGGCGAGTTTCTACTTTCAGACGCAATAGGAATTTTTGGGTTAGGTCAATCCGTTCGCGAGATATGGGAGTTTGAAGACAAGAAATGGTTGAGAAGGCAAAAAATTTTTCGCAATTCTGCTGCTCCAAACGCTTCACCAGAATGGCCTAGGGAAAAAATACACATACCGTTGTAATAGGGCGCGCTTCTACTTTCAGATTCAATAGGAATTTTTGGGTTAGGACAATCCGTTCGCGAGATATGGGAGTTTGAAGCCAAGAAATGGTTGAGAAGGCAAAAAATTAGCCGCAATTCTGCTGCTCCAAACGCTTAACCAGAATGGCCTAGGGAAAAAATACACATACCGTTGTAATGGGGCGAGCTTCTACTTTCAGATGCAATAGGAATTTTTGGGTTAGGTCAATCCGTTCGCGAGATATGGGAGTTTGAAGCCAAGAAATGGTTTAGAAGGCAAAAAATTTTTCGCAATTCTGCTGCTCCAAACGCTTAACCAGAATGACCTTGGGAAAAAATACACGTTACGTTGTAATCTGGCGAGTTTCTACTTTCAGACGCAACAGGAATTTTTGGATTAGGTCAATCCGTTCGCGAGATATGGGAGTTTGAAGCCAAGAAATAGTTGAGAAGGCAACAAATTTTTCGCACTTCTGCTGCTCCAAACCCTTAACCAGAATGGCCTAGGGAAAAAATACACGTTACGTTGTAATCTGGCGAGTTTCTACTTTCAGAAGCAACAGGAATTTTTGGATTAGGTCAATCCGTTCGCGAGATATGGGAGTTTGAAGCCAAGAAATGGTTGAGAAGGCAAAAAACTTTTCGCAATTCTGCTGCTCCAAACGCTTAACCAGAATGGCCTAGGGAAAAAATACACATACCGTTGTAATCGGGCGAGTTTCTACTTTCAGACGCAATAGGAATTTTTGGGTTAGGTCAATCCGTTCGCGAGATATGGGAGTTTGAAGACAAGAAATGGTTGAGAAGGCAAAAAATTTTTCGCAATTCTGCTGCTCCAAACGCTTCACCAGAATGGCCTAGGGAAAAAATACACATACCGTTGTAATAGGGCGCGCTTCTACTTTCAGATTCAATAGGAATTTTTGGGTTAGGACAATCCGTTCGCGAGATATGGGAGTTTGAAGCCAAGAAATGGTTGAGAAGGCAAAAAATTAGTCGCAATTCTGCTGCTCCAAACGCTTAACCAGAATGGCCTAGGGAAAAAATACACATTACGTTGTAATCTGGCGAGTTTCTACTTTCAGACGCAACAGGAATTTTTGAATTAGGTCAATCCGTTCGCGAGATATGGGAGTTTGAAGCCAAGAAATGGTTGAGAAGGCAAAAAATTTTTCGCAATTCTGCTGCTCCAAACGCTTAACCAGAATGGCCTAGGGAAAAAATACACATACCGATGTAATCGGGCGAGTTTCTACTTTCAGATGCAATAGGAATTTTTGGGTTAGGTCAATCCGTTCGCGAGATATGGGAGTTTGAAGCCAAGAAATGGTTGAGAAGGCAAAAAATTTTTCGCAATTCTGCTGCTCCAAACGCTTAACCAGAATGGCCTAGGGAAAAAACACACATTACGTTGTAATCGGGCGAGTTTCTACTTTCACGTGCAATAGGAATTTTTGGGTTAGGTCAATCCGTTCGCGAGATATGGGAGTTTGAAGCCAAGAAATAGTTGAGCAGACAACAAATTTTTCGCACTTCTGCTGCTCCAAACCCTTAACCAGAATGGCCTAGGGAAAAAATACACGTTACGTTGTAATCTGGCGAGTTTGTACTTTCAGACGCAACAGGAATTTTTGGATTAGGTCAATCCGTTCGCGAGATATGGGAGTTTGAAACCAAGAAATGGTTGAGAAGGCAAAAAATTTTTCGCAATTCTGCTGCTCCAAACGCTTAACCAGAATGGCCTAGGGAAAAAATACACATACCGTTGTAATCGGGCGAGTTTCTACTTTCAGATGCAATAGGAATTTTTGGGTTAGGTCAATCCGTTCGCGAGATATGGGAGTCTGAAGCCAAGAAATGGTTGAGAAGGCAAAAAAATTTTCGCAATTCTGCTGCTCCAAACGCTTCACCAGAATGGCCTAGGGAAAAAATACACATACCGTTGTAATGGGGCGAGCTTCTACTTTCAGATGCAACAGGAATTTTTGGGTTAGGTCAATCCGTTCGCGAGATATGGGAGTTTGAAGCCAAGAAATAGTTGAGAAGGCAAACAATTAGTCGCAATTCTGCTGCTCCAAACGCTTAACCAGAATGGCCTAGGGAAAAAATACACATACCGATGTAATCGGGCGAGTTTCTACTTTCAGATGCAATAGGAATTTTTGGGTTAGGACAATCCGTTCGCGAGATATGGGAGTTTGAAGCCAAGAAATGGTTGAGAAGGCAAAAAATTAGTCGCAATTCTGCTGCTCCAAACGCTTAACCAGAATGGCCTAGCGAAAAAATACACATTACGTTGTAATCTGGCGAGTTTCTACTTTCAGACGCAACAGGAATTTTTGGATTAGGTCAATCCGTTCGCGAGATATGGGAGTTTGAAGCCAAGAAATGGTTGAGAAGGCAAAAAATTTTTCGCACTTCTGCTGCTCCAAACGCTTAACCAGAATGGCCTAGGGAAAAAATACACATTACGTTGTAATCGGGAGAGTTTCTACTTTCAGATGCAATAGGAATTTTTGGGTTAGGTCAATCCGTTCGCGAGATATGGGAGTTTGAAGCCAAGAAATGGTTGAGAAGGCAAAAAGTTTTTCGCAATTCTGCTGCTCCAAACGCTTAACCAGAATGGCCTAGGGAAAAAATACACATACCGTTGTAATCGGGCGAGTTTCTACTTTCATGTGCAATAGGAATTTTTGGGTTAGGTCAATCCGTTCGCGAGATATGGGAGTTTGAAGCCAAGAAATGGTTGAGAAGACAACAAATTTTTCGCACTTCTGCTGCTCCAAACCCTTAACCAGAATGGCCTAGGGAAAAAATACACATACCGTTGTAATCGGGCGAGTGTCTACTTTCAGATGCAATAGGAATTTTTGGGTTAGGTCAATCCGTTCGCGAGATATGGGAGTTTGAAGCCAAGAAATGATTGAGAAGGCAAAAAATTTTTCTCAATTCTGCTGCTCCAAACGCTTAACCAGAATGGCCTAGGGAAAAAATACACATTACGTTGTAATCTGGCGAGTTTCTACTTTCAGACGCAACAGGAATTTTTGGGTTAGGTCAATCCGTTCGCGAGATATGGGAGTTTGAAGCCAAGAAATGGTTGAGAAGGCAAAAAATATTTCCCAATTCTGCTGCTCCAAACGCTTAACCAGAATGGCCTAGGGAAAAAATACACATACGGTTGTAATCGGGCGAGTTTCTACTTTCATGTGCAATAGGAATTTTTGGGTTAGGTCAATCCGTTCGCGAGATATGGGAGTTTGAAGCCAAGAAATGATTGAGAAGGCAAAAAATTTTTCGCACTTCTGCTGCTCCAAACCCTTAACCAGAATGGCCTAGGGAAAAAATACACGTTACTTTGTAATCTGGCGAGTTTCTACTTTCAGACGCAACAGGAATTTTTGGATTAGGTCAATCCGTTCGCGAGATATGGGAGTTTTTTTTTTTTTTTTTTTTTTATACGTGGGGGAAATCTTCGAAAGACCTCCCCGCCGCCTGGGGAGGGGCGGGGGGAGTGTGGGATTCCCCGCGCCCGGAAGGAAACCCAACGGGTGCGGGACCTGCCCACTAAAACCCACCACGGTGGCCATCCTCGCACTATGCAGGGGGAGCACCTGGGACCGAAAACATCATATCATCAGGTGCTCCCCCGTGCAGGGCTAGATATGGGAGTTTGAAGCCAAGAAATGGTTGAGAAGGCAAAAAATTTTTCGCAATTCTGCTGCTCCAAACGCTTAACCAGAATGGCCTAGGGAAAAAATACACATACCGTTGTAATCGGGCGAGTTTCTACTTTCAGATGCAATAGGAATTTTTGGGTTAGGTCAATCCGTTCGCGAGATATGGGAGATTGAAGCCAAGAAATGGTTGCGAAGGCAAAAAATTTTTCGCAATTCTGCTGCTCCAAACGCTTAACTAGAATGGCCTAGGGAAAAAATACACATTACGTTGTAATCTGGCGAGTTTCTACTTTCAGACGCAACAGGAATTTTTGGATTAGGTCAATCCGTTCGCGAGATATGGGAGTTTGAAGCCAAGAAATGGTTGAGAAGGCAAAAAATTTTTCGCAATTCTGCTGCTCCAAACGCTTAACGAGAATGGCCTAGGGAGAAAATACACATTACGTTGTAATCTGGCGCGTTTCTACTTTCAGACGCAACAGGAATTTTTGGATTAGGTCAATCCGTTCGCGAGATATGGGAGTTTGAAGCCAAGAAATGGTTGAGAAGGCAAAAAATTTTTCGCAATTCTGCTGCTCCAAACGCTTAACCAGAATTCCCTAAGGAAAAAATACACATACCACTGTAATCGGGCGTGTTCCTACTTTCAGATGCAATAGGAATTTTTGGGTTAGGTCAATCCGTTCGCGAGATATGGGAGTTTGAAGCCAAGAAATGATTGAGAAGGCAAAAAATTTTTCGCAATTCTGCTGCTCCAAACGCTTAACCAGAATGGCCTAGGGAAAAAATACACATTACGTTGTAATCTGGCGAGTTTCTACTTTCAGACGCAACAGGAATTTTCGGGTTAGGTGAATCCGTTCGCGAGATATGGGAGTTTGAAGCCAAGAAATGGTTGAGAAGGCAAAAAATTTTTCGCAATTCTGCTGCTCCAAACGCTTAACCAGAATGGCCTAGGGAAAAAATACACATACCGTTGTAATCGGGCGAGTTTCTACTTTCAGACGCAACAGGAATTTTTGGATTAGGTCAATCCGTTCGCGAGATATGGGAGTTTGAAGCCAAGAAATGATTGAGAAGGCAAAAAATTTTTCGCAATTCTGCTGCTCCAAACGCTTAACCAGAATGGCCTAGGGAAAAAATACACATTACGTTGTAATCTGGCGAGTTTCTACTTTCAGACGCAACAGGAATTTTTGGGTTAGGTCAATCCGTTCGCGAGATATGGGAGTTTGAAGCGAAGAAATGGTTGAGAAGGCAAAAAATTTTTCGCAATTCTGCTGCTCCAAACGCTTAACCAGAATGGCCTAGGGAAAAAATACACATACCGTTGTAATCGGGCGAGTTTCTACTTTCAGATGCAATTGGAATTTTTGGGTTAGGTCAATCCGTTCGCGAGATATGGGAGTTTGAAGCCAAGAAATGGTTGAGAAGGCAAAAAATTTGTCGCAATTCTGCTACTCCAAACGCTTAACCAGAATGGCCTAGGGAAAAAATACACATACCGTTGTAATCGGGCGAGTTTCTACTTTCAGATGCAATAGGAATTTTTGGGTTAGGTCAATCCGTTCGCGAGATATGGGAGTTTGAAGCCAAGAAATGGTTGAGAAGGCAAAAAATTTGTCGCAATTCTTCTACTCCAAACGCTTAACCAGAATGGCCTAGGGAAAAAATACACATTACGTTGTAATCTGGCGAGTTTCTACTTTCAGACGCAACAGGAATTTTTGGATTAGGTCAATCCGTTCGCGAGATATGGGAGTTTGAAGCCAAGAAATGATTGAGAAGGCAAAAAATTTTTCGCAATTCTGCTGCTCCAAACGCTTAACCAGAATGGCCTAGGGAAAAAATACACATTACGTTGTAATCTGGCGAGTTTCTACTTTCAGACGCAACAGGAATTTTTGGGTTAGGTCAATCCGTTCGCGAGATATGGGAGTTTGAAGCGAAGAAATGGTTGAGAAGGCAAAAAATTTTTCGCAATTCTGCTGCTCCAAACGCTTAACCAGAATGGCCTAGGGAAAAAATACACATACCGTTGTAATCGGGCGAGTTTCTACTTTCAGATGCAATTGGAATTTTTGGGTTAGGTCAATCCGTTCGCGAGATATGGGAGTTTGAAGCCAAGAAATGGTTGAGAAGGCAAAAAATTTGTCGCAATTCTGCTACTCCAAACGCTTAACCAGAATGGCCTAGGGAAAAAATACACATACCGTTGTAATCGGGCGAGTTTCTACTTTCAGATGCAATAGGAATTTTTGGGTTAGGTCAATCCGTTCGCGAGATATGGGAGTTTGAAGCCAAGAAATGGTTGAGAAGGCAAAAAATTTGTCGCAATTCTGCTACTCCAAACGCTTAACCAGAATGGCCTAGGGAAAAAATACACATTACGTTGTAATCTGGCGAGTTTCTACTTTCAGACGCAACAGGAATTTTTGGATTAGGTCAATCCGTTCGCGAGATATGGGAGTTTGAAGCCAAGAAATGGTTGAGAAGGCAAAAAATTTTTCGCAATTCTGCTGCTCCAAACGCTTAACCAGAATGGCCTAGGGAAAAAATACACATACCGATGTAATCGGGCGAGTTTCTACTTTCAGATGCAATAGGAATTTTTGGGTTAGGTCAATCCGTTCGCGAGATATGGGAGTTTGAAGCCAAGAAATGGTTGAGAAGGCAAAAAATTTTTCTCAATTCTGCTGCTCCAAACGCTTAACCAGAATGGCCTAGGGAAAAAATACACATTACGTTGTAATCTGACGAGTTTCTACTTTCACGTGCAATAGGAATTTTTGGGTTAGGTCAATCCGTTCGCGAGATATGGGAGTTTGAAGCCAAGAAATAGTTGAGAAGACAACAAATTTTTCGCACTTCTGCTGCTCCAAACCCTTAACCAGAATGGCCTAGGGAAAAAATACACGTTACGTTGTAATCTGGCGAGTTTCTACTTTCAGACGCAACAGGAATTTTTGGATTAGGTCAATCCGTTCGCGAGATATGGGAGTTTGAAGCCAAGAAATGGTAGAGAAAGCAAAAAATTTTTCGCAATTCTGCTGCTCCAAACGCTTAACCAGAATGGCCTAGGGAAAAAATACACATTACGTTGTAATCGGGCGAGTTTCTACTTTCACGTGCAATAGGAATTTTTGGGTTAGGACAATCCGTTCGCGAGATATGGGAGTTTGAAGCCAAGAAATGGTTGAGAAGGCAAAAAATTAGTCGCAATTCTGCTGCTCCAAACGCTTAACCAGAATGGCCTAGGGAAAAAATACACGTTACGTTGTAATCTGGCGAGTTTCTACTTTCAGACGCAACAGGAACTTTTGGATTAGGTCAATCCGTTCGCGAGATATGGGAGTTTGAAGCCAAGAAATGGTTCAGAAGGCAAAAAATTTTTCGCAATTCTGCTGCTCCAAACGCTTAACCAGAATGGCCTAGGGAAAAAATACACATACCGTTGTAATCGGGCGAGTTTCTACTTTCAGACGCAAAAGGAATTTTTGGGTTAGGTCTATCCGTTCGCGAGATATGGGAGTGTGAAGCCAAGAAATGGTTGAGAAGGCAAAAAATTTTTCGCAATTCTGCTGCTCCAAACGCTTCACCAGAATGGCCTAGGGAAAAAATACACATACCGTTGTAATAGGGCGAGCTTTTACTTTTAGATGCAATAGGAATCTTTGGGTTAGGACAATCCGTTCGCGAGATATGGGAGTTTGAAGCCAAGAAATGGTTGAGAAGGCAAAAAATTAGTCGCAATTCTGCTGCTCCAAACGCTTAACCAGAATGGCCTAGGGAAAAAATACACATTACGTTGTAATCTGGCGAGTTTCTACTTTCAGACGCAACAGGAATTTTTGGATTAGGTCAATCCGTTCGCGAGATATGGGAGTTTGAAGCCAAGAAATGATTGAGAAGGCAAAAAATTTTTCGCAATTCTGCTGCTCCAAACGCTTAACCAGAATGGCCTAGGGAAAAAATACACATACCGATGTAATCGGGCGAGTTTCTACTTTCAGACGCAACAGGAATTTTTGGGTTAGGTCAATCCGTTCGCGAGATATGGGAGTCTGAATCCAAGAAATGGTTGAGAAGGCAAAAAATTTTTCGCAATTCTGCTGCTCCAAACGCTTAACCAGAATGGCCTTGGGAAAAAATACACGTTACGTTGTAATCTGGCGAGTTTCTACTTTCAGACGCAACAGGAATTTTTGGATTAGGTCAATCCGTTCGCGAGATATGGGAGTTTGAAGCCAAGAAATAATTGAGAAGGCAACAAATTTTTCGCACTTCTGCTGCTCCAAACCCTTAACCAGAATGGCCTAGGGAAAAAATACACGTTACGTTGTAATCTGGCGAGTTTCTACTTTCAGACGCAACAGGAATTTTTGGATTAGGTCAATCCGTTCGCGAGATATGGGAGTTTGAAGCCAAGAAATGGTTGAGAAGGCAAAAAATTTTTCGCAATTCTGCTGCTCCAAACGCTTAACCAGAATGGCCTAGGGAAAAAATACACATACCGTTGTAATCGGGCGAGTTTCTACTTTCAGATGCAATAGGAATTTTTGGGTTAGGTCAATCCGTTCGCGAGATATGGGAGTTTGAAGCCAAGAAATGGTTGAGAAGGAAAAAATTTTTTGCAATTCTGCTGCTCCAAACGCTTCACCAGAATGGCCTAGGGAAAAAATACACATACCGTTGTAATCGGGCGAGTTTCTACTTTCAGATGCAATAGGAATTTTTGGGTTAGGTCAATCCGTTCGCGAGATATGGGAGTCTGAAGCCAAGAAATGGTAGAGAAGGCAAAAAATTTTTCGCAATTCTGCTGCTCCAAACGCTTCACCAGAATGGCCTAGGGAAAAAATACACATACCGTTGTAATGGGGCGAGCTTCTACTTTCAGATGCAACAGGAATTTTTGGGTTGGGTCAATCCGTTCGCGAGATATGGGAGTTTGAAGCCAAGAAATGGTTTAGAAGGCACAAAATTTTTCGCAATTCTGCTGCTCGAAACGCTTAACCAGAATGGCCTTGGGAAAAAATACACGTTGCGTTGTAATCTGGCGAGTTTCTACTTTCAGACGCAACAGGAATTTTTGGATTAGGTCAATCCGTTCGCGAGATATGGGAGTTTGAAGCCAAGAAATAGTTGAGAAGGCAACAAATTTTTCGCACTTCTGCTGCTCCAAACGCTTAACCAGAATGGCCTTGGGAAAAAATACACGTTACGTTGTAATCTGGCGAGTTTCTACTTTCAGACGCAACAGGAATTTTTGGATTAGGTCAATCCGTTCGCGAGATATGGGAGTTTGAAGCCAAGAAATAGTTGAGAAGGCAACAAATTTTTCGCACCTCTGCTGCTCCAAACCCTTAACCAGAATGGCCCAGGGAAAAAATACACGTTACGTTGTAATCTGGCGAGTTTCTACTTTCAGACGCAACAGGAATTTTTGGATTAGGTCAATCCGTTCGCGAGATATGGGAGTTTGAAGCCAAGAAATGGTTCAGAAGGCAAAAAATTTTTCGCAATTCTGCTGCTCCAAACGCTTAACCAGAATGGCCTAGGGAAAAAATACACATACCGTTGTAATCGGGCGAGTTTCTACTTTCAGACGCAATAGGAATTTTTGGGTTAGGTCAATCCGTTCGCGAGATATGGGAGTTTGAAGCCAAGAAATGGTTGAGAAGGCAAAAAATTTTTCGCAATTCTGCTGCTCCAAACGCTTCACCAGAATGGCCTAGGGAAAAAATACACATACCGTTGTAATAGGGCGAGCTTCTACTTTCAGATGCAATAGGAATTTTTGGGTTAGGACAATCCGTTCGCGAGATATGGGAGTTTGAAGCCAAGAAATGGTTGAGAAGGCAAAAAATTAGTCGCAATTCTGCTGCTCCAAACGCTTAACCAGAATGGCCTAGGGAAAAAATACACATTACGTTGTAATCTGGCGAGTTTCTACTTTCAGACGCAACAGGAATTTTTGGATTAGGTCAATCCGTTCGCGAGATATGGGAGTTTGAAGCCAAGAAATGGTTGAGAAGGCAAAAAATTTTTCGCAATTCTGCTGCTCCAAACGCTTAACCAGAATGGCCTAGGGAAAAAATACACATACCGATGTAATCGGGCGAGTTTCTACTTTCAGATGCAATAGGAATTTTTGGGTTAGGTCAATCCGTTCGCGAGATATGGGAGTTTGAAGCCAAGAAATGGTTGAGAAGGCAAAAAATTTTTCGCAATTCTGCTGCTCCAAACGCTTAACCAGAATGGCCTAGGGAAAAAATACACATACCGTTGTAATCGGGCGAGTTTCTACTTTCAGACGCAATAGGAATTTTTGGGTTAGGTCAATCCGTTCGCGAGATATGGGAGTCTGAAGCCAAGAAATGGTTGAGAAGGCAAAAAATTTTTCGCAATTCTGCTGCTCCAAACGCTTCACCAGAATGGCCTAGGGAAAAAATACACATACCGTTGTAATGGGGCGAGCTTCTACTTTCAGATGCAACAGGAATTTTTGGGTTGGGTCAATCCGTTCGCGAGATATGGGAGTTTGAAGCCAAGAAATGGTTTAGAAGGCAAAAAATTTTTCGCAATTCTGCTGCTCGAAACGCTTAACCAGAATGGCCTTGGGAAAAAATACACGTTACGTTGTAATCTGGCGAGTTTCTACTTTCAGACGCAACAGGAATTTTTGGATTAGGTCAATCCGTTCGCGAGATATGGGAGTTTGAAGCCAAGAAATGGTTGAGAAGGCAAAAAATTTTTCGCAATTCTGCTGCTCCAAACGCTTAACCAGAATGGCCTAGGGAAAAAATACACATACCGATGTAATCGGGCGAGTTTCTACTTTCAGATGCAATAGGAATTTTTGGGTTAGGTCAATCCGTTCGCGAGATATGGGAGTTTGAAGCCAAGAAATGGTTGAGAAGGCAAAAAATTTTTCGCAATTCTGCTGCTCCAAACGCTTAACCAGAATGGCCTAGGGAAAAAATACACATACCGTTGTAATCGGGCGAGTTTCTACTTTCAGATGCAATAGGAATTTTTGGGTTAGGTCAATCCGTTCGCGAGATATGGGAGTCTGAAGCCAAGAAATGGTTGAGAAGGCAAAAAATTTTTCGCAATTCTGCTGCTCCAAACGCTTCACCAGAATGGCCTAGGGAAAAAATACACATACCGTTGTAATGGGGCGAGCTTCTACTTTCAGATGCAACAGGAATTTTTGGGTTGGGTCAATCCGTTCGCGAGATATGGGAGTTTGAAGCCAAGAAATGGTTTAGAAGGCAAAAAATTTTTCGCAATTCTGCTGCTCGAAACGCTTAACCAGAATGGCCTTGGGAAAAAATACACGTTACGTTGTAATCTGGCGAGTTTCTACTTTCAGACGCAACAGGAATTTTTGGATTTGGTCAATCCGTTCGCGAGATATGGGAGTTTGAAGCCAAGAAATAGTTGAGAAGGCAACAAATTTTTCGCACTTCTGCTGCTCCAAACGCTTAACCAGAATGGCCTTGGGAAAAAATACACATACCGATGTAATCGGGCGAGTTTCTACTTTCAGATGCAATAGGAATTTTTGGGTTAGGTCAATCCGTTCGCGAGATATGGGAGTTTGAAGCCAAGAAATAGTTGAGAAGGCAACAAATTTTTCGCACTTCTGCTGCTCCAAACGCTTAACCAGAATGGCCTTGGGAAAAAATACACATACCGATGTAATCGGGCGAGTTTCTACTTTCAGATGCAATAGGAATTTTTGGGTTAGGTCAATCCGTTCGCGAGATATGGGAGTTTGAAGCCAAGAAATGGTTGAGAAGGCAAAAAATTTTTCGCAATTCTGCTGCTCCAAACGCTTAACCAGAATGGCCTAGGGAAAAAATACACATACCGTTGTAATCGGGCGAGTTTCTACTTTCAGATGCAATAGGAATTTTTGGGTTAGGTCAATCCGTTCGCGAGATATGGGAGTCTGAAGCCAAGAAATGGTTGAGAAGGCAAAAAATTTTTCGCAATTCTGCTGCTCCAAACGCTTCACCAGAATGGCCTAGGGAAAAAATACACATACCGTTGTAATGGGGCGAGCTTCTACTTTCAGATGCAACAGGAATTTTTGGGTTGGGTCAATCCGTTCGCGAGATATGGGAGTTTGAAGCCAAGAAGTGGTTTAGAAGGCAAAAAATTTTTCGCAATTCTGCTGCTCGAAACGCTTAACCAGAATGGCCTTGGGAAAAAATACACGTTACGTTGTAATCTGGCGAGTTTCTACTTTCAGACGCAACAGGAATTTTTGGATTAGGTCAATCCGTTCGCGAGATATGGGAGTTTGAAGCCAAGAAATGGTTGAGAAGGCAAAAAATTTTTCGCAATTCTGCTGCTCCAAACGCTTCACCAGAATGGCCTAGGGAAAAAATACACATACCGTTGTAATGGGGCGAGCTTCTACTTTCAGATGCAACAGGAATTTTTGGGTTGGGTCAATCCGTTCGCGAGATATGGGAGTTTGAAGCCAAGAAATGGTTTAGAAGGCACAAAATTTTTCGCAATTCTGCTGCTCGAAACGCTTAACCAGAATGGTCTTGGGAAAAAATACACGTTGCGTTGTAATCTGGCGAGTTTCTACTTTCAGACGCAACAGGAATTTTTGGATTAGGTCAATCCGTTCGCGAGATATGGGAGTTTGAAGCCAAGAAATAGTTGAGAAGGCAACAAATTTTTCGCACTTCTGCTGCTCCAAACGCTTAACCAGAATGGCCTTGGGAAAAAATACACATACCGATGTAATCGGGCGAGTTTCTACTTTCAGATGCAATAGGAATTTTTGGGTTAGGTCAATCCGTTCGCGAGATATGGGAGTTTGAAGCCAAGAAATGGTTGAGAAGGCAAAAAATTTTTCGCAATTCTGCTGCTCCAAACGCTTAACCAGAATGGCCTAGGGAAAAAATACACATACCGTTGTAATCGGGCGAGTTTCTACTTTCAGATGCAATAGGAATTTTTGGGTTAGGTCAATCCGTTCGCGAGATATGGGAGTCTGAAGCCAAGAAATGGTTGAGAAGGCAAAAAATTTTTCGCAATTCTGCTGCTCCAAACGCTTCACCAGAATGGCCTAGGGAAAAAATACACATACCGTTGTAATGGGGCGAGCTTCTACTTTCAGATGCAACAGGAATTTTTGGGTTGGGTCAATCCGTTCGCGAGATATGGGAGTTTGAAGCCAAGAAATGGTTTAGAAGGCAAAAAATTTTTCGCAATTCTGCTGCTCGAAACGCTTAACCAGAATGGCCTTGGGAAAAAATACACGTTACGTTGTAATCTGGCGAGTTTCTACTTTCAGACGCAACAGGAATTTTTGGATTAGGTCAATCCGTTCGCGAGATATGGGAGTTTGAAGCCAAGAAATGGTTGAGAAGGCAAAAAATTTTTCGCAATTCTGCTGCTCCAAACGCTTAACCAGAATGGCCTAGGGAAAAAATACACATACCGTTGTAATCGGGCGAGTTTCTACTTTCAGATGCAATAGGAATTTTTGGGTTAGGTCAATCCGTTCGCGAGATATGGGAGTTTGAAGCCAAGAAATGGTTGAGAAGGAAAAAATTTTTTGCAATTCTGCTGCTCCAAACGCTTCACCAGAATGGCCTAGGGAAAAAATACACATACCGTTGTAATCGGGCGAGTTTCTACTTTCAGATGCAATAGGAATTTTTGGGTTAGGTCAATCCGTTCGCGAGATATGGGAGTCTGAAGCCAAGAAATGGTAGAGAAGGCAAAAAATTTTTCGCAATTCTGCTGCTCCAAACGCTTCACCAGAATGGCCTAGGGAAAAAATACACATACCGTTGTAATGGGGCGAGCTTCTACTTTCAGATGCAACAGGAATTTTTGGGTTGGGTCAATCCGTTCGCGAGATATGGGAGTTTGAAGCCAAGAAATGGTTTAGAAGGCACAAAATTTTTCGCAATTCTGCTGCTCGAAACGCTTAACCAGAATGGCCTTGGGAAAAAATACACGTTGCGTTGTAATCTGGCGAGTTTCTACTTTCAGACGCAACAGGAATTTTTGGATTAGGTCAATCCGTTCGCGAGATATGGGAGTTTGAAGCCAAGAAATAGTTGAGAAGGCAACAAATTTTTCGCACTTCTGCTGCTCCAAACGCTTAACCAGAATGGCCTTGGGAAAAAATACACGTTACGTTGTAATCTGGCGAGTTTCTACTTTCAGACGCAACAGGAATTTTTGGATTAGGTCAATCCGTTCGCGAGATATGGGAGTTTGAAGCCAAGAAATAGTTGAGAAGGCAACAAATTTTTCGCACTTCTGCTGCTCCAAACCCTTAACCAGAATGGCCCAGGGAAAAAATACACGTTACGTTGTAATCTGGCGAGTTTCTACTTTCAGACGCAACAGGAATTTTTGGATTAGGTCAATCCGTTCGCGAGATATGGGAGTTTGAAGCCAAGAAATGGTTCAGAAGGCAAAAAATTTTTCGCAATTCTGCTGCTCCAAACGCTTAACCAGAATGGCCTAGGGAAAAAATACACATACCGTTGTAATCGGGCGAGTTTCTACTTTCAGACGCAATAGGAATTTTTGGGTTAGGTCAATCCGTTCGCGAGATATGGGAGTTTGAAGCCAAGAAATGGTTGAGAAGGCAAAAAATTTTTCGCAATTCTGCTGCTCCAAACGCTTCACCAGAATGGCCTAGGGAAAAAATACACATACCGTTGTAATAGGGCGAGCTTCTACTTTCAGATGCAATAGGAATTTTTGGGTTAGGACAATCCGTTCGCGAGATATGGGAGTTTGAAGCCAAGAAATGGTTGAGAAGGCAAAAAATTAGTCGCAATTCTGCTGCTCCAAACGCTTAACCAGAATGGCCTAGGGAAAAAATACACATTACGTTGTAATCTGGCGAGTTTCTACTTTCAGACGCAACAGGAATTTTTGGATTAGATCAATCCGTTCGCGAGATATGGGAGTTTGAAGCCAAGAAATGGTTGAGAAGGCAAAAAATTTTTCGCAATTCTGCTGCTCCAAACGCTTAACCAGAATGGCCTAGGGAAAAAATACACATACCGATGTAATCGGGCGAGTTTCTACTTTCAGATGCAATAGGAATTTTTGGGTTAGGTCAATCCGTTCGCGAGATATGGGAGTTTGAAGCCAAGAAATGGTTGAGAAGGCAAAAAATTTTTCGCAATTCTGCTGCTCCAAACGCTTAACCAGAATGGCCTAGGGAAAAAATACACATACCGTTGTAATCGGGCGAGTTTCTACTTTCAGATGCAATAGGAATTTTTGGGTTAGGTCAATCCGTTCGCGAGATATGGGAGTCTGAAGCCAAGAAATGGTTGAGAAGGCAAAAAATTTTTCGCAATTCTGCTGCTCCAAACGCTTCACCAGAATGGCCTAGGGAAAAAATACACATACCGTTGTAATGGGGCGAGCTTCTACTTTCAGATGCAACAGGAATTTTTGGGTTGGGTCAATCCGTTCCCGAGATATGGGAGTTTGAAGCCAAGAAATGGTTTAGAAGGCAAAAAATTTTTCGCAATTCTGCTGCTCGAAACGCTTAACCAGAATGGCCTTGGGAAAAAATACACGTTACGTTGTAATCTGGCGAGTTTCTACTTTCAGACGCAACAGGAATTTTTGGATTAGGTCAATCCGTTCGCGAGATATGGGAGTTTGAAGCCAAGAAATAGTTGAGAAGGCAACAAATTTTTCGCACTTCTGCTGCTCCAAACGCTTAACCAGAATGGCCTTGGGAAAAAATACACGTTACGTTGTAATCTGGCGAGTTTCTACTTTCAGACGCAACAGGAATTTTTGGATTAGGTCAATCCGTTCGCGAGATATGGGAGTTTGAAGCCAAGAAATGGTTCAGAAGGCAAAAAATTTTTCGCAATTCTGCTGCTCCAAACGCTTAACCAGAATGGCCTAGGGAAAAAATACACATACCGTTGTAATCGGGCGAGTTTCTACTTTCAGACGCAATAGGAATTTTTGGGTTAGGTCAATCCGTTCGCGAGATATGGGAGTTTGAAGCCAAGAAATGGTTGAGAAGGCAAAAAATTTTTCGCAATTCTGCTGCTCCAAACGCTTCACCAGAATGGCCTAGGGAAAAAATACACATACCGTTGTAATAGGGCGAGCTTCTACTTTCAGATGCAATAGGAATTTTTGGGTTAGGACAATCCGTTCGCGAGATATGGGAGTTTGAAGCCAAGAAATGGTTGAGAAGGCAAAAAATTAGTCGCAATTCTGCTGCTCCAAACGCTTAACCAGAATGGCCTAGGGAAAAAATACACATTACGTTGTAATCTGGCGAGTTTCTACTTTCAGACGCAACAGGAATTTTTGGATTAGGTCAATCCGTTCGCGAGATATGGGAGTTTGAAGCCAAGAAATGGTTGAGAAGGCAAAAAATTTTTCGCAATTCTGCTGCTCCAAACGCTTAACCAGAATGGCCTAGGGAAAAAATACACATACCGATGTAATCGGGCGAGTTTCTACTTTCAGATGCAATAGGAATTTTTGGGTTAGGTCAATCCGTTCGCGAGATATGGGAGTTTGAAGCCAAGAAATGGTTGAGAAGGCAAAAAATTTTTCGCAATTCTGCTGCTCCAAACGCTTAACCAGAATGGCCTAGGGAAAAAATACACATACCGTTGTAATCGGGCGAGTTTCTACTTTCAGATGCAATAGGAATTTTTGGGTTAGGTCAATCCGTTCGCGAGATATGGGAGTCTGAAGCCAAGAAATGGTTGAGAAGGCAAAAAATTTTTCGCAATTCTGCTGCTCCAAACGCTTCACCAGAATGGCCTAGGGAAAAAATACACATACCGTTGTAATGGGGCGAGCTTCTACTTTCAGATGCAACAGGAATTTTTGGGTTGGGTCAATCCGTTCGCGAGATATGGGAGTTTGAAGCCAAGAAATGGTTTAGAAGGCAAAAAATTTTTCGCAATTCTGCTGCTCGAAACGCTTAACCAGAATGGCCTTGGGAAAAAATACACGTTACGTTGTAATCTGGCGAGTTTCTACTTTCAGACGCAACAGGAATTTTTGGATTAGGTCAATCCGTTCGCGAGATATGGGAGTTTGAAGCCAAGAAATAGTTGAGAAGGCAACAAATTTTTCGCACTTCTGCTGCTCCAAACGCTTAACCAGAATGGCCTTGGGAAAAAATACACGTTACGTTGTAATCTGGCGAGTTTCTACTTTCAGACGCAACAGGAATTTTTGGATTAGGTCAATCCGTTCGCGAGATATGGGAGTTTGAAGCCAAGAAATGGTTGAGAAGGCAAAAAATTTTTCGCAATTCTGCTGCTCCAAACGCTTCACCAGAATGGCCTAGGGAAAAAATACACATACCGTTGTAATGGGGCGAGCTTCTACTTTCAGATGCAACAGGAATTTTTGGGTTGGGTCAATCCGTTCGCGAGATATGGGAGTTTGAAGCCAAGAAATGGTTTAGAAGGCACAAAATTTTTCGCAATTCTGCTGCTCGAAACGCTTAACCAGAATGGTCTTGGGAAAAAATACACGTTGCGTTGTAATCTGGCGAGTTTCTACTTTCAGACGCAACAGGAATTTTTGGATTAGGTCAATCCGTTCGCGAGATATGGGAGTTTGAAGCCAAGAAATAGTTGAGAAGGCAACAAATTTTTCGCACTTCTGCTGCTCCAAACGCTTAACCAGAATGGCCTTGGGAAAAAATACACGTTACGTTGTAATCTGGCGAGTTTCTACTTTCAGACGCAACAGGAATTTTTGGATTAGGTCAATCCGTTCGCGAGATATGGGAGTTTGAAGCCAAGAAATGGTTGAGAAGGCAAAAAATTTTTCGCAATTCTGCTGCTCCAAACGCTTAACCAGAATTGCCTAAGGAAAAAATACACATACCACTGTAATCGGGCGTGTTCCTACTTTCAGATGCAATAGGAATTTTTGGGTTAGGTCAATCCGTTCGCGAGATATGGGAGTTTGAAGCCAAGAAATGATTGAGAAGGCAAAAAATTTTTCGCAATTCTGCTGCTCCAAACGCTTAACCAGAATGGCCTAGGGAAAAAATACACATTACGTTGTAATCTGGCGAGTTTCTACTTTCAGACGCAACAGGAATTTTCGGGTTAGGTGAATCCGTTCGCGAGATATGGGAGTTTGAAGCCAAGAAATGGTTGAGAAGGCAAAAAATTTTTCGCAATTCTGCTGCTCCAAACGCTTAACCAGAATGGCCTAGGGAAAAAATACACATACCGTTGTAATCGGGCGAGTTTCTACATTCAGATGCAATAGGAATTTTTGGGTTAGGTCAATCCGTTCGCGAGATATGGGAGTTTGAAGCCAAGAAATGGTTGAGAAGGCAAAAAATTTGTCGCAATTCTGCTACTCCAAACGCTTAACCAGAATGGCCTAGGGAAAAAATACACATTACGTTGTAATCTGGCGAGTTTCTACTTTCAGACGCAACAGGAATTTTTGGATTAGGTCAATCCGTTCGCGAGATATGGGAGTTTGAAGCCAAGAAATGATTGAGAAGGCAAAAAATTTTTCGCAATTCTGCTGCTCCAAACGCTTAACCAGAATGGCCTAGGGAAAAAATACACATTACGTTGTAATCTGGCGAGTTTCTACTTTCAGACGCAACAGGAATTTTTGGATTAGGTCAATCCGTTCGCGAGATATGGGAGTTTGAAGCCAAGAAATGGTTCAGAAGGCAAAAAATTTTTCGCAATTCTGCTGCTCCAAACGCTTAACCAGAATGGCCTAGGGAAAAAATACACATACCGTTGTAATCGGGCGAGTTTCTACTTTCAGACGCAATAGGAATTTTTGGGTTAGGTCAATCCGTTCGCGAGATATGGGAGTTTGAAGCCAAGAAATGGTTGAGAAGGCAAAAAATTTTTCGCAATTCTGCTGCTCCAAACGCTTCACCAGAATGGCCTAGGGAAAAAATACACATACCGTTGTAATAGGGCGAGCTTCTACTTTCAGATGCAATAGGAATTTTTGGGTTAGGACAATCCAGTTCGCGAGATATGGGAGTTTGAAGCCAAGAAATGGTTGAGAAGGCAAAAAATTAGTCGCAATTCTGCTGCTCCAAACGCTTAACCAGAATGGCCTAGGGAAAAAATACACATTACGTTGTAATCTGGCGAGTTTCTACTTTCAGACGCAACAGGAATTTTTGGATTAGGTCAATCCGTTCGCGAGATATGGGAGTTTGAAGCCAAAAAATGGTTGAGAAGGCAAAAAATTTTTCGCAATTCTGCTGCTCCAAACGCTTAACCAGAATGGCCTAGGGAAAAAATACACATACCGATGTAATCGGGCGAGTTTCTACTTTCAGATGCAATAGGAATTTTTGGGTTAGGTCAATCCGTTCGCGAGATATGGGAGTTTGAAGCCAAGAAATGGTTGAGAAGGCAAAAAATTTTTCGCAATTCTGCTGCTCCAAACGCTTAACCAGAATGGCCTAGGGAAAAAATACACATACCGTTGTAATCGGGCGAGTTTCTACTTTCAGATGCAATAGGAATTTTTGGGTTAGGTCAATCCGTTCGCGAGATATGGGAGTCTGAAGCCAAGAAATGGTTGAGAAGGCAAAAAATTTTTCGCAATTCTGCTGCTCCAAACGCTTCACCAGAATGGCCTAGGGAAAAAATACACATACCGTTGTAATGGGGCGAGCTTCTACTTTCAGATGCAATAGGAATTTTTGGGTTAGGTCAATCCGTTCGCGAGATATGGGAGTTTGAAGCCAAGAAATGGTTGAGAAGGCAAAAAATTTGTCGCAATTCTGCTACTCCAAACGCTTAACCAGAATGGCCTAGGGAAAAAATACACATTACGTTGTAATCTGGCGAGTTTCTACTTTCAGACGCAACAGGAATTTTTGGATTAGGTCAATCCGTTCGCGAGATATGGGAGTTTGAAGCCAAGAAATGATTGAGAAGGCAAAAAATTTTTCGCAATTCTGCTGCTCCAAACGCTTAACCAGAATGGCCTAGGGAAAAAATACACATTACGTTGTAATCTGGCGAGTTTCTACTTTCAGACGCAACAGGAATTTTTGGATTAGGTCAATCCGTTCGCGAGATATGGGAGTTTGAAGCCAAGAAATGGTTCAGAAGGCAAAAAATTTTTCGCAATTCTGCTGCTCCAAACGCTTAACCAGAATGGCCTAGGGAAAAAATACACATACCGTTGTAATCGGGCGAGTTTCTACTTTCAGACGCAATAGGAATTTTTGGGTTAGGTCAATCCGTTCGCGAGATATGGGAGTTTGAAGCCAAGAAATGGTTGAGAAGGCAAAAAATTTTTCGCAATTCTGCTGCTCCAAACGCTTCACCAGAATGGCCTAGGGAAAAAATACACATACCGTTGTAATAGGGCGAGCTTCTACTTTCAGATGCAATAGGAATTTTTGGGTTAGGACAATCCAGTTCGCGAGATATGGGAGTTTGAAGCCAAGAAATGGTTGAGAAGGCAAAAAATTAGTCGCAATTCTGCTGCTCCAAACGCTTAACCAGAATGGCCTAGGGAAAAAATACACATTACGTTGTAATCTGGCGAGTTTCTACTTTCAGACGCAACAGGAATTTTTGGATTAGGTCAATCCGTTCGCGAGATATGGGAGTTTGAAGCCAAGAAATGGTTGAGAAGGCAAAAAATTTTTCGCAATTCTGCTGCTCCAAACGCTTAACCAGAATGGCCTAGGGAAAAAATACACATACCGATGTAATCGGGCGAGTTTCTACTTTCAGATGCAATAGGAATTTTTGGGTTAGGTCAATCCGTTCGCGAGATATGGGAGTTTGAAGCCAAGAAATGGTTGAGAAGGCAAAAAATTTTTCGCAATTCTGCTGCTCCAAACGCTTAACCAGAATGGCCTAGGGAAAAAATACACATACCGTTGTAATCGGGCGAGTTTCTACTTTCAGATGCAATAGGAATTTTTGGGTTAGGTCAATCCGTTCGCGAGATATGGGAGTCTGAAGCCAAGAAATGGTTGAGAAGGCAAAAAATTTTTCGCAATTCTGCTGCTCCAAACGCTTCACCAGAATGGCCTAGGGAAAAAATACACATACCGTTGTAATGGGGCGAGCTTCTACTTTCAGATGCAATAGGAATTTTTGGGTTAGGTCAATCCGTTCGCGAGATATGGGAGTTTGAAGCCAAGAAATGGTTGAGAAGGCAAAAAATTTGTCGCAATTCTGCTACTCCAAACGCTTAACCAGAATGGCCTAGGGAAAAAATACACATTACGTTGTAATCTGGCGAGTTTCTACATTCAGACGCAACAGGAATTTTTGGATTAGGTCAATCCGTTCGCGAGATATGGGAGTTTGAAGCCAAGAAATGGTTGAGAAGGCAAAAAATTTTTCGCAATTCTGCTGCTCCAAACGCTTAACCAGAATGGCCTAGGGAAAAAATACACATACCGATGTAATCGGGCGAGTTTCTACTTTCAGATGCAATAGGAATTTTTGGGTTAGGTCAATCCGTTCGCGAGATATGGGAGTTTGAAGCCAAGAAATGGTTGAGAAGGCAAAAAATTTTTCTCAATTCTGCTGCTCCAAACGCTTAACCAGAATGGCCTAGGGAAAAAATACACATTACGTTGTAATCTGACGAGTTTCTACTTTCACGTGCAATTGGAATTTTTGGGTTAGGTCAATCCGTTCGCGAGATATGGGAGTTTGAAGCCAAGAAATAGTTGAGAAGACAACAAATTTTTCGCACTTCTGCTGCTCCAAACCCTTAACCAGAATGGCCTAGGGAAAAAATACACGTTACGTTGTAATCTGGCGAGTTTCTACTTTCAGACGCAACAGGAATTTTTGGATTAGGTCAATCCGTTCGCGAGATATGGGAGTTTGAAGCCAAGAAATGGTTGAGAAAGCAAAAAATTTTTCGCAATTCTGCTGCTCCAAACGCTTAACCAGAATGGCCTAGGGAAAAAATACACATACCGATGTAATCGGGCGAGTTTCTACTTTCAGATGCAATAGGAATTTTTGGGTTAGGTCAATCCGTTCGCGAGATATGGGAGTTTGAAGCCAAGAAATGGTTGAGAAGGCAAAAAATTTTTCGCAATTCTGCTGCTCCAAACGCTTAACCAGAATGGCCTAGGGAAAAAATACACATTACGTTGTAATCGGGCGAGTTTCTACTTTCACGTGCAATAGGAATTTTTGGGTTAGGTCAATCCGTTCGCGAGATATGGGAGTTTGAAGCCAAGAAATAGTTGAGAAGACAACAAATTTTTCGCACTTCTGCTGCTCCAAACCCTTAACCAGAATGGCCTAGGGAAAAAATACACGTTACGTTGTAATCTGGCGAGTTTCTACTTTCAGACGCAACAGGAATTTTTGGATTAGGTCAATCCGTTCGCGAGATATGGGAGTTTGAAGCCAAGAAATGGTTGAGAGGGCAAAAAATTTTTCGCAATTCTGCTGCTCCAAACGCTTAACCAGAATGGCCTAGGGAAAAAATACACATACCGTTGTAATCGGGCGAGTTTCTACTTTCAGATGCAATAGGAATTTTTGGGTTAGGTCAATCCGTTCGCGAGATATGGGAGTCTGAAGCCAAGAAATGGTTGAGAAGGCAAAAAATTTTTCGCAATTCTGCTGCTCCAAACGCTTCACCAGAATGGCCTAGGGAAAAAATACACATACCGTTGTAATGAGGCGAGCTTCTACTTTCAGATGCAACAGGAATTTTTGGGTTGGGTCATTCCGTTCGCGAGATATGGGAGTTTGAAGCCAAGAAATGGTTTAGAAGGCAAAAAATTTTTCGCAATTCTGCTGCTCGAAACGCTTAACCAGAATGGCCTTGGGAAAAAATACACGTTACGTTGTAATCTGGCGAGTTTCTACTTTCAGACGCAACAGGAATTTTTGGATTAGGTCAATCCGTTCGCGAGATATGGGAGTTTGAAGCCAAGAAATAGTTGAGAAGGCAACAAATTTTTTGCACTTCTGCTGCTCCAAACGCTTAACCAGAATGGCCTTGGGAAAAAATACACGTTACGTTGTAATCTGGCGAGTTTCTACTTTCAGACGCAACAGGAATTTTTGGATTAGGTCAATCCGTTCGCGAGATATGGGAGTTTGAAGCCAAGAAATGGTTGAGAAAGCAAAAAATTTTTCGCAATTCTGCTGCTCCAAACGCTTAACCAGAATGGCCTAGGGAAAAAATACACATACCGATGTAATCGGGCGAGTTTCTACTTTCAGATGCAATAGGAATTTTTGGGTTAGGTCAATCCGTTCGCGAGATATGGGAGTTTGAAGCCAAGAAATGGTTGAGAAGGCAAAAAA
The DNA here is from genome assembly GCF_051014685.1 of Ptiloglossa arizonensis. NCBI lineage: Eukaryota > Metazoa > Arthropoda > Insecta > Hymenoptera > Colletidae > Ptiloglossa > Ptiloglossa arizonensis. The sequence goes on from NW_027478942.1 coordinate 26,935, forward strand.
TTTTTCGCAATTCTGCTGCTCCAAACGCTTAACCAGAATGGCCTAGGGAAAAAATACACATTACGTTGTAATCGGGCGAGTTTCTACTTTCACGTGCAATAGGAATTTTTGGGTTAGGTCAATCCGTTCGCGAGATATGGGAGTTTGAAGCCAAGAAATAGTTGAGAAGACAACAAATTTTTCGCACTTCTGCTGCTCCAAACCCTTAACCAGAATGGCCTAGGGAAAAAATACACGTTACGTTGTAATCTGGCGAGTTTCTACTTTCAGACGCAACAGGAATTTTTGGATTAGGTCAATCCGTTCGCGAGATATGGGAGTTTGAAGCCAAGAAATGGTTGAGAGGGCAAAAAATTTTTCGCAATTCTGCTGCTCCAAACGCTTAACCAGAATGGCCTAGGGAAAAAATACACATACCGTTGTAATCGGGCGAGTTTCTACTTTCAGATGCAATAGGAATTTTTGGGTTAGGTCAATCCGTTCGCGAGATATGGGAGTCTGAAGCCAAGAAATGGTTGAGAAGGCAAAAAATTTTTCGCAATTCTGCTGCTCCAAACGCTTCACCAGAATGGCCTAGGGAAAAAATACACATACCGTTGTAATGAGGCGAGCTTCTACTTTCAGATGCAACAGGAATTTTTGGGTTGGGTCATTCCGTTCGCGAGATATGGGAGTTTGAAGCCAAGAAATGGTTTAGAAGGCAAAAAATTTTTCGCAATTCTGCTGCTCGAAACGCTTAACCAGAATGGCCTTGGGAAAAAATACACGTTACGTTGTAATCTGGCGAGTTTCTACTTTCAGACGCAACAGGAATTTTTGGATTAGGTCAATCCGTTCGCGAGATATGGGAGTTTGAAGCCAAGAAATAGTTGAGAAGGCAACAAATTTTTTGCACTTCTGCTGCTCCAAACGCTTAACCAGAATGGCCTTGGGAAAAAATACACGTTACGTTGTAATCTGGCGAGTTTCTACTTTCAGACGCAACAGGAATTTTTGGATTAGGTCAATCCGTTCGCGAGATATGGGAGTTTGAAGCCAAGAAATAGTTGAGAAGGCAACAAATTTTTCGCACTTCTGCTGCTCCAAACCCTTAACCAGAATGGCCTAGGGAAAAAATACACGTTACGTTGTAATCTGGCGAGTTTCTCCTTTCAGACGCAACAGGAATTTTTGGATTAGGTCAATCCGTTCGCGAGATATGGGAGTTTGAAGCCAAGAAATGGTTCAGAAGGCAAAAAATTTTTCGCAATTCTGCTGCTCCAAACGCTTAACCAGAATGGCCTAGGGAAAAAATACACATACCGTTGTAATCGGGCGAGTTTCTACTTTCAGACGCAATAGGAATTTTTGGGTTAGGTCTATCCGTTCGCGAGATATGGGAGTTTGAAGCCAAGAAATGGTTGAGAAGGCAAAAAATTTTTCGCAATTCTGCTGCTCCAAACGCTTCACCAGAATGGCCTAGGGAAAAAATACACATACCGTTGTAATAGGGCGAGCTTTTACTTTTAGATGCAATAGGAATTTTTGGGTTAGGACAATCCGTTCGCGAGATATGGGAGTTTGAAGCCAAGAAATGGTTGAGAAGGCAAAAAATTAGTCGCAATTCTGCTGCTCCAAACGCTTAACCAGAATGGCCTAGGGAAAAAATACACATTACGTTGTAATCTGGCGAGTTTCTACTTTCAGACGCAACAGGAATTTTTGGATTAGGTCAATCCGTTCGCGAGATATGGGAGTTTGAAGCCAAGAAATGGTTGAGAAGGCAAAAAATTTTTCGCAATTCTGCTGCTCCAAACGCTTAACTAGAATGGCCTAGGGAAAAAATACACATACCGATGTAATCGGGCGAGTTTCTACTTTCAGACGCAACAGGAATTTTTGGATTAGGTCAATCCGTTCGCGAGATATGGGAGTTTGAAGCCAAGAAATGGTTGAGAAGGCAAAAATTTTTCGCAATTCTGCTGCTCCAAACGCTTAACCAGAATGGCCTAGGGAAAAAATACACATACCGTTGTAATCGGGCGAGTTTCTACTTTCAGATGCAATAGGAATTTTTGGGTTAGGTCAATCCGTTCGCGAGATATGGGAGTCTGAAGCCAAGAAATGGTTGAGAAGGCAAAAAATTTTTCGCAATTCTGCTGCTCCAAACGCTTCACCAGAATGGCCTAGGGAAAAAATACACATACCGTTGTAATGGGGCGAGCTTCTACTTTCAGATGCAACAGGAATTTTTGGGTTAGGTCAATCCGTTCGCGAGATATGGGAGTTTGAAGCCAAGAAATGGTTTAGAAGGCAAAAAATTTTTCGCAATTCTGCTGCTCGAAACGCTTAACCAGAATGGCCTTGGGAAAAAATACACGTTACGTTGTAATCTGGCGAGTTTCTACTTTCAGACGCAACAGGAATTTTTGGATTAGGTCAATCCGTTCGCGAGATATGGGAGTTTGAAGCCAAGAAATAATTGAGAAGGCAACAAATTTTTCGCACTTCTGCTGCTCCAAACCCTTAACCAGAATGGCCTAGGGAAAAAATACACGTTACGTTGTAATCTGGCGAGTTTCTACTTTCAGACGCAACAGGAATTTTTGGATTAGGTCAATCCGTTCGCGAGATATGGGAGTTTGATGCCAAGAAATGGTTGAGAAGGCAAAAAATTTTTCGCAATTCTGCTGCTCCAAACGCTTAACCAGAATGGCCTAGGGAAAAAATACACATACCGTTGTAATCGGGCGAGTTTCTACTTTCAGATGCAATAGGAATTTTTGGGTTAGGTCAATCCGTTCGCGAGATATGGGAGTTTGAAGACAAGAAATGGTTGAGAAGGAAAAAATTTTTTGCAATTCTGCTGCTCCAAACGCTTCACCAGAATGGCCTAGGGAAAAAATACACATACCGTTGTAATCGGGCGAGTTTCTACTTTCAGATGCAATAGGAATTTTTGGATTAGGTCAATCCGTTCGCGAGATATGTGAGTTTGAAGCCAAGAAATGGTTGAGAAGGCAAAAAATTTTTCGCAATTCTGCTGCTCCAAACGCTTAACCAGAATGGCCTAGGGAAAAAATACACATACCGTTGTAATCGGGCGAGTTTCTACTTTCAGATGCAATAGGAATTTTTGGGTTAGGTCAATCCGTTCGCGAGATATGGGAGTTTGAAGCCAAGAAATGGTTGAGAAGGCAAAAAATTTTTCGCAATTCTGCTGCTCCAAACGCTTAACCAGAATGGCCTAGGGAAAAAATACACATACCGATGTAATCGGGCGAGTTTCTACTTTCAGATGCAATATGAATTTTTGGGTTAGGTCAATCCGTTCGCGAGATATGGGAGTTTGAAGCCAAGAAATGGTTGAGAAGGCAAAAAATTTTTCGCAATTCTGCTGCTCCAAACGCTTAACCAGAATGGCCTACGGAAAAAATACACATTACGTTGTAATCGGGCGAGTTTCTACTTTCACGTGCAATAGGAATTTTTGGGTTAGGTCAATCCGTTCGCGAGATATGGGAGTTTGAAGCCAAGAAATAGTTGAGAAGACAACAAATTTTTCGCACTTCTGCTGCTCCAAACCCTTAACCAGAATGGCCTAGGGAAAAAATACACGTTACGCTGTAATCTGGCGAGTTTCTACTTTCAGACGCAACAGGAATTTTTGGATTAGGTCAATCCGTTCGCGAGATATGGGTGTTTGAAGCCAAGAAATGGTTGAGAAGGCAAAAAATTTTTCGCAATTCTGCTGCTCCAAACGCTTAACCAGAATGGCCTAGCGAAAAAATACACATACCGTTGTAATCGGGCGAGTTTCTACTTTCAGATGCAATAGGAATTTTTGGGTTAGGTCAATCCGTTCGCGAGATATGGGAGTCTGAAGCCAAGAAATGGTTGAGAAGGCAAAAAATTTTTCGCAATTCTGCTGCTCCAAACGCTTAACCAGAATGGCCTAGGGAAAAAATACACATACCGTTGTAATCGGGCGAGTTTCTACTTTCAGACGCAATAGGAATTTTTGGGTTAGGTCAATCCGTTCGCGAGATATGGGAGTTTGAAGCCAAGAAATGGTTGAGAAGGCAAAAAATTTTTCGCAATTCTGCTGCTCCAAACGCTTCACCAGAATGGCCTAGGGAAAAAATACACATACCGTTGTAATAGGGCGAGCTTCTACTTTCAGATGCAATAGGAATTTTTGGGTTAGGACAATCCGTTCGCGAGATATGGGAGTTTGGAGCCAAGAAATGGTTAAGAAGGCAAAAAATTAGTCGCAATTCTGCTGCTCCAAACGCTTAACCAGGATGGCCTAGGGAAAAAATACACATTACGTTGTAATCTGGCGAGTTTCTACTTTCAGACGCAACAGGAATTTTTGGATTAGGTCAATCCGTTCGCGAGATATGGGAGTTTGAAGCCAAGAAATGGTTGAGAAGGCAAAAAATTTTTCGCAATTCTGCTGCTCCAAAAGCTTAACCAGAATGGCCTAGGGAAAAAATACACATACCGATGTAATCGGGCGAGTTTCTACTTTCAGACGCAACAGGAATTTTTGGATTAGGTCAATCCGTTCGCGAGATATGGGAGTCTGAAGCCAAGAAATGGTTGAGAAGGCAAAAAATTTTTCGCAATTCTGCTGCTCCAAACGCTTCACCAGAATGGCCTAGGGAAAAAATACACATACCGTTGTAATGGGGCGAGCTTCTACTTTCAGATGCAACAGGAATTTTTGGGTCAGGTCAATCCGTTCGCGAGATATGGGAGTTTGAAGCCAAGAAATGGTTTAGAAGGCAAAAAATTTTTCGCAATTCTGCTGCTCGAAACGCTTAACCAGAATGGCCTTGGGAAAAAATACACGTTACGTTGTAATCTGGCGAGTTTCTACTTTCAGACGCAACAGGAATTTTTGGATTAGGTCAATCCGTTCGCGAGATATGGGAGTTTGAAGCCAAGAAATAATTGAGAAGGCAACAAATTTTTCGCACTTCTGCTGCTCCAAACCCTTAACCAGAATGGCCTAGGGAAAAAATACACGTTACGTTGTAATCTGGCGAGTTTCTACTTTCAGACGCAACAGGAATTTTTGGATTAGGTCAATCCGTTCGCGAGATATGGGAGTTTGATGCCAAGAAATGGTTGAGAAGGCAAAAAATTTTTCGCAATTCTGCTGCTCCAAACGCTTAACCAGAATGGCCTAGGGAAAAAATACACATACCGTTGTAATCGGGCGAGTTTCTACTTTCAGATGCAATAGGAATTTTTGGGTTAGGTCAATCCGTTCGCGAGATATGGGAGTTTGAAGACAAGAAATGGTTGAGAAGGAAAAAATTTTTTGCAATTCTGCTGCTCCAAACGCTTCACCAGAATGGCCTAGGGAAAAAATACACATACCGTTGTAATCGGGCGAGTTTCTACTTTCAGATGCAATAGGAATTTTTGGATTAGGTCAATCCGTTCGCGAGATATGTGAGTTTGAAGCCAAGAAATGGTTGAGAAGGCAAAAAATTTTTCGCAATTCTGCTGCTCCAAACGCTTAACCAGAATGGCCTAGGGAAAAAATACACATACCGTTGTAATCGGGCGAGTTTCTACTTTCAGATGCAATAGGAATTTTTGGGTTAGGTCAATCCGTTCGCGAGATATGGGAGTTTGAAGCCAAGAAATGGTTGAGAAGGCAAAAAATTTTTCGCAATTCTGCTGCTCCAAACGCTTAACCAGAATGGCCTAGGGAAAAAATACACATACCGATGTAATCGGGCGAGTTTCTACTTTCAGATGCAATATGAATTTTTGGGTTAGGTCAATCCGTTCGCGAGATATGGGAGTTTGAAGCCAAGAAATGGTTGAGAAGGCAAAAAATTTTTCGCAATTCTGCTGCTCCAAACGCTTAACCAGAATGGCCTACGGAAAAAATACACATTACGTTGTAATCGGGCGAGTTTCTACTTTCACGTGCAATAGGAATTTTTGGGTTAGGTCAATCCGTTCGCGAGATATGGGAGTTTGAAGCCAAGAAATAGTTGAGAAGACAACAAATTTTTCGCACTTCTGCTGCTCCAAACCCTTAACCAGAATGGCCTAGGGAAAAAATACACGTTACGCTGTAATCTGGCGAGTTTCTACTTTCAGACGCAACAGGAATTTTTGGATTAGGTCAATCCGTTCGCGAGATATGGGTGTTTGAAGCCAAGAAATGGTTGAGAAGGCAAAAAATTTTTCGCAATTCTGCTGCTCCAAACGCTTAACCAGAATGGCCTAGCGAAAAAATACACATACCGTTGTAATCGGGCGAGTTTCTACTTTCAGATGCAATAGGAATTTTTGGGTTAGGTCAATCCGTTCGCGAGATATGGGAGTCTGAAGCCAAGAAATGGTTGAGAAGGCAAAAAATTTTTCGCAATTCTGCTGCTCCAAACGCTTAACCAGAATGGCCTAGGGAAAAAATACACATACCGTTGTAATCGGGCGAGTTTCTACTTTCAGACGCAATAGGAATTTTTGGGTTAGGTCAATCCGTTCGCGAGATATGGGAGTTTGAAGCCAAGAAATGGTTGAGAAGGCAAAAAATTTTTCGCAATTCTGCTGCTCCAAACGCTTCACCAGAATGGCCTAGGGAAAAAATACACATACCGTTGTAATAGGGCGAGCTTCTACTTTCAGATGCAATAGGAATTTTTGGGTTAGGACAATCCGTTCGCGAGATATGGGAGTTTGGAGCCAAGAAATGGTTAAGAAGGCAAAAAATTAGTCGCAATTCTGCTGCTCCAAACGCTTAACCAGGATGGCCTAGGGAAAAAATACACATTACGTTGTAATCTGGCGAGTTTCTACTTTCAGACGCAACAGGAATTTTTGGATTAGGTCAATCCGTTCGCGAGATATGGGAGTTTGAAGCCAAGAAATGGTTGAGAAGGCAAAAAATTTTTCGCAATTCTGCTGCTCCAAAAGCTTAACCAGAATGGCCTAGGGAAAAAATACACATACCGATGTAATCGGGCGAGTTTCTACTTTCAGACGCAACAGGAATTTTTGGATTAGGTCAATCCGTTCGCGAGATATGGGAGTTTGAAGCCAAGAAATGGTTGAGAAGGCAAAAAATTTTTCGCAATTCTGCTGCTCCAAACGCTTAACCAGAATGGCCTAGGGAAAAAATACACATACCGTTGTAATCGGGCGAGTTTCTACTTTCAGATGCAATAGGAATTTTTGGGTTAGGTCAATCCGTTCGCGAGATATGGGAGTTTGAAGCCAAGAAATGGTTGAGAAGGAAAAAATTTTTTGCAATTCTGCTGCTCCAAGCGCTTCACCAGAATAGCCTAGGGAAAAAATACACATACCGTTGTAATGGGGCGAGCTTCTACTTTCAGATGCAATAGGAATTTTTGGGTTAGGGCAATCCGTTCGCGAGATATGGGAGTTTGAAGCCAAGAAATGGTTGAGAAGGCAAAAAATTTTTCGCAATTCTGCTGCTCCAAACGCTTAACCAGAATGGCCTAGGGAAAAAATACACATTACGTTGTAATCTGGCGAGTTTCTACTTTCAGACGCAACAGGAATTTTTGGATTAGGTCAATCCGTTCGCGAGATATGGGTGTTTGAAGCCAAGAAATGGTTGAGAAGGCAAAAAATTTTTCGCAATTCTGCTGCTCCAAACGCTTAACCAGAATGGCCTAGGGAAAAAATACACATACCGTTGTAATCGGGCGAGTTTCTACTTTCAGATGCAATAGGAATTTTTGGGTTAGGTCAATCCGTTCGCGAGATATGGGAGTCTGAAGCCAAGAAATGGTTGAGAAGGCAACAAATTTTTCGCAATTCTGCTGCTCCAAACGCTTCACCAGAATGGCCTAGGGAAAAAATACACATACCGTTGTAATGGGGCGAGCTTCTACTTTCAGATGCAACAGGAATTTTTGGGTTAGGTCAATCCGTTCGCGAGATATGGGAGTTTGAAGCCAAGAAATGGTTTAGAAGGCAAAAAATTTTTCGCAATTCTGCTGCTCGAAACGCTTAACCAGAATGGCCTTGGGAAAAAATACACGTTACGTTGTAATCTGGCGAGTTTCTACTTTCAGACGCAACAGGAATTTTTGGATTAGGTCAATCCGTTCGCGAGATATGGGAGTTTGAAGCCAAGAAATAGTTGAGAAGGCAACAAATTTTTCGCACTTCTGCTGCTCCAAACCCTTAACCAGAATGGCCTAGGGAAAAAATACACGTTACGTTGTAATCTGGCGAGTTTCTACTTTCAGACGCAACAGGAATTTTTGGATTAGGTCAATCCGTTCGCGAGATATGGGAGTTTGAAGCCAAGAAATAGTTGAGAAGGCAACAAATTTTTCGCACTTCTGCTGCTCCAAACCCTTAACCAGAATGGCCTAGGGAAAAAATACACGTTACGTTGTAATCTGGCGAGTTTCTACTTTCAGACGCAACAGGAATTTTTGGATTAGGTCAATCCGTTCGCGAGATATGGGAGTTTGAAGCCAAGAAATGGTTGAGAAGGCAAAAAATTTTTCGCAATTCTGCTGCTCCAAACGCTTAACCAGAATGGCCTAGGGAAAAAATACACATACCGTTGTAATCGGGCGAGTTTCTACTTTCAGATGCAATAGGAATTTTTGGGTTAGGTCAATCCGTTCGCGAGATATGGGAGTTTGAAGCCAAGAAATGGTTGAGAAGGAAAAAATTTTTTGAAATTCTGCTGCTCCAAACGCTTCACCAGAATAGCCGAGGGAAAAAATACACATACCGTTGTAATGGGGCGAGCTTCTACTTTCAGATGCAATAGGAATTTTTGGGTTAGGGCAATCCGTTCGCGAGATATGGGAGTTTGAAGCCAAGAAATGGTTGAGAAGGCAAAAAATTTTTCGCAATTCTGCTGCTCCAAACGCTTAACCAGAATGGCCTAGGGAAAAAATACACATTACGTTGTAATCTGGCGAGTTTCTACTTTCAGACGCATCAGGAATTTTTGGATTAGGTCAATCCGTTCGCGAGATATGGGAGTTTGAAGCCAAGAAATAGTTGAGAAGGCAACAAATTTTTCGCACTTCTGCTGCTCCAAACCCTTAACCAGAATGGCCTAGGGAAAAAATACACGTTACGTTGTAATCTGGCGAGTTTCTACTTTCAGACGCAACAGGAATTTTTGGATTAGGTCAATCCGTTCGCGAGATATGGGTGTTTGAAGCCAAGAAATGGTTGAGAAGGCAAAAAATTTTTCGCAATTCTGCTGCTCCAAACGCTTAACCAGAATGGCCTAGGGAAAAAATACACATACCGTTGTAATCGGGCGAGTTTCTACTTTCAGATGCAATAGGAATTTTTGGGTTAGGTCAATCCGTTCGCGAGATATGGGAGCCTGAAGCCAAGAAATGGTTGAGAAGGCAACAAATTTTTCGCAATTCTGCTGCTCCAAACGCTTCACCAGAATGGCCTAGGGAAAAAATACACATACCGTTGTAATGGGGCGAGCTTCTACTTTCAGATGCAACAGGAATTTTTGGGTTAGGTCAATCCGTTCGCGAGATATGGGAGTTTGAAGCCAAGAAATGGTTTAGAAGGCAAAAAATTTTTCGCAATTCTGCTGCTCGAAACGCTTAACCAGAATGGCCTTGGGAAAAAATACACGTTACGTTGTAATCTGGCGAGTTTCTACTTTCAGACGCAACAGGAATTTTTGGATTAGGTCAATCCGTTCGCGAGATATGGGAGTTTGAAGCCAAGAAATAGTTGAGAAGGCAACAAATTTTTCGCACTTCTGCTGCTCCAAACCCTTAACCAGAATGGCCTAGGGAAAAAATACACGTTACGTTGTAATCTGGCGAGTTTCTACTTTCAGACGCAACAGGAATTTTTGGATTAGGTCAATCCGTTCGCGAGATATGGGAGTTTGAAGCCAAGAAATGGTTGAGAAGGCAAAAAATTTTTCGCAATTCTGCTGCTCCAAACGCTTAACCAGAATGGCCTAGGGAAAAAATACACATACCGTTGTAATCGGGCGAGTTTCTACTTTCAGATGCAATAGGAATTTTTGGGTTAGGTCAATCCGTTCGCGAGATATGGGAGTTTGAAGCCAAGAAATGGTTGAGAAGGAAAAAATTTTTTGCAATTCTGCTGCTCCAAACGCTTCACCAGAATAGCCTAGGGAAAAAATACACATACCGTTGTAATGGGGCGAGCTTCTACTTTCAGATGCAATAGGAATTTTTGGGTTAGGGCAATCCGTTCGCGAGATATGGGAGTTTGAAGCCAAGAAATGGTTGAGAAGGCAAAAAATTTTTCGCAATTCTGCTGCTCCAAACGCTTAACCAGAATGGCCTAGGGAAAAAATACACATTACGTTGTAATCTGGCGAGTTTCTACTTTCAGACGCATCAGGAATTTTTGGATTAGGTCAATCCGTTCGCGAGATATGGGAGTTTGAAGCCAAGAAATAGTTGAGAAGGCAACAAATTTTTCGCACTTCTGCTGCTCCATACCCTTAACCAGAATGGCCTAGGGAAAAAATACACGTTACGTTGTAATCTGGCGAGTTTCTACTTTCAGACGCAACAGGAATTTTTGGATTAGGTCAATCCGTTCGCGAGATATGGGTGTTTGAAGCCAAGAAATGGTTGAGAAGGCAAAAAATTTTTCGCAATTCTGCTGCTCCAAACGCTTAACCAGAATGGCCTAGGGAAAAAATACACATACCGTTGTAATCGGGCGAGTTTCTACTTTCAGATGCAATAGGAATTTTTGGGTTAGGTCAATCCGTTCGCGAGATATGGGAGTCTGAAGCCAAGAAATGGTTGAGAAGGCAACAAATTTTTCGCAATTCTGCTGCTCCAAACGCTTCACCAGAATGGCCTAGGGAAAAAATACACATACCGTTGTAATGGGGCGAGCTTCTACTTTCAGATGCAACAGGAATTTTTGTGTTAGGTCAATCCGTTCGCGAGATATGGGAGTTTGAAGCCAAGAAATGGTTTAGAAGGCAAAAAATTTTTCGCAATTCTGCTGCTCGAAACGCTTAACCAGAATGGCCTTGGGAAAAAATACACGTTACGTTGTAATCTGGCGAGTTTCTACTTTCAGACGCAACAGGAATTTTTGGATTAGGTCAATCCGTTCGCGAGATATGGGAGTTTGAAGCCAAGAAATAGTTGAGAAGGCAACAAATTTTTCGCACTTCTGCTGCTCCAAACCCTTAACCAGAATGGCCTAGGGAAAAAATACACGTTACGTTGTAATCTGGCGAGTTTCTACTTTCAGACGCAACAGGAATTTTTGGATTAGGTCAATCCGTTCGCGAGATATGGGAGTTTGAAGCCAAGAAATGGTTGAGAAGGCAAAAAATTTTTCGCAATTCTGCTGCTCCAAACGCTTAACCAGAATGGCCTAGGGAAAAAATACACATACCGTTGTAATCGGGCGAGTTTCTACTTTCAGATGCAATAGGAATTTTTGGGTTAGGTCAATCCGTTCGCGAGATATGGGAGTTTGAAGCCAAGAAATGGTTGAGAAGGAAAAAATTTTTTGCAATTCTGCTGCTCCAAACGCTTCACCAGAATAGCCTAGGGAAAAAATACACATACCGTTGTAATGGGGCGAGCTTCTACTTTCAGATGCAATAGGAATTTTTGGGTTAGGGCAATCCGTTCGCGAGATATGGGAGTTTGAAGCCAAGAAATGGTTGAGAAGGCAAAAAATTTTTCGCAATTCTGCTGCTCCAAACGCTTAACCAGAATGGCCTAGGGAAAAAATACACATTACGTTGTAATCTGGCGAGTTTCTACTTTCAGACGCATCAGGAATTTTTGGATTAGGTCAATCCGTTCGCGAGATATGGGAGTTTGAAGCCAAGAAATAGTTGAGAAGGCAACAAATTTTTCGCACTTCTGCTGCTCCAAACCCTTAACCAGAATGGCCTAGGGAAAAAATACACGTTACGTTGTAATCTGGCGAGTTTCTACTTTCAGACGCAACAGGAATTTTTGGATTAGGTCAATCCGTTCGCGAGATATGGGTGTTTGAAGCCAAGAAATGGTTGAGAAGGCAAAAAATTTTTCGCAATTCTGCTGCTCCAAACGCTTAACCAGAATGGCCTAGGGAAAAAATACACATACCGTTGTAATCGGGCGAGTTTCTACTTTCAGATGCAATAGGAATTTTTGGGTTAGGTCAATCCGTTCGCGAGATATGGGAGTTTGAAGCCAAGAAATGGTTGAGAAGGCAAAAAATTTTTCGCAATTCTGCTGCTCCAAACGCTTCACCAGAATGGCCTAGGGAAAAAATACACATTACGTTGTAATCTGGCGAGTTTCTACTTTCAGACGCATCAGGAATTTTTGGATTAGGTCAATCCGTTCGCGAGATATGGGAGTTTGAAGCCAAGAAATGGTTGAGAAGGCAAAAAATTTTTCGCAATTCTGCTGCTCCAAACGCTTCACCAGAATGGCCTAGGGAAAAAATACACATACCGTTGTAATAGGGCGAGCTTCTACTTTCAGATGCAATAGGAATTTTTGGGTTAGGACAATCCGTTCGCGAGATATGGGAGTTTGAAGCCAAGAAATGGTTGAGAAGGCAAAAAATTAGTCGCAATTCTGCTGCTCCAAACGCTTAACCAGAATTGCCTAGGGAAAAAATACACATTACGTTGTAATCTGGCGAGTTTCTACTTTCAGACGCAACAGGAATTTTTGGATTAGGTCAATCCGTTCGCGAGATATGGGAGTTTGAAGCCAAGAAATGGTTGAGAGGGCAAAAAATTTTTCGCAATTCTGCTGCTCCAAAAGCTTAACCAGAATGGCCTAGGGAAAAAATACACATACCGATGTAATCGGGCGAGTTTCTACTTTCAGACGCAACAGGAATTTTTGGATTAGGTCAATCCGTTCGCGAGATATGGGAGTTTGAAGCCAAGAAATGGTTGAGAAGGCAAAAAATTTTTCGCAATTCTGCTGCTCCAAACGCTTAACCAGAATGGCCTAGGGAAAAAATACACATACCGTTGTAATCGGGCGAGTTTCTACTTTCAGACGCAACAGGAATTTTTGGATTAGGTCAATCCGTTCGCGAGATATGGGAGTTTGAAGCCAAGAAATGGTTGAGAAGGCAAAAAATTTTTCGCAATTCTGCTGCTCCAAACGCTTAACCAGAATGGCCTAGGGAAAAAATACACATACCGTTGTAATCGGGCGAGTTTCTACTTTCAGATGCAATAGGAATTTTTGGGTTAGGTCAATCCGTTCGCGAGATATGGGAGTCTGAAGCCAAGAAATGGTTGAGAAGGCAACAAATTTTTCGCAATTCTGCTGCTCCAAACGCTTCACCAGAATGGCCTAGGGAAAAAATACACATACCGTTGTAATGGGGCGAGCTTCTACTTTCAGATGCAACAGGAATTTTTGGGTTAGGTCAATCCGTTCGCGAGATATGGGAGTTTGAAGCCAAGAAATGGTTTAGAAGGCAAAAAATTTTTCGCAATTCTGCTGCTCGAAACGCTTAACCAGAATGGCCTTGGGAAAAAATACACGTTACGTTGTAATCTGGCGAGTTTCTACTTTCAGACGCAACAGGAATTTTTGGATTAGGTCAATCCGTTCGCGAGATATGGGAGTTTGAAACCAAGAAATAGTTGAGAAGGCAACAAATTTTTCGCACTTCTGCTGCTCCAAACCATTAACCAGAATGGCCTAGGGAAAAAATACACGTTACGTTGTAATCTGGCGAGTTTCTACTTTCAGACGCAACAGGAATTTTTGGATTAGGTCAATCCGTTCGCGAGATATGGGAGTTTGAAGCCAAGAAATGGTTGAGAAGGCAAAAAATTTTTCGCAATTCTGCTGCTCCAAACGCTTAACCAGAATGGCCTAGGGAAAAAATACACATACCGTTGTAATGGGGCGAGCTTCTACTTTCAGATGCAACAGGAATTTTTGGGTTAGGTCAATCCGTTCGCGAGATATGGGAGTTTGAAGCCAAGAAATGGTTTAGAAGGCAAAAAATTTTTCGCAATTCTGCTGCTCGAAACGCTTAACCAGAATGGCCTTGGGAAAAAATACACGTTACGTTGTAATCTGGCGAGCTTCTACTTTCAGATGCAATAGGAATTTTTGGGTTAGGGCAATCCGTTCGCGAGATATGGGAGTTTGAAGCCAAGAAATGGTTGAGAAGGCAAAAAATTTTTCGCAATTCTGCTGCTCCAAACGCTTAACCAGAATGGCCTAGGGAAAAAATACACATTACGTTGTAATCTGGCGAGTTTCTACTTTCAGACGCATCAGGAATTTTTGGATTAGGTCAATCCGTTCGCGAGATATGGGAGTTTGAAGCCAAGAAATAGTTGAGAAGGCAACAAATTTTTCGCACTTCTGCTGCTCCAAACCCTTAACCAGAATGGCCTAGGGAAAAAATACACGTTACGTTGTAATCTGGCGAGTTTCTACTTTCAGACGCAACAGGAATTTTTGGATTAGGTCAATCCGTTCGCGAGATATGGGAGTTTGAAGCCAAGAAATGGTTGAGAAGGAAAACATTTTTTGCAATTCTGCTGCTCCAAACGCTTCACCAGAATGGCCTAGGGAAAAAAATACACATACCGTTGTAATGGGGCGAGCTTCTACTTTCAGATGCAATAGGAATTTTTGGGTTAGGGGCAATCCGTTCGCGAGATATGGGAGTTTGAAGCCAAGAAATGGTTGAGAAGGCAAAAAATTTTTCGCAATTCTGCTGCTCCAAACGCTTCACCAGAATGGCCTAGGGAAAAAATACACATACCGTTGTAATAGGGCGACCTTCTACTTTCAGATGCAATAGGAATTTTTGGGTTAGGACAATCCGTTCGCGAGATATGGGAGTTTGAAGCCAAGAAATGGTTGAGAAGGCAAAAAATTAGTCGCAATTCTGCTGCTCCAAACGCTTAACCAGAATGGCCTAGGGAAAAAATACATATTACGTTGTAATCTGGCGAGTTTCTACTTTCAGACGCAACAGGAATTTTTGGATTAGGTCAATCCGTTCGCGAGATATGGGAGTTTGAAGCCAAGAAATGGTTGAGAAGGCAAACAATTTTTCGCAATTCTGCTGCTCCAAAAGCTTAACCAGAATGGCCTAGGGAAAAAATACACATACCGATGTAATCGGGCGAGTTTCTACTTTCAGACGCAACAGGAATTTTTGGATTAGGTCAATCCGTTCGCGAGATATGGGAGTTTGAAGCCAAGAAATGGTTGAGAAGGCAAAAAATTTTTCGCAATTCTGCTGCTCCAAACGCTTAACCAGAATGGCCTAGGGAAAAAAATACACATACCGTTGTAATCGGGCGAGTTTCTACTTTCAGATGCAATAGGAATTTTTGGGTTAGGTCAATCCGTTCGCGAGATATGGGAGTCTGAAGCCAAGAAATGGTTGAGAAGGCAACAAATTTTTCGCAATTCTGCTGCTCCAAACGCTTCACCAGAATGGCCTAGGGAAAAAATACACATACCGTTGTAATGGGGCGAGCTTCTACTTTCAGATGCAACAGGAATTTTTGGGTTAGGTCAATCCGTTCGCGAGATATGGGAGTTTGAAGCCAAGAAATGGTTTAGAAGGCAAAAAATTTTTCGCAATTCTGCTGCTCGAAACGCTTAACCAGAATGGCCTTGGGAAAAAATACACGTTACGTTGTAATCTGGCGAGTTTCTACTTTCAGACGCAACAGGAATTTTTGGATTAGGTCAATCCGTTCGCGAGATATGGGAGTTTGAAACCAAGAAATAGTTGAGAAGGCAACAAATTTTTCGCACTTCTGCTGCTCCAAACCCTTAACCAGAATGGCCTAGGGAAAAAATGCACGTTACGTTGTAATCTGGCGAGTTTCTACTTTCAGACGCAACAGGAATTTTTGGATTAGGTCAATCCGTTCGCGAGATATGGGAGTTTGAAGCCAAGAAATGGTTGAGAAGGCAAAAAATTTTTCGCAATTCTGCTGCTCCAAACGCTTAACCAGAATGGCCTAGGGAAAAAATACACATACCGTTGTAATCGGGCGAGTTTCTACTTTCAGATGCAAGAGGAATTTTTGGGTTAGGTCAATCCGTTCGCGAGATATGGGAGTTTGAAGCCAAGAAATGGTTGAGAAGGAAAAAATTTTTTGCAATTCTGCTGCTCCAAACGCTTCACCAGAATAGCCTAGGGAAAAAATACACATACCGTTGTAATGGGGCGAGCTTCTACTTTCAGATGCAATAGGAATTTTTGGGTTAGGGCAATCCGTTCGCGAGATATGGGAGTTTGAAGCCAAGAAATGGTTGAGAAGGCAAAAAATTTTTCGCAATTCTGCTGCTCCAAACGCTTAACCAGAATGGCCTAGGGAAAAAATACACATTACGTTGTAATCTGGCGAGTTTCTACTTTCAGACGCATCAGGAATTTTTGGATTAGGTCAATCCGTTCGCGAGATATGGGAGCTTGAAGCCAAGAAATAGTTGAGAAGGCAACAAATTTTTCGCACTTCTGCTGCTCCAAACCCTTAACCAGAATGGCCTAGGGAAAAAATACACGTTACGTTGTAATCTGGCGAGTTTCTACTTTCAGACGCAACAGGAATTTTTGGATTAGGTCAATCCGTTCGCGAGATATGGGAGTTTGAAGCCAAGAAATGGTTGAGAAGGAAAACATTTTTTGCAATTCTGCTGCTCCAAACGCTTCACCAGAATGGCCTAGGGAAAAAATACACATACCGTTGTAATGGGGCGAGCTTCTACTTTCAGATGCAATAGGAATTTTTGGGTTAGGGCAATCCGTTCGCGAGATATGGGAGTTTGAAGCCAAGAAATGGTTGAGAAGGCAAAAAATTTTTCGCAATTCTGCTGCTCCAAACGTTTAACCAGAATGGCCTAGGGAAAAAATACACATACCGTTGTAATCGGGCGAGTTTCTACTTTCAGACGCAATAGGAATTTTTGGGTTAGGTCAATCCGTTCGCGAGATATGGGAGTTTGAAGCCAAGAAATGGTTTAGAAGGCAAAAAATTATTCGCAATTCTGCTGCTCGAAACGCTTAACCAGAATGGCCTTGGGAAAAAATACACGTTACGTTGTAATCTGGCGAGTTTCTACTTTCAGACGCAACAGGAATTTTTGGATTAGGTCAATCCGTTCGCGAGATATGGGAGTTTGAAGCCAAGAAATGGTTGAGAAGGCAACAAATTTTTCGCACTTCTGCTGCTCCAAACCCTTAACCAGAATGGCCTAGGGAAAAAA
This sequence comes from Ptiloglossa arizonensis, assembly GCF_051014685.1. Taxonomy (NCBI): domain Eukaryota; kingdom Metazoa; phylum Arthropoda; class Insecta; order Hymenoptera; family Colletidae; genus Ptiloglossa; species Ptiloglossa arizonensis. Next base: position 44,151 of record NW_027478942.1, read on the forward strand.
TACACGTTACGTTGTAATCTGGCGAGTTTCTACTTTCAGACGCAACAGGAATTTTTGGATCAGGTCAATCCGTTCGCGAGATATGGGAGTTTGAAGCCAAGAAATGGTTGAGAAGGCAAAAAATTTTTCGCAATTCTGCTGCTCCAAACGCTTAACCAGAATGGCCTAGGGAAAAAATACACATACCGTTGTAATCGGGCGAGTTTCTACTTTCAGATGCAATAGGAATTTTTGGGTTAGGGCAATCCGTTCGCGAGATATGGGAGATTGAAGCCAAGAAATGGTTGAGAAGGCAAAAAATTTTTCGCAATTCTGCTGCTCCAAACGCTTAACCAGAATGGCCTAGGGAAAAAATACACATTACGTTGTAATCTGGCGAGTTTCTACTTTCAGACGCATCAGGAATTTTCGGGTTAGGTCAATCCGTTCGCGAGATATGGGAGTTTGAAGCCAAGAAATGGTTGAGAAGGCAAAAAATTTTTCGCAATTCTGCTGCTCCAAACGCTTAACCAGAATGGCCTAGGGAAAAAATACACATACCGTTGTAATCGGGCGAGTTTCTACTTTCAGATGCAATAGGAATTTTTGGGTTGGGTCAATCCGTTCGCGAGATATGGGAGTTTGAAGCCAAGAAATGGTTGAGAAGGAAAAAATTTTTTGCAATTCTGCTGCTCCAAACGCTTCACCAGAATGGCCTAGGGAAAAAATACACATACCGTTGTAATGGGGCGAGCTTCTACTTTCAGATGCAATAGGAATTTTTGGGTTAGGGCAATCCGTTCGCGAGATATGGGAGATTGAAGCCAAGAAATGGTTGAGAAGGCAAAAAATTTTTCGCAATTCTGCTGCTCCAAACGCTTAACCAGAATGGCCTAGGGAAAAAATACACATTACGTTGTAATCTGGCGAGTTTCTACTTTCAGACGCATCAGGAATTTTCGGGTTAGGTCAATCCGTTCGCGAGATATGGGAGTTTGAAGCCAAGAAATGGTTGAGAAGGCAAACAATTTTTCGCAATTCTGCTGCTCCAAACGCTTAACCAGAATGGCCTAGGGAAAAAATACACATACCGTTGTAATCGGGCGAGTTTCTACTTTCAGACGCAATAGGAATTTTTGGGTTAGGTCAATCCGTTCGCGAGATATGGGAGTTTGAAGCCAAGAAATGGTTGAGAAGGCAAAAAATTTTTCGCAATTCTGCTGCTCCAAACGCTTCACCAGAATGGCCTAGGGAAAAAATACACATACCGTTGTAATAGGGCGAGCTTCTACTTTCAGATGCAATAGGAATTTTTGGGTTAGGACAATCCGTTCGCGAGATATGGGAGTTTGAAGCCAAGAAATGGTTGAGAAGGCAAAAAATTAGTCGCAATTCTGCTGCTCCAAACGCTTAACCAGAATGGCCTAGGGAAAAAATACACATACCGTTGTAATCGGGCGAGTTTCTACTTTCAGAGGCAATAGGAATTTTTGGGTTGGGTCAATCCGTTCGCGAGATATGGAAGTTTGAAGCCAAGAAATGGTTGAGAAGGAAAAAATTTTTTGCAATTCTGCTGCTCCAAACGCTTCACCAGAATGGCCTAGGGAAAAAATACACATACCGTTGTAATGGGGCGAGCTTCTACTTTCAGATGCAATAGGAATTTTTGGGTTAGGGCAATCCGTTCGCGAGATATGGGAGATTGAAGCCAAGAAATGGTTGAGAAGGCAAAAAATTTTTCGCAATTCTGCTGCTCCAAACGCTTAACCAGAATGGCCTAGGGAAAAAATACACATTACGTTGTAATCTGGCGAGTTTCTACTTTCAGACGCATCAGGAATTTTCGGGTTAGGTCAATCCGTTCGCGAGATATGGGAGTTTGAAGCCAAGAAATGGTTGAGAAGGCAAAAAATTTTTCGCAATTCTGCTGCTCCAAACGCTTAACCAGAATGGCCTAGGGAAAAAATACACATACCGTTGTAATCGGGCGAGTTTCTACTTTCAGACGCAATAGGAATTTTTGGGTTAGGTCAATCCGTTCGCGAGATATGGGAGTTTGAAGCCAAGAAATGGTTGAGAAGGCAAAAAATTTTTCGCAATTCTGCTGCTCCAAACGCTTCACCAGAATGGCCTAGGGAAAAAATACACATACCGTTGTAATAGGGCGAGCTTCTACTTTCAGATGCAATAGGAATTTTTGGGTTAGGACAATCCGTTCGCGAGATATGGGAGTTTGAAGCCAAGAAATGGTTGAGAAGGCAAAAAATTAGTCGCAATTCTGCTGCTCCAAACGCTTAACCAGAATGGCCTAGGGAAAAAATACACATACCGTTGTAATCGGGCGAGTTTCTACTTTCAGATGCAATAGGAATTTTTGGGTTAGGTCAATCCGTTCGCGAGATATGGGAGTTTGAAGCCAAGAAATGGTTGAGAAGGAAAAAATTTTTTGCAATTCTGCTGCTCCAAACGCTTCACCAGAATAGCCTAGGGAAAAATACACATACCGTTGTAATGGGGCGAGCTTCTACTTTCAGATGCAATAGGAATTTTTGGGTTAGGGCAATCCGTTCGCGAGATATGGGAGTTTGAAGCCAAGAAATGGTTGAGAAGGCAAAAAATTTTTCGCAATTCTGCTGCTCCAAACGCTTAACCAGAATGGCCTAGGGAAAAAATACACATTACGTTGTAATCTGGCGAGTTTCTACTTTCAGACGCATCAGGAATTTTTGGATTAGGTCAATCCGTTCGCGAGATATGGGAGTTTGAAGCCAAGAAATAGTTGAGAAGGCAACAAATTTTTCGCACTTCTGCTGCTCCAAACCCTTAACCAGAATGGCCTAGGGAAAAAATACACGTTACGTTGTAATCTGGCGAGTTTCTACTTTCAGACGCAACAGGAATTTTTGGATTAGGTCAATCCGTTCGCGAGATATGGGAGTTTGAAGCCAAGAAATGGTTGAGAAGGCAAGAAATTTTTCGCAATTCTGCTGCTCCAAACGCTTAACCAGAATGGCCTAGGGAAAAAATACACATACCGTTGTAATCGGGCGAGTTTCTACTTTCAGATGCAATAGGAATTTTTGGGTTAGGTCAATCCGTTCGCGAGATATGGGAGTTTGAAGCCAAGAAATGGTTGAGAAGGAAAAAATTTTTTGCAATTCTGCTGCTCCAAACGCTTCACCAGAATAGCCTAGGGAAAAAATACACATACCGTTGTAATGGGGCGAGCTTCTACTTTCAGATGCAATAGGAATTTTTGGGTTAGGGCAATCCGTTCGCGAGATATGGGAGTTTGAAGCCAAGAAATGGTTGAGAAGGCAAAAAATTTTTCGTAATTCTGCTGCTCCACACGCTTAACCAGAATGGCCTAGGGAAAAAATACACATTACGTTGTAATCTGGCGAGTTTCTACTTTCAGACGCATCAGGAATTTTCGGGTTAGGTCAATCTGTTCGCGAGATATGGGAGTTTGAAGCCAAGAAATGGTTGAGAAGGCAAAAAATTTTTCGCAATTCTGCTGCTCCAAACGCTTAACCAGAATGGCCTAGGGAAAAAATACACATACCGTTGTAATCGGGCGAGTTTCTACTTTCAGACGCAATAGGAATTTTTGGGTTAGGTCAATCCGTTCGCGAGATATGGGAGTTTGAAGCCAAGAAATGGTTGAGAAGGCAAAAAATTTTTCGCAATTCTGCTGCTCCAAACGCTTCACCAGAATGGCCTAGGGAAAAAATACACATACCGTTGTAATGGGGCGAGCTTCTACTTTCAGATGCAACAGGAATTTTTGGGTTAGGTCAATCCGTTCGCGAGATATGGGAGTTTGAAGCCAAGAAATGGTTGAGAAGGCAAAAAATTTTTCGCAATTCTGCTGCTCCAAACGCTTAACCAGAATGGCCTAGGGAAAAAATACACATACCGTTGTAATCGGGCGAGTTTCTACTTTCAGATGCAATAGGAATTTTTGGGTTGGGTCAATCCGTTCGCGAGATATGGGAGTTTGAAGCCAAGAAATGGTTGAGAAGGAAAAAATTTTTTGCAATTCTGCTGCTCCAAACGCTTCACCAGAATGGCCTAGGGAAAAAATACACATACCGTTGTAATGGGGCGAGCTTCTACTTTCAGATGCAATAGGAATTTTTGGGTTAGGGCAATCCGTTCGCGAGATATGGGAGATTGAAGCCAAGAAATGGTTGAGAAGGCAAAAAATTTTTCGCAATTCTGCTGCTCCAAACGCTTAACCAGAATGGCCTAGGGAAAAAATACACATTACGTTGTAATCTGGCGAGTTTCTACTTTCAGACGCATCAGGAATTTTCGGGTTAGGTCAATCCGTTCGCGAGATATGGGAGTTTGAAGCCAAGAAATGGTTGAGAAGGCAAAAAATTTTTCGCAATTCTGCTGCTCCAAACGCTTAACCAGAATGGCCTAGGGAAAAAATACACATACCGTTGTAATCGGGCGAGTTTCTACTTTCAGATGCAATAGGAATTTTTGGGTTGGGTCAATCCGTTCGCGAGATATGGGAGTTTGAAGCCAAGAAATGGTTGAGAAGGAAAAAATTTTTTGCAATTCTGCTGCTCCAAACGCTTCACCAGAATGGCCTAGGGAAAAAATACACATACCGTTGTAATGGGGCGAGCTTCTACTTTCAGATGCAATAGGAATTTTTGGGTTAGGGCAATCCGTTCGCGAGATATGGGAGATTGAAGCCAAGAAATGGTTGAGAAGGCAAAAAATTTTTCGCAATTCTGCTGCTCCAAACGCTTAACCAGAATGGCCTAGGGAAAAAATACACATTACGTTGTAATCTGGCGAGTTTCTACTTTCAGACGCATCAGGAATTTTCGGGTTAGGTCAATCCGTTCGCGAGATATGGGAGTTTGAAGCCAAGAAATGGTTGAGAAGGCAAACAATTTTTCGCAATTCTGCTGCTCCAAACGCTTAACCAGAATGGCCTAGGGAAAAAATACACATACCGTTGTAATCGGGCGAGTTTCTACTTTCAGACGCAATAGGAATTTTTGGGTTAGGTCAATCCGTTCGCGAGATATGGGAGTTTGAAGCCAAGAAATGGTTGAGAAGGCAAAAAATTTTTCGCAATTCTGCTGCTCCAAACGCTTCACCAGAATGGCCTAGGGAAAAAATACACATACCGTTGTAATAGGGCGAGCTTCTACTTTCAGATGCAATAGGAATTTTTGGGTTAGGACAATCCGTTCGCGAGATATGGGAGATTGAAGCCAAGAAATGGTTGAGAAGGCAAAAAATTAGTCGCAATTCTGCTGCTCCAAACGCTTCACCAGAATGGCCTAGGGAAAAAATACACATTACGTTGTAATCTGGCGAGTTTCTTCTTTCAGACGCATCAGGAATTTTCGGGTTAGGTCAATCCGTTCGCGAGATATGGGAGTTTGAAGCCAAGAAATGGTTGAGAAGGCAAAAAATTTTTCGCAATTCTGCTGCTCCAAACGCTTAACCAGAATGGCCTAGGGAAAAAATACACATACCGTTGTAATCGGGCGAGTTTCTACTTTCAGACGCAATAGGAATTTTTGGGTTAGGTCAATCCGTTCGCGAGATATGGGAGTTTGAAGCCAAGAAATGGTTGAGAAGGCAAAAAATTTTTCGCAATTCTGCTGCTCCAAACGCTTCACCAGAATGGCCTAGGGAAAAAATACACATACCGTTGTAATAGGGCGAGCTTCTACTTTCAGATGCAATAGGAATTTTTGGGTTAGGACAATCCGTTCGCGAGATATGGGAGTTTGAAGCCAAGAAATGGTTGAGAAGGCAAAAAATTAGTCGCAATTCTGCTGCTCCAAACGCTTAACCAGAATGGCCTAGGGAAAAAATACACATACCGTTGTAATCGGGCGAGTTTCTACTTTCAGATGCAATAGGAATTTTTGGGTTAGGTCAATCCGTTCGCGAGATATGGGAGTTTGAAGCCAAGAAATGGTTGAGAAGGAAAAAATTTTTTGCAATTCTGCTGCTCCAAACGCTTCACCAGAATAGCCTAGGGAAAAATACACATACCGTTGTAATGGGGCGAGCTTCTACTTTCAGATGCAATAGGAATTTTTGGGTTAGGGCAATCCGTTCGCGAGATATGGGAGTTTGAAGCCAAGAAATGGTTGAGAAGGCAAAAAATTTTTCGCAATTCTGCTGCTCCAAACGCTTAACCAGAATGGCCTAGGGAAAAAATACACATTACGTTGTAATCTGGCGAGTTTCTACTTTCAGACGCATCAGGAATTTTTGGATTAGGTCAATCCGTTCGCGAGATATGGGAGTTTGAAGCCAAGAAATAGTTGAGAAGGCAACAAATTTTTCGCACTTCTGCTGCTCCAAACCCTTAACCAGAATGGCCTAGGGAAAAAATACACGTTACGTTGTAATCTGGCGAGTTTCTACTTTCAGACGCAACAGGAATTTTTGGATTAGGTCAATCCGTTCGCGAGATATGGGAGTTTGAAGCCAAGAAATGGTTGAGAAGGCAAAAAATTTTTCGCAATTCTGCTGCTCCAAACGCTTAACCAGAATGGCCTAGGGAAAAAATACACATACCGTTGTAATCGGGCGAGTTTCTACTTTCAGATGCAATAGGAATTTTTGGGTTAGGTCAATCCGTTCGCGAGATATGGGAGTTTGAAGCCAAGAAATGGTTGAGAAGGAAAAAATTTTTTGCAATTCTGCTGCTCCAAACGCTTAACCAGAATGGCCTAGGGAAAAAATACACATACCGTTGTAATCGGGCGAGTTTCTACTTTCAGACGCAATAGGAATTTTTGGGTTAGGTCAATCCGTTCGCGAGATATGGGAGTTTGAAGCCAAGAAATGGTTGAGAAGGCAAAAAATTTTTCGCAATTCTGCTGCTCCAAACGCTTCACCAGAATGGCCTAGGGAAAAAATACACATACCGTTGTAATGGGGCGAGCTTCTACTTTCAGATGCAACAGGAATTTTTGGGTTAGGTCAATCCGTTCGCGAGATATGGGAGTTTGAAGCCAAGAAATGGTTGAGAAGGCAAAAAATTTTTCGCAATTCTGCTGCTCCAAACGCTTAACCAGAATGGCCTAGGGAAAAAATACACATACCGTTGTAATCGGGCGAGTTTCTACTTTCAGATGCAATAGGAATTTTTGGGTTGGGTCAATCCGTTCGCGAGATATGGGAGTTTGAAGCCAAGAAATGGTTGAGAAGGAAAAAATTTTTTGCAATTCTGCTGCTCCAAACGCTTCACCAGAATGGCCTAGGGAAAAAATACACATACCGTTGTAATGGGGCGAGCTTCTACTTTCAGATGCAATAGGAATTTTTGGGTTAGGGCAATCCGTTCGCGAGATATGGGAGATTGAAGCCAAGAAATGGTTGAGAAGGCAAAAAATTTTTCGCAATTCTGCTGCTCCAAACGCTTAACCAGAATGGCCTAGGGAAAAAATACACATTACGTTGTAATCTGGCGAGTTTCTACTTTCAGACGCATCAGGAATTTTCGGGTTAGGTCAATCCGTTCGCGAGATATGGGAGTTTGAAGCCAAGAAATGGTTGAGAAGGCAAAAAATTTTTCGCAATTCTGCTGCTCCAAACGCTTAACCAGAATGGCCTAGGGAAAAAATACACATACCGTTGTAATCGGGCGAGTTTCTGCTTTCAGATGCAATAGGAATTTTTGGGTTGGGTCAATCCGTTCGCGAGATATGGGAGTTTGAAGCCAAGAAATGGTTGAGAAGGAAAAAATTTTTTGCAATTCTGCTGCTCCAAACGCTTCACCAGAATGGCCTAGGGAAAAAATACACATACCGTTGTAATGGGGCGAGCTTCTACTTTCAGATGCAATAGGAATTTTTGGGATAGGGCAATCCGTTCGCGAGATATGGGAGATTGAAGCCAAGAAATGGTTGAGAAGGCAAAAAATTTTTCGCAATTCTGCTGCTCCAAACGCTTAACCAGAATGGCCTAGGGAAAAAATACACATTACGTTGTAATCTGGCGAGTTTCTACTTTCAGACGCATCAGGAATTTTCGGGTTAGGTCAATCCGTTCGCGAGATATGGGAGTTTGAAGCCAAGAAATGGTTGAGAAGGCAAACAATTTTTCGCAATTCTGCTGCTCCAAACGCTTAACCAGAATGGCCTAGGGAAAAAATACACATACCGTTGTAATCGGGCGAGTTTCTACTTTCAGACGCAATAGGAATTTTTGGGTTAGGTCAATCCGTTCGCGAGATATGGGAGTTTGAAGCCAAGAAATGGTTGAGAAGGCAAAAAATTTTTCGCAATTCTGCTGCTCCAAACGCTTCACCAGAATGGCCTAGGGAAAAAATACACATACCGTTGTAATAGGGCGAGCTTCTACTTTCAGATGCAATAGGAATTTTTGGGTTAGGACAATCCGTTCGCGAGATATGGGAGTTTGAAGCCAAGAAATGGTTGAGAAGGCAAAAAATTAGTCGCAATTCTGCTGCTCCAAACGCTTAACCAGAATGGCCTAGGGAAAAAATACACATACCGTTGTAATCGGGCGAGTTTCTACTTTCAGAGGCAATAGGAATTTTTGGGTTGGGTCAATCCGTTCGCGAGATATGGAAGTTTGAAGCCAAGAAATGGTTGAGAAGGAAAAAATTTTTTGCAATTCTGCTGCTCCAAACGCTTCACCAGAATGGCCTAGGGAAAAAATACACATACCGTTGTAATGGGGCGAGCTTCTACTTTCAGATGCAATAGGAATTTTTGGGTTAGGGCAATCCGTTCGCGAGATATGGGAGATTGAAGCCAAGAAATGGTTGAGAAGGCAAAAAATTTTTCGCAATTCTGCTGCTCCAAACGCTTAACCAGAATGGCCTAGGGAAAAAATACACATTACGTTGTAATCTGGCGAGTTTCTACTTTCAGACGCATCAGGAATTTTCGGGTTAGGTCAATCCGTTCGCGAGATATGGGAGTTTGAAGCCAAGAAATGGTTGAGAAGGCAAAAAATTTTTCGCAATTCTGCTGCTCCAAACGCTTAACCAGAATGGCCTAGGGAAAAAATACACATACCGTTGTAATCGGGCGAGTTTCTACTTTCAGACGCAATAGGAATTTTTGGGTTAGGTCAATCCGTTCGCGAGATATGGGAGTTTGAAGCCAAGAAATGGTTGAGAAGGCAAAAAATTTTTCGCAATTCTGCTGCTCCAAACGCTTCACCAGAATGGCCTAGGGAAAAAATACACATACCGTTGTAATAGGGCGAGCTTCTACTTTCAGATGCAATAGGAATTTTTGGGTTAGGACAATCCGTTCGCGAGATATGGGAGTTTGAAGCCAAGAAATGGTTGAGAAGGCAAAAAATTAGTCGCAAATCTGCTGCTCCAAACGCTTAACCAGAATGGCCTAGGGAAAAAATACACATACCGTTGTAATCGGGCGAGTTTCTACTTTCAGATGCAATAGGAATTTTTGGGTTAGGTCAATCCGTTCGCGAGATATGGGAGTTTGAAGCCAAGAAATGGTTGAGAAGGAAAAAATTTTTTGCAATTCTGCTGCTCCAAACGCTTCACCAGAATAGCCTAGGGAAAAATACACATACCGTTGTAATGGGGCGAGCTTCTACTTTCAGATGCAATAGGAATTTTTGGGTTAGGGCAATCCGTTCGCGAGATATGGGAGTTTGAAGCCAAGAAATGGTTGAGAAGGCAAAAAATTTTTCGCAATTCTGCTGCTCCAAACGCTTAACCAGAATGGCCTAGGGAAAAAATACACATTACGTTGTAATCTGGCGAGTTTCTACTTTCAGACGCATCAGGAATTTTTGGATTAGGTCAATCCGTTCGCGAGATATGGGAGTTTGAAGCCAAGAAATAGTTGAGAAGGCAACAAATTTTTCGCACTTCTGCTGCTACAAACCCTTAACCAGAATGGCCTAGGGAAAAAATACACGTTACATTGTAATCTGGCGAGTTTCTACTTTCAGACGCAACAGGAATTTTTGGATTAGGTCAATCCGTTCGCGAGATATGGGAGTTTGAAGCCAAGAAATGGTTGAGAAGGCAAAAAATTTTTCGCAATTCTGCTGCTCCAAACGCTTAACCAGAATGGCCTAGGGAAAAAATACACATACCGTTGTAATCGGGCGAGTTTCTACTTTCAGATGCAATAGGAATTTTTGGGTTAGGTCAATCCGTTCGCGAGATATGGGAGTTTGAAGCCAAGAAATGGTTGAGAAGGAAAAAATTTTTTGCAATTCTGCTGCTCCAAACGCTTCACCAGAATAGCCTAGGGAAAAAATACACATACCGTTGTAATGGGGCGAGCTTCTACTTTCAGATGCAATAGGAATTTTTGGGTTAGGGCAATCCGTTCGCGAGATATGGGAGTTTGAAGCCAAGAAATGGTTGAGAAGGCAAAAAATTTTTCGTAATTCTGCTGCTCCACACGCTTAACCAGAATGGCCTAGGGAAAAAATACACATTACGTTGTAATCTGGCGAGTTTCTACTTTCAGACGCATCAGGAATTTTCGGGTTAGGTCAATCCGTTCGCGAGATATGGGAGTTTGAAGCCAAGAAATGGTTGAGAAGGCAAAAAATTTTTCGCAATTCTGCTGCTCCAAACGCTTAACCAGAATGGCCTAGGGAAAAAATACACATACCGTTGTAATCGGGCGAGTTTCTACTTTCAGACGCAATAGGAATTTTTGGGTTAGGTCAATCCGTTCGCGAGATATGGGAGTTTGAAGCCAAGAAATGGTTGAGAAGGCAAAAAATTTTTCGCAATTCTGCTGCTCCAAACGCTTCACCAGAATGGCTTAGGGAAAAAATACACATACCGTTGTAATGGGGCGAGCTTCTACTTTCAGATGCAACAGGAATTTTTGGGTTAGGTCAATCCGTTCGCGAGATATGGGAGATTGAAGCCAAGAAATGGTTGAGAAGGCAAAAAATTTTTCGCAATTCTGCTGCTCCAAACGCTTAACCAGAATGGCCTAGGGAAAAAATACACATTACGTTGTAATCTGGCGAGTTTCTACTTTCAGACGCATCAGGAATTTTCGGGTTAGGTCAATCCGTTCGCGAGATATGGGAGTTTGAAGCCAAGAAATGGTTGAGAAGGCAAAAAATTTTTCGCAATTCTGCTGCTCCAAACGCTTAACCAGAATGGCCTAGGGAAAAAATACACATACCGTTGTAATCGGGCGAGTTTCTACTTTCAGACGCAATAGGAATTTTTGGGTTAGGTCAATCCGTTCGCGAGATATGGGAGTTTGAAGCCAAGAAATGGTTGAGAAGGCAAAAAATTTTTCGCAATTCTGCTGCTCCAAACGCTCCACCAGAATGGCCTAGGGAAAAAATACACATACCGTTGTAATAGGGCGAGCTTCTACTTTCAGATGCAATAGGAATTATTGGGTTAGGACAATCCGTTCGCGAGATATGGGAGTTTGAAGCCAAGAAATGGTTGAGAAGGCAAAAAATTACTCGCAATTCTGCTGCTCCAAACGCTTAACCAGAATGGCCTACGGAAAAAATACACATTACGTTGTAATCTGGCGAGTTTCTACTTTCAGACGCAACAGGAATTTTTGGATTAGGTCAATCCGTTCGCGAGATATGGGAGTTTGAAGCCAAGAAATGGTTGAGAAGGCAAAAAATTTTTCGCAATTCTGCTGCTCCAAACGCTTAACCAGAATGGCCTAGGGAAAAAATACACATACCGTTGTAATCGGGCGAGTTTCTACTTTCAGATGCAATAGGAATTTTTGGGTTAGGTCAATCCGTTCGCGAGATATGGGAGTCTGAAGCCAAGAAATGGTTGAGAAGGCAAAAAATTTTTCGCAATTCTGCTGCTCCAAACGCTTCACCAGAATGGCCTAGGGAAAAAATACACATACCGTTGTAATGGGGCGAGCTTCTACTTTCAGATGCGACAGGAATTTTTGGGTTAGGTCAATCCGTTCGCGAGATATGGGAGTTTGAAGCCAAGAAATGGTTTAGAAGGCAAAAAAGTTTTGGCAATTCTGCTGCTCGAAACGCTTAACCAGAATGGCCTTGGGAAAAAATACACGTTACGTTGTAATCTGGCGAATTTCTACTTTCAGACGCAACAGGAATTTTTGAATTAGGTCAATCCGTTCGCGAGATATGGGAGTTTGAAGCCAAGAAATAGTTGAGAAGGCAAAAAATTTTTCGCAATTCTGCTGCTCCAAACGCTTAACCAGAATGGCCTAGGGAAAAAATACACATACCGTTGTAATCGGGCGAGTTTCTACTTTCAGATGCAATAGGAATTTTTGGGTTAGGTCAATCCGTTCGCGAGATATGGGAGTTTGAAGCCAAGAAATGGTTTAGAAGGCAAAAAAGTTTTGGCAATTCTGCTGCTCGAAACGCTTAACCAGAATGGCCTTGGGAAAAAATACACGTTACGTTGTAATCTGGCGAGTTTCTACATTCAGACGCAACAGGAATTTTTGAATTAGGTCAATCCGTTCGCGAGATATGGGAGTTTGAAGCCAAGAAATAGTTGAGAAGGCAACAAATTTTTCGCACTTCTGCTGCTCCAAACCCTTAACCGGAATGGCCTAGGGAAAAAATACAGGTTACGTTGTAATCTGGCGAGTTTCTACTTTCAGACGCAACAGGAATTTTCGGGTTAGGTCAATCCGTTCGCGAGATATGGGAGTTTGAAGCCAAGAAATGGTTTAGAAGGCAAAAAATTATTCGCAATTCTGCTGCTCGAAACGCTTAACCAGAATGGCCTTGGGAAAAAATACACGTTACGTTGTAATCTGGCGAGTTTCTACTTTCACACGCAACAGGAATTTTTGGATTAGGTCAATCCGTTCGCGAGATATGGGAGTTTGAAGCCAAGAAATGGTTGAGAAGGCAACAAATTTTTCGCACTTCTGCTGCTCCAAACCCTTAACCAGAATGGCCTAGGGAAAAAATACACGTTACGTTGTAATCTGGCGAGTTTCTACTTTCAGACGCAACAGGAATTTTTGGATTAGGTCAATCCGTTCGCGAGATATGGGAGTTTGAAGCCAAGAAATGGTTGAGAAGGCAAAAAATTTTTCGCAATTCTGCTGCTCCAAACGCTTAACCAGAATGGCCTAGGGAAAAAATACACATACCGTTGTAATCGGGCGAGTTTCTACTTTCAGATGCAATAGGAATTTTTGGGTTAGGGCAATCCGTTCGCGAGATATGGGAGATTGAAGCCAAGAAATGGTTGAGAAGGCAAAAAATTTTTCGCAATTCTGCTGCTCCAAACGCTTAACCAGAATGGCCTAGGGAAAAAATACACATTACGTTGTAATCTGGCGAGTTTCTACTTTCAGACGCATCAGGAATTTTCGGGTTAGGTCAATCCGTTCGCGAGATATGGGAGTTTGAAGCCAAGAAATGGTTGAGAAGGCAAAAAATTTTTCGCAATTCTGCTGCTCCAAACGCTTAACCAGAATGGCCTAGGGAAAAAATACACATACCGTTGTAATCGGGCGAGTTTCTACTTTCAGATGCAATAGGAATTTTTGGGTTGGGTCAATCCGTTCGCGAGATATGGGAGTTTGAAGCCAAGAAATGGTTGAGAAGGAAAAAATTTTTTGCAATTCTGCTGCTCCAAACGCTTCACCAGAATGGCCTAGGGAAAAAATACACATACCGTTGTAATGGGGCGAGCTTCTACTTTCAGATGCAATAGGAATTTTTGGGTTAGGGCAATCCGTTCGCGAGATATGGGAGATTGAAGCCAAGAAATGGTTGAGAAGGCAAAAAATTTTTCGCAATTCTGCTGCTCCAAACGCTTAACCAGAATGGCCTAGGGAAAAAATACACATTACGTTGTAATCTGGCGAGTTTCTACTTTCAGACGCATCAGGAATTTTCGGGTTAGGTCAATCCGTTCGCGAGATATGGGAGTTTGAAGCCAAGAAATGGTTGAGAAGGCAAACAATTTTTCGCAATTCTGCTGCTCCAAACGCTTAACCAGAATGGCCTAGGGAAAAAATACACATACCTTTGTAATCGGGCGAGTTTCTACTTTCAGACGCAATAGGAATTTTTGGGTTAGGTCAATCCGTTCGCGAGATATGGGAGTTTGAAGCCAAGAAATGGTTGAGAAGGCAAAAAATTTTTCGCAATTCTGCTGCTCCAAACGCTTCACCAGAATGGCCTAGGGAAAAAATACACATACCGTTGTAATAGGGCGAGCTTCTACTTTCAGATGCAATAGGAATTTTTGGGTTGGGACAATCCGTTCGCGAGATATGGGAGTTTGAAGCCAAGAAATGGTTGAGAAGGCAAAAAATTAGTCGCAATTCTGCTGCTCCAAACGCTTAACCAGAATGGCCTAGGGAAAAAATACACATACCGTTGTAATCGGGCGAGTTTCTACTTTCAGAGGCAATAGGAATTTTTGGGTTGGGTCAATCCGTTCGCGAGATATGGAAGTTTGAAGCCAAGAAATGGTTGAGAAGGAAAAAATTTTTTGCAATTCTGCTGCTCCAAACGCTTCACCAGAATGGCCTAGGGAAAAAATACACATACCGTTGTAATGGGGCGAGCTTCTACTTTCAGATGCAATAGGAATTTTTGGGTTAGGGCAATCCGTTCGCGAGATATGGGAGATTGAAGCCAAGAAATGGTTGAGAAGGCAAAAAATTTTTCGCAATTCTGCTGCTCCAAACGCTTAACCAGAATGGCCTAGGGAAAAAATACACATTACGTTGTAATCTGGCGAGTTTCTACTTTCAGACGCATCAGGAATTTTCGGGTTAGGTCAATCCGTTCGCGAGATATGGGAGTTTGAAGCCAAGAAATGGTTGAGAAGGCAAAAAATTTTTCGCAATTCTGCTGCTCCAAACGCTTAACCAGAATGGCCTAGGGAAAAAATACACATACCGTTGTAATCGGGCGAGTTTCTACTTTCAGACGCAATAGGAATTTTTGGGTTAGGTCAATCCGTTCGCGAGATATGGGAGTTTGAAGCCAAGAAATGGTTGAGAAGGCAAAAAATTTTTCGCAATTCTGCTGCTCCAAACGCTTCACCAGAATGGCCTAGGGAAAAAATACACATACCGTTGTAATAGGGCGAGCTTCTACTTTCAGATGCAATAGGAATTTTTGGGTTAGGACAATCCGTTCGCGAGATATGGGAGTTTGAAGCCAAGAAATGGTTGAGAAGGCAAAAAATTAGTCGCAATTCTGCTGCTCCAAACGCTTAACCAGAATGGCCTAGGGAAAAAATACACATACCGTTGTAATCGGGCGAGTTTCTACTTTCAGATGCAATAGGAATTTTTGGGTTAGGTCAATCCGTTCGCGAGATATGGGAGTTTGAAGCCAAGAAATGGTTGAGAAGGAAAAAATTTTTTGCAATTCTGCTGCTCCAAACGCTTCACCAGAATAGCCTAGGGAAAAATACACATACCGTTGTAATGGGGCGAGCTTCTACTTTCAGATGCAATAGGAATTTTTGGGTTAGGGCAATCCGTTCGCGAGATATGGGAGTTTGAAGCCAAGAAATGGTTGAGAAGGCAAAAAATTTTTCGCAATTCTGCTGCTCCAAACGCTTAACCAGAATGGCCTAGGGAAAAAATACACATTACGTTGTAATCTGGCGAGTTTCTACTTTCAGACGCATCAGGAATTTTTGGATTAGGTCAATCCGTTCGCGAGATATGGGAGTTTGAAGCCAAGAAATAGTTGAGAAGGCAACAAATTTTTCGCACTTCTGCTGCTCCAAACCCTTAACCAGAATGGCCTAGGGAAAAAATACACGTTACGTTGTAATCTGGCGAGTTTCTACTTTCAGACGCAACAGGAATTTTTGGATTAGGTCAATCCGTTCGCGAGATATGGGAGTTTGAAGCCAAGAAATGGTTGAGAAGGCAAAAAATTTTTCGCAATTCTGCTGCTCCAAACGCTTAACCAGAATGGCCTAGGGAAAAAATACACATACCGTTGTAATCGGGCGAGTTTCTACTTTCAGATGCAATAGGAATTTTTGGGTTAGGTCAATCCGTTCGCGAGATATGGGAGTTTGAAGCCAAGAAATGGTTGAGAAGGAAAAAATTTTTTGCAATTCTGCTGCTCCAAACGCTTCACCAGAATAGCCTAGGGAAAAAATACACATACCGTTGTAATGGGGCGAGCTTCTACTTTCAGATGCAATAGGAATTTTTGGGTTAGGGCAATCCGTTCGCGAGATATGGGAGTTTGAAGCCAAGAAATGGTTGAGAAGGCAAAAAATTTTTCGTAATTCTGCTGCTCCACACGCTTAACCAGAATGGCCTAGGGAAAAAATACACATTACGTTGTAATCTGGCGAGTTTCTACTTTCAGACGCATCAGGAATTTTCGGGTTAGGTCAATCCGTTCGCGAGATATGGGAGTTTGAAGCCAAGAAATGGTTGAGAAGGCAAAAAATTTTTCGCAATTCTGCTGCTCCAAACGCTTAACCAGAATGGCCTAGGGAAAAAATACACATACCGTTGTAATCGGGCGAGTTTCTACTTTCAGACGCAATAGGAATTTTTGGGTTAGGTCAATCCGTTCGCGAGATATGGGAGTCTGAAGCCAAGAAATGGTTGAGAAGGCAAAAAATTTTTCGCAATTCTGCTGCTCCAAACGCTTCACCAGAATGGCCTAGGGAAAAAATACACATACCGTTGTAATGGGGCGAGCTTCTACTTTCAGATGCAACAGCAATTTTTGGGTTAGGTCAATCCGTTCGCGAGATATGGGAGTTTGAAGCCAAGAAATGGTTTAGAAGGCAAAAAATTTTTCGCAATTCTGCTGCTCGAAACGCTTAACCAGAATGGCCTTGGGAAAAAATACACGTTACGTTGTAATCTGGCGAGCTTCTACTTTCAGACGCAACAGGAATTTTTGGATTAGGTCAATCCGTTCGCGAGATATGGGAGTTTGAAGCCAAGAAATAGTTGAGAAGGCTACAAATTTTTCGCACTTCTGCTGCTCCAAACCCTTAACCAGAATGGCCTAGGGAAAAAATACACGTTACGTTGTAATCTGGCGAGTTTCTACTTTCAGACGCAACAGGAATTATTGGATTAGGTCAATCCGTTCGCGAGATATGGGAGTTTGAAGCCAAGAAATAGTTGAGAAGGCAACAAATTTTTCGCACTTCTGCTGCTCCAAACCCTTAACCAGAATGGCCTAGGGAAAAAATACACGTTACGTTGTAATCTGGCGAGTTTCTACTTTCAGACGCAACAGGAATTTTTGGATTAGGTCAATCCGTTCGCGAGATATGGGAGTTTGAAGCCAAGAAATGGTTGAGAAGGCAAAAAATTTTTCGCAATTCTGCTGCTCCAAACGCTTAACCAGAATGGCCTAGGGAAAAAATACACATACCGTTGTAATCGGGCGAGTTTCTACTTTCAGATGCAATAGGAATTTTTGGGTTGGGTCAATCCGTTCGCGAGATATGGGAGTTTGAAGCCAAGAAATGGTTGAGAAGGAAAAAATTTTTTGCAATTCTGCTGCTCCAAACGCTTCACCAGAATGGCCTAGGGAAAAAATACACATACCGTTGTAATGGGGCGAGCTTCTACTTTCAGATGCAATAGGAATTTTTGGGTTAGGGCAATCCGTTCGCGAGATATGGGAGATTGAAGCCAAGAAATGGTTGAGAAGGCAAAAAATTTTTCGCAATTCTGCTGCTCCAAACGCTTAACCAGAATGGCCTAGGGAAAAAATACACATTACGTTGTAATCTGGCGAGTTTCTACTTTCAGACGCATCAGGAATTTTCGGGTTAGGTCAATCCGTTCGCGAGATATGGGAGTTTGAAGCCAAGAAATGGTTGAGAAGGCAAAAAATTTTTCGCAATTCTGCTGCTCCAAACGCTTAACCAGAATGGCCTAGGGAAAAAATACACATACCGTTGTAATCGGGCGAGTTTCTACTTTCAGACGCAATAGGAATTTTTGGGTTAGGTCAATCCGTTCGCGAGATATGGGAGTTTGAAGCCAAGAAATGGTTGAGAAGGCAAAAAATTTTTCGCAATTCTGCTGCTCCAAACGCTCCACCAGAATGGCCTAGGGAAAAAATACACATACCGTTGTAATAGGGCGAGCTTCTACTTTCAGATGCAATAGGAATTATTGGGTTAGGACAATCCGTTCGCGAGATATGGGAGTTTGAAGCCAAGAAATGGTTGAGAAGGCAAAAAATTAGTCGCAATTCTGCTGCTCCAAACGCTTAACCAGAATGGCCTACGGAAAAAATACACATTACGTTGTAATCTGGCGAGTTTCTACTTTCAGACGCAACAGGAATTTTTGGATTAGGTCAATCCGTTCGCGAGATATGGGAGTTTGAAGCCAAGAAATGGTTGAGAAGGCAAAAAATTTTTCGCAATTCTGCTGCTCCAAACGCTTAACCAGAATGGCCTAGGGAAAAAATACACATACCGTTGTAATCGGGCGAGTTTCTACTTTCAGATGCAATAGGAATTTTTGGGTTAGGTCAATCCGTTCGCGAGATATGGGAGTCTGAAGCCAAGAAATGGTTGAGAAGGCAAAAAATTTTTCGCAATTCTGCTGCTCCAAACGCTTCACCAGAATGGCCTAGGGAAAAAATACACATACCGTTGTAATGGGGCGAGCTTCTACTTTCAGATGCGACAGGAATTTTTGGGTTAGGTCAATCCGTTCGCGAGGTATGGGAGTTTGAAGCCAAGAAATGGTTTAGAAGGCAAAAAAGTTTTGGCAATTCTGCTGCTCGAAACGCTTAACCAGAATGGCCTTGGGAAAAAATACACGTTACGTTGTAATCTGGCGAATTTCTACTTTCAGACGCAACAGGAATTTTTGAATTAGGTCAATCCGTTCGCGAGATATGGGAGTTTGAAGCCAAGAAATAGTTGAGAAGGCAACAAATTTTTCGCACTTCTGCTGCTCCAAACCCTTAACCGGAATGGCCTAGGGAAAAAATACAGGTTACGTTGTAATCTGGCGAGTTTCTACTTTCAGACGCAACAGGAATTTTTGGATTAGGTCAATCCGTTCGCGAGATATGGGAGTTTGAAGCCAAGAAATGGTTGAGAAGGCAAAAAATTTTTCGCAATTCTGCTGCTCCAAACGCTTAACCAGAATGGCCTAGGGAAAAAATACACATACCGTTGTAATCGGGCGAGTTTCTACTTTCAGATGCAATAGGAATTTTTGGGTTAGGTCAATCCGTTCGCGAGATATGGGAGTTTGAAGCCAAGAAATGGTTTAGAAGGCAAAAAAGTTTTGGCAATTCTGCTGCTCGAAACGCTTAACCAGAATGGCCTTGGGAAAAAATACACGTTACGTTGTAATCTGGCGAGTTTCTACTTTCAGACGCAACAGGAATTTTTGAATTAGGTCAATCCGTTCGCGAGATATGGGAGTTTGAAGCCAAGAAATAGTTGAGAAGGCAACAAATTTTTCGCACTTCTGCTGCTCCAAACCCTTAACCGGAATGGCCTAGGGAAAAAATACAGGTTACGTTGTAATCTGGCGAGTTTCTACTTTCAGACGCAACAGGAATTTTTGGATTAGGTCAATCCGTTCGCGAGATATGGGAGTTTGAAGCCAAGAAATGGTTGAGAAGGCAAAAAATTTTTCGCAATTCTGCTGCTCCAAACGCTTAACCAGAATGGCCTAGGGAAAAAATACACATACCGTTGTAATCGGGCGAGTTCCTACTTTCAGATGCAATAGGAATTTTTGGGTTGGGTCAATCCGTTCGCGAGATATGGGAGTTTGAAGCCAAGAAATGGTTGAGAAGGAAAAAATTTTTTGCAATTCTGCTGCTCCAAACGCTTCACCAGAATGGCCTAGGGAAAAAATACACATACCGTTGTAATGGGGCGAGCTTCTACTTTCAGATGCAATAGGAATTTTTGGGTTAGGGCAATCCGTTCGCGAGATATGGGAGTTTGAAGCCAAGAAATGGTTGAGAAGGCAAAAAATTTTTCGTAATTCTGCTGCTCCACACGCTTAACCAGAATGGCCTAGGGAAAAAATACACATTACGTTGTAATCTGGCGAGTTTCTACTTTCAGACGCATCAGGAATTTTCGGGTTAGGTCAATCCGTTCGCGAGATATGGGAGTTTGAAGCCAAGAAATGGTTGAGAAGGCAAAAAATTTTTCGCAATTCTGCTGCTCCAAACGCTTAACCAGAATGGCCTAGGGAAAAAATACACATACCGTTGTAATCGGGCGAGTTTCTACTTTCAGACGCAATAGGAATTTTTGGGTTAGGTCAATCCGTTCGCGAGATATGGGAGTCTGAAGCCAAGAAATGGTTGAGAAGGCAAAAAATTTTTCGCAATTCTGCTGCTCCAAACGCTTCACCAGAATGGCCTAGGGAAAAAATACACATACCGTTGTAATGGGGCGAGCTTCTACTTTCAGATGCAACAGCAATTTTTGGGTTAGGTCAATCCGTTCGCGAGATATGGGAGTTTGAAGCCAAGAAATGGTTTAGAAGGCAAAAAATTTTTCGCAATTCTGCTGCTCGAAACGCTTAACCAGAATGGCCTTGGGAAAAAATACACGTTACGTTGTAATCTGGCGAGTTTCTACTTTCAGACGCAACAGGAATTTTTGGATTAGGTCAATCCGTTCGCGAGATATGGGAGTTTGAAGCCAAGAAATAGTTGAGAAGGCTACAAATTTTTCGCACTTCTGCTGCTCCAAACCCTTAACCAGAATGGCCTAGGGAAAAAATACACGTTACTTTGTAATCTGGCGAGTTTCTACTTTCAGACGCAACAGGAATTATTGGATTAGGTCAATCCGTTCGCGAGATATGGGAGTTTGAAGCCAAGAAATAGTTGAGAAGGCAACAAATTTTTCGCACTTCTGCTGCTCCAAACCCTTAACCAGAATGGCCTAGGGAAAAAATACACGTTACGTTGTAATCTGGCGAGTTTCTACTTTCAGACGCAACAGGAATTTTTGGATTAGGTCAATCCGTTCGCGAGATATGGGAGTTTGAAGCCAAGAAATGGTTGAGAAGGCAAAAAATTTTTCGCAATTCTGCTGCTCCAAACGCTTAACCAGAATGGCCTAGGGAAAAAATACACATACCGTTGTAATCGGGCGAGTTTCTACTTTCAGATGCAATAGGAATTTTTGGGTTGGGTCAATCCGTTCGCGAGATATGGGAGTTTGAAGCCAAGAAATGGTTGAGAAGGAAAAAATTTTTTGCAATTCTGCTGCTCCAAACGCTTCACCAGAATGGCCTAGGGAAAAAATACACATACCGTTGTAATGGGGCGAGCTTCTACTTTCAGATGCAATAGGAATTTTTGGGTTAGGGCAATCCGTTCGCGAGATATGGGAGATTGAAGCCAAGAAATGGTTGAGAAGGCAAAAAATTTTTCGCAATTCTGCTGCTCCAAACGCTTAACCAGAATGGCCTAGGGAAAAAATACACATTACGTTGTAATCTGGCGAGTTTCTACTTTCAGACGCATCAGGAATTTTCGGGTTAGGTCAATCCGTTCGCGAGATATGGGAGTTTGAAGCCAAGAAATGGTTGAGAAGGCAAAAAATTTTTCGCAATTCTGCTGCTCCAAACGCTTAACCAGAATGGCCTAGGGAAAAAATACACATACCGTTGTAATCGGGCGAGTTTCTACTTTCAGACGCAATAGGAATTTTTGGGTTAGGTCAATCCGTTCGCGAGATATGGGAGTTTGAAGCCAAGAAATGGTTGAGAAGGCAAAAAATTTTTCGCAATTCTGCTGCTCCAAACGCTCCACCAGAATGGCCTAGGGAAAAAATACACATACCGTTGTAATAGGGCGAGCTTCTACTTTCAGATGCAATAGGAATTATTGGGTTAGGACAATCCGTTCGCGAGATATGGGAGTTTGAAGCCAAGAAATGGTTGAGAAGGCAAAAAATTAGTCGCAATTCTGCTGCTCCAAACGCTTAACCAGAATGGCCTACGGAAAAAATACACATTACGTTGTAATCTGGCGAGTTTCTACTTTCAGACGCAACAGGAATTTTTGGATTAGGTCAATCCGTTCGCGAGATATGGGAGTTTGAAGCCAAGAAATGGTTGAGAAGGCAAAAAATTTTTCGCAATTCTGCTGCTCCAAACGCTTAACCAGAATGGCCTAGGGAAAAAATACACATACCGTTGTAATCGGGCGAGTTTCTACTTTCAGATGCAATAGGAATTTTTGGGTTAGGTCAATCCGTTCGCGAGATATGGGAGTCTGAAGCCAAGAAATGGTTGAGAAGGCAAAAAATTTTTCGCAATTCTGCTGCTCCAAACGCTTCACCAGAATGGCCTAGGGAAAAAATACACATACCGTTGTAATGGGGCGAGCTTCTACTTTCAGATGCGACAGGAATTTTTGGGTTAGGTCAATCCGTTCGCGAGGTATGGGAGTTTGAAGCCAAGAAATGGTTTAGAAGGCAAAAAAGTTTTGGCAATTCTGCTGCTCGAAACGCTTAACCAGAATGGCCTTGGGAAAAAATACACGTTACGTTGTAATCTGGCGAATTTCTACTTTCAGACGCAACAGGAATTTTTGAATTAGGTCAATCCGTTCGCGAGATATGGGAGTTTGAAGCCAAGAAATAGTTGAGAAGGCAACAAATTTTTCGCACTTCTGCTGCTCCAAACCCTTAACCGGAATGGCCTAGGGAAAAAATACAGGTTACGTTGTAATCTGGCGAGTTTCTACTTTCAGACGCAACAGGAATTTTTGGATTAGGTCAATCCGTTCGCGAGATATGGGAGTTTGAAGCCAAGAAATGGTTGAGAAGGCAAAAAATTTTTCGCAATTCTGCTGCTCCAAACGCTTAACCAGAATGGCCTAGGGAAAAAATACACATACCGTTGTAATCGGGCGAGTTTCTACTTTCAGATGCAATAGGAATTTTTGGGTTAGGTCAATCCGTTCGCGAGATATGGGAGTTTGAAGCCAAGAAATGGTTTAGAAGGCAAAAAAGTTTTGGCAATTCTGCTGCTCGAAACGCTTAACCAGAATGGCCTTGGGAAAAAATACACGTTACGTTGTAATCTGGCGAGTTTCTACTTTCAGACGCAACAGGAATTTTTGAATTAGGTCAATCCGTTCGCGAGATATGGGAGTTTGAAGCCAAGAAATAGTTGAGAAGGCAACAAATTTTTCGCACTTCTGCTGCTCCAAACCCTTAACCGGAATGGCCTAGGGAAAAAATACAGGTTACGTTGTAATCTGGCGAGTTTCTACTTTCAGACGCAACAGGAATTTTTGGATTAGGTCAATCCGTTCGCGAGATATGGGAGTTTGAAGCCAAGAAATGGTTGAGAAGGCAAAAAATTTTTCGCAATTCTGCTGCTCCAAACGCTTCACCAGAATGGCCTAGGGAAAAAATACACATACCGTTGTAATCGGGCGAGCTTCTACTTTCAGATGCAATAGGAATTTTTGGGTTAGGTCAATCCGTTCGCGAGATATGGGAGTTTGAGGCCAAGAAATGATTGAGAAGGCAAAAAATTTTTCGCAATTCTGCTGCTCCAAACGCTTAACCAGAATGGCCTAGGGAAAAAATACACATTACGTTGTAATCGGGAGAGTTTCTACTTTCAGATGCAATAGGAATTTTTGGGTTAGGTCAATCCGTTCGCGAGATATGGGAGTTTGAAGCCAAGAAATGGTTGAGAAGGCAAAAAGTTTTTCGCAATTCTGCTGCTCCAAACGCTTAACCAGAATGGCCTAGGGAAAAAATACACATACCGTTGTAATGGGGCGAGTTTCTACTTTCATGTGCAGTAGGAATTTTTGGGTTAGGTCAATCCGTTCGCGAGATATGGGAGTTTGAAGCCAAGAAATAGTTGAGAAGACAACAAATTTTTCGCACTTCTGCTGCTCCAAACCCTTAACCAAAATGGCCTAGGGAAAAAATACACATACCGTTGTAATCGGGCGAGTGTCTACTTTCAGATGCAATAGGAATTTTTGGGTTAGGTCAATCCGTTCGCGAGATATGGGAGCTTGAAGCCAAGAAATGGTTGAGAAGGCAAAAAATTTTTCGCAATTCTGCTGCTCCAAACGCTTAACCAGAATGGCCTAGGGAAAAAATACACATACCGTTGTAATCGGGCGAGTGTCTACTTTCAGATGCAATAGGAATTTTTGGGTTAGGTCAATCGCTTCGCGAGATATGGGAGATTGAAGCCAAGAAATAGTTGAGAGGACAACAAATATTTCGCACTTCTGCTGCTCCAAACGATTAACAAGAATGGCCTAGGGAAAAAATACACATTACGTTGTAATCTGGCGAGTTTCTACTTTCAGACGCAACAGGAATTTTTGGGTTAGGTCAATCCGTTCGCGAGATATGGGAGCTTGAAGCCAAGAAATGGTTGAGAAGGCAAAAAATTTTTCGCAATTCTGCAGCTCCAAACAATTCACCAGAATGGCCTAGGGAAAAAATACACATACCGTTGTAATCGGGCGAGCTTCTACTTTCAGATGCAATAGGAATTTTTGGGTTAGGTCAATCCGTTCGCGAGATATGGGAGTTTGAAGCCAAGAAATAGTTGAGAAGACAACAAATTTTTCGCACTTCTGCTGCTCCAAAGCCTCAACCAGAATGGCATAGGGAAAAAATACACGTTACGTTGTAATCTGGCGAGTTTCTACTTTCAGTCGCAACAGGAATTTTTGGATTAGGTCAATCCGTTCGCGAGATATGGGAGTTTGAAGCCAAGAAATGGTTGAGAAGGCAAAAAATTTTTCGCAATTCTGCTACTCCAAACGCTTAACCAGAATGGCCTAGGGAAAAAATACACATTACGTTGTAATCTGGCGAGTTTCTACTTTCAGACGCAACAGGAATTTTTGGGTTAGGTCAATCCGTTCGCGTGATATGGGAGTTTGAAGCCAAGAAATAGTTGAGAAGACATCAAATTTTTCGCACTTCTGCTGCTCCAAACGCTTAACCAGAATGGCCTAGGGAAAAAATACACATACCGTTGCAATCGGGCGAGTTTCTACTTTCAGACGCAATAGGAATTTTTGGGTTAGGTCAATCCGTTCGCGAGATATGGGAGTTTGAGGCCAAGAAATGATTGAGAAGGCAAAAAATTTTTCGCAATTCTGCTGCTCCAAACGCTTAACCAGAATGGCCTAGGGAAAAAATACACATTACGTTGTAATCGGGAGAGTTTCTACTTTCAGATGCAATAGGAATTTTTGGGTTAGGTCAATCCGTTCGCGAGATATGGGAGTTTGAAGCCAAGAAATGGTTGAGAAGGCAAAAAGTTTTTCGCAATTCTGCTGCTCCAAACGCTTAACCAGAATGGCCTAGGGAAAAAATACACATACCGTTGTAATCGGGCGAGCTTCTACTTTCAGATGCAATAGGAATTTTTGGGTTAGGTCAATCCGTTCGCGAGATATGGGAGTTTGAAGCCAAGAAATAGTTGAGAAGACAACAAATTTTTCGCACTTCTGCTGCTCCAAAGCCTCAACCAGAATGGCATAGGGAAAAAATACACGTTACGTTGTAATCTGGCGAGTTTCTACTTTCAGTCGCAACAGGAATTTTTGGATTAGGTCAATCCGTTCGCGAGATATGGGAGTTTGAAGCCAAGAAATGGTTGAGAAGGCAAAAAATTTTTCGCAATTCTGCTACTCCAAACGCTTAACCAGAATGGCCTAGGGAAAAAATACACATACCGTTGTAATCGGGCGAGTTTCTACTTTCAGATGCAATAGGAATTTTTGGGTTAGGTCAATCCGTTCGCGAGATATGGGAGTTTGAAGCCAAGAAATGGTTGAGAAGGCAAAAAATTTTTCGCAATTCTGCTGCTCCAAACGCTTAACCAGAATGGCCTAGGGAAAAAATACACATTACGTTGTAATCTGGCGAGTTTCTACTTTCAGACGCAACAGGAATTTTTGGGTTAGGTCAATCCGTTCGCGAGATATGGGAGTTTGAAGCCAAGAAATAGTTGAGAAGACAAAAAATTTGTCGCAATCCTGCTACTCCAAACGCTTAACCAGAATGGCCTAGGGAAAAAATACACATTACGTTGTAATCTGGCGAGTTTCTACTTTCAGACGCAACAGGAATATTTGGATTAGGTCAATCCGTTCGCGAGATATGGGAGTTTGAAGCCAAGAAATGGTTGAGAAGGCAAAAAATTTTTCGCAATTCTGCTGCTCCAAACGCTTAACCAGAATGGCCTAGGGAAAAAATACACATACCGATGTAATCGGGCGAGTTTCTACTTTCAGATGCAATAGGAATTTTTGGGTTAGGTCAATCCGTTCTCGAGATATGGGAGTTTGAAGCCAAGAAATGGTTGAGAAGGCAAAAAATTTTTCGCAATTCTGCTGCTCAAACGCTTAACCAGAATGGCCTAGGGAAAAAATACACATTACGTTGTAATCGGGCGAGTTTCTACTTTCACGTGCAATAGGAATTTTTGGGTTAGGTCAATCCGTTCGCGAGATATGGGAGTTTGAAGCCAAGAAATAGTTGAGAAGACAACAAATTTTTCGCACTTCTGCTGCTCCAAACCCTTAACCAGAATGGCCTAGGGAAAAAATACACGTTACGTTGTAATCTGGCGAGTTTCTACTTTCAGACGCAAAGAGGAATTTTTGGATTTGGTCAATCCGTTCGCGAGATGTGGGAGTTTGAAGCCAAGAAATGGTTGAGAAGGCAGAAAATTTTTCGCAATTCTGCTGCTCCAAACGCTTAACCAGAGTGGCCTAGGGAAAAAATACACATACCGTTGTAATCGGGCGAGTTTCTACTTTCAGATGCAATATGAATTTTTGGGTTAGGTCAATCCGTTCGCGAGATATGGGAGTTTGAAGCCAAGAAATAGTTGAGAAGACAACAAATTTTTCGCACTTCTGCTGCTCCAAAGCCTCAACCAGAATGGCATAGGGAAAAAATACACGTTACGTTGTAATCTGGCGAGTTTCTACTTTCAGACGCAACAGGAATTTTTGGATTAGGTCAATCCGTTCGCGAGATATGGGAGTTTGAAGCCAAGAAATGGTTGAGAAGGCAAAAAATTTTTCGCAATTCTGCTGCTCCAAACGCTTCACCAGAATGGCCTAGGGAAAAAATACACATACCGTTGTAATCGGGCGAGCTTCTACTTTCAGATGCAATAGGAATTTTTGGGTTAGGTCAATCCGTTCGCGAGATATGGGAGTTTGAGGCCAAGAAATGATTGAGAAGGCAAAAAATTTTTCGCAATTCTGCTGCTCCAAACGCTTAACCAGAATGGCCTAGGGAAAAAATACACATTACGTTGTAATCGGGAGAGTTTCTACTTTCAGATGCAATAGGAATTTTTGGGTTAGGTCAATCCGTTCGCGAGATATGGGAGTTTGAAGCCAAGAAATGGTTGAGAAGGCAAAAAGTTTTTCGCAATTCTGCTGCTCCAAACGCTTAACCAGAATGGCCTAGGGAAAAAATACACATACCGTTGTAATGGGGCGAGTTTCTACTTTCATGTGCAGTAGGAATTTTTGGGTTAGGTCAATCCGTTCGCGAGATATGGGAGTTTGAAGCCAAGAAATAGTTGAGAAGACAACAAATTTTTCGCACTTCTGCTGCTCCAAACCCTTAACCAAAATGGCCTAGGGAAAAAATACACATACCGTTGTAATCGGGCGAGTGTCTA
This sequence comes from Ptiloglossa arizonensis, assembly GCF_051014685.1. NCBI lineage: Eukaryota > Metazoa > Arthropoda > Insecta > Hymenoptera > Colletidae > Ptiloglossa > Ptiloglossa arizonensis. The sequence goes on from NW_027478942.1 coordinate 71,771, forward strand.
CTTTCAGATGCAATAGGAATTTTTGGGTTAGGTCAATCCGTTCGCGAGATATGGGAGCTTGAAGCCAAGAAATGGTTGAGAAGGCAAAAAATTTTTCGCAATTCTGCTGCTCCAAACGCTTAACCAGAATGGCCTAGGGAAAAAATACACATACCGTTGTAATCGGGCGAGTGTCTACTTTCAGATGCAATAGGAATTTTTGGGTTAGGTCAATCGCTTCGCGAGATATGGGAGATTGAAGCCAAGAAATAGTTGAGAGGACAACAAATATTTCGCACTTCTGCTGCTCCAAACGATTAACAAGAATGGCCTAGGGAAAAAATACACATTACGTTGTAATCTGGCGAGTTTCTACTTTCAGACGCAACAGGAATTTTTGGGTTAGGTCAATCCGTTCGCGAGATATGGGAGCTTGAAGCCAAGAAATGGTTGAGAAGGCAAAAAATTTTTCGCAATTCTGCAGCTCCAAACAATTCACCAGAATGGCCTAGGGAAAAAATACACATACCGTTGTAATCGGGCGAGCTTCTACTTTCAGATGCAATAGGAATTTTTGGGTTAGGTCAATCCGTTCGCGAGATATGGGAGTTTGAAGCCAAGAAATAGTTGAGAAGACAACAAATTTTTCGCACTTCTGCTGCTCCAAAGCCTCAACCAGAATGGCATAGGGAAAAAATACACGTTACGTTGTAATCTGGCGAGTTTCTACTTTCAGTCGCAACAGGAATTTTTGGATTAGGTCAATCCGTTCGCGAGATATGGGAGTTTGAAGCCAAGAAATGGTTGAGAAGGCAAAAAATTTTTCGCAATTCTGCTACTCCAAACGCTTAACCAGAATGGCCTAGGGAAAAAATACACATTACGTTGTAATCTGGCGAGTTTCTACTTTCAGACGCAACAGGAATTTTTGGGTTAGGTCAATCCGTTCGCGTGATATGGGAGTTTGAAGCCAAGAAATAGTTGAGAAGACATCAAATTTTTCGCACTTCTGCTGCTCCAAACGCTTAACCAGAATGGCCTAGGGAAAAAATACACATACCGTTGCAATCGGGCGAGTTTCTACTTTCAGACGCAATAGGAATTTTTGGGTTAGGTCAATCCGTTCGCGAGATATGGGAGTTTGAGGCCAAGAAATGATTGAGAAGGCAAAAAATTTTTCGCAATTCTGCTGCTCCAAACGCTTAACCAGAATGGCCTAGGGAAAAAATACACATTACGTTGTAATCGGGAGAGTTTCTACTTTCAGATGCAATAGGAATTTTTGGGTTAGGTCAATCCGTTCGCGAGATATGGGAGTTTGAAGCCAAGAAATGGTTGAGAAGGCAAAAAGTTTTTCGCAATTCTGCTGCTCCAAACGCTTAACCAGAATGGCCTAGGGAAAAAATACACATACCGTTGTAATCGGGCGAGCTTCTACTTTCAGATGCAATAGGAATTTTTGGGTTAGGTCAATCCGTTCGCGAGATATGGGAGTTTGAAGCCAAGAAATAGTTGAGAAGACAACAAATTTTTCGCACTTCTGCTGCTCCAAAGCCTCAACCAGAATGGCATAGGGAAAAAATACACGTTACGTTGTAATCTGGCGAGTTTCTACTTTCAGTCGCAACAGGAATTTTTGGATTAGGTCAATCCGTTCGCGAGATATGGGAGTTTGAAGCCAAGAAATGGTTGAGAAGGCAAAAAATTTTTCGCAATTCTGCTACTCCAAACGCTTAACCAGAATGGCCTAGGGAAAAAATACACATACCGTTGTAATCGGGCGAGTTTCTACTTTCAGATGCAATAGGAATTTTTGGGTTAGGTCAATCCGTTCGCGAGATATGGGAGTTTGAAGCCAAGAAATGGTTGAGAAGGCAAAAAATTTTTCGCAATTCTGCTGCTCCAAACGCTTAACCAGAATGGCCTAGGGAAAAAATACACATTACGTTGTAATCTGGCGAGTTTCTACTTTCAGACGCAACAGGAATTTTTGGGTTAGGTCAATCCGTTCGCGAGATATGGGAGTTTGAAGCCAAGAAATAGTTGAGAAGACAAAAAATTTGTCGCAATCCTGCTACTCCAAACGCTTAACCAGAATGGCCTAGGGAAAAAATACACATTACGTTGTAATCTGGCGAGTTTCTACTTTCAGACGCAACAGGAATATTTGGATTAGGTCAATCCGTTCGCGAGATATGGGAGTTTGAAGCCAAGAAATGGTTGAGAAGGCAAAAAATTTTTCGCAATTCTGCTGCTCCAAACGCTTAACCAGAATGGCCTAGGGAAAAAATACACATACCGATGTAATCGGGCGAGTTTCTACTTTCAGATGCAATAGGAATTTTTGGGTTAGGTCAATCCGTTCTCGAGATATGGGAGTTTGAAGCCAAGAAATGGTTGAGAAGGCAAAAAATTTTTCGCAATTCTGCTGCTCAAACGCTTAACCAGAATGGCCTAGGGAAAAAATACACATTACGTTGTAATCGGGCGAGTTTCTACTTTCACGTGCAATAGGAATTTTTGGGTTAGGTCAATCCGTTCGCGAGATATGGGAGTTTGAAGCCAAGAAATAGTTGAGAAGACAACAAATTTTTCGCACTTCTGCTGCTCCAAACCCTTAACCAGAATGGCCTAGGGAAAAAATACACGTTACGTTGTAATCTGGCGAGTTTCTACTTTCAGACGCAAAGAGGAATTTTTGGATTTGGTCAATCCGTTCGCGAGATGTGGGAGTTTGAAGCCAAGAAATGGTTGAGAAGGCAGAAAATTTTTCGCAATTCTGCTGCTCCAAACGCTTAACCAGAGTGGCCTAGGGAAAAAATACACATACCGTTGTAATCGGGCGAGTTTCTACTTTCAGATGCAATATGAATTTTTGGGTTAGGTCAATCCGTTCGCGAGATATGGGAGTTTGAAGCCAAGAAATAGTTGAGAAGACAACAAATTTTTCGCACTTCTGCTGCTCCAAAGCCTCAACCAGAATGGCATAGGGAAAAAATACACGTTACGTTGTAATCTGGCGAGTTTCTACTTTCAGACGCAACAGGAATTTTTGGATTAGGTCAATCCGTTCGCGAGATATGGGAGTTTGAAGCCAAGAAATGGTTGAGAAGGCAAAAAATTTTTCGCAATTCTGCTGCTCCAAACGCTTAACCAGAATGGCCTAGGGAAAAAATACACATTACGTTGTAATCTGGCGAGTTTCTACTTTCAGACGCAACAGGAATTTTTGGGTTAGGTCAATCCGTTCGCGAGATATGGGAGTTTGAATCCAAGAAATAGATGAGAAGACAACAAATTTTTCGCACTTCTGCTGCTCCAAACGCTTAACCAGAATGGCTTAAGGAAAAAATACACATACCACTGTAATCGGGCGTGTTCCTACTTTCAGATGCAATAGGAATTTTTGGGTTAGGTCAATCCGTTCGCGAGATATGGGAGTTTGAAGCCAAGAAATGATTGAGAAGGCAAAAAATTTTTCGCAATTCTGCTGCTCCAAACGCTTAACCAGAATGGCCTAGGGAAAAAATACACATACCGTTGTAATCGGGCGAGTTTCTACTTTCAGATGCAATAGGAATTTTTGGGTTAGGTCAATCCGTTCGCGAGATATGGGAGTTTGAAGCCAAGAAATGGTTGAGAAGGCAAAAAATTTGTCGCAATTCTGCTACTCCAAACGCTTAACCAGAATGGCCTAGGGAAAAAATACACATTACGTTGTAATCGGGCGAGCTTCTACTTGCACGTGCAATAGGAATTTTTGGGTTAGGTCAATCCGTTCGCGAGATATGGGAGTTTGAAGCCAAGAAATGGTTGAGAAGGCAAAAAATTTTTCGCAATTCTGCTGCTCCAAACGCTTAACCAGAATGGCCTAGGGAAAAAATACACATACCGTTGTAATCGGGCGAGTTTCTACTTTCAGATGCAATAGGAATTTTTGGGTTAGGTCAATCCGTTCGCGAGATATGGGAGTCTGAAGCCAAGAAATGGTTGAGAAGGCAAAAAATTTTTCGCAATTCTGCTGCTCCAAACGCTTCACCAGAATGGCCTAGGGAAAAAATACACATACCGTTGTAATGGGGCGAGCTTCTACTTTCAGATGCAATAGGAATTTTTGGGTGAGGTCAATCCGTTCGCGAGATATGGGAGTTTGAAGCCAAGAAATGGTTTAGAAGGCAAAAAATTTTTCGCAATTCTGCTGCTCCAAACGCTTAACCAGAATGGCCTTGGGAAAAAATACACGTTACGTTGTAATATGGCGATTTCTACTTTCAGACGCAACAGGAATTTTTGGATTAGGTCAATCCGTTCGCGAGATATGGGAGTTTGAAGCCAAGAAATAGTTGAGAAGGCAACAAATTTTTCGCACTTCTGCTGCTCCAAACCCTTAACCAGAATGGCCTAGGGAAAAAATACACGTTACGTTGTAATCTGGCGAGTTTCTACTTTCAGACGCAACAGGAATTTTTGGATTAGGTCAATCCGTTCGCGAGATATGGGAGTTTGAAGCCAAGAAATGGTTCAGAAGGCAAAAAATTTTTCGCAATTCTGCTGCTCCAAACGCTTAACCAGAATGGCCTAGGGAAAAAATACACATACCGTTGTAATCGGGCGAGTTTCTACTTTCAGACGCAATAGGAATTTTTGGGTTAGGTCAATCCGTTCGCGAGATATGGGAGTTTGAAGCCAAGAAATGGTTGAGAAGGCAAAAAATTTTTCGCAATTCTGCTGCTCCAAACGCTTAACCAGAATGGCCTTGGGAAAAAATACACGTTACGTTGTAATCTGGCGAGTTTCTACTTTCAGACGCAACAGGAATTTTGGAATTAGGTCAATCCGTTCGCGAGATATGGGAGTTTGAAGCCAAAAAATAGTTGAGAAGGCAACAAATTTTTCGCACTTCTGCTGCTCCAAACCCTTAACCAGAATGGCCTAGGGAACAAAATACACGTTACGTTGTAATCTGGCGAGTTTCTACTTTCAGAAGCAACAGGAATTTTTGGGTTAGGTCAATCCGTTCGCGAGATATGGGAGTTTGAAGCCAAGAAATGGTTGAGAAGGCAAAAAATTTTTCGCAATTCTGCTGCTCCAAACGCTTCACCAGAATGGCCTAGGGAAAAAATACACATAACGTTGTAATAGGGCGAGCTTCTACTTTCAGATGCAATAGGAATTTTTGGGTTAGGACAATCCGTTCGCGAGATATGGGAGTTTGAAGCCAAGAAATGTTTGAGAAGGCAAAAAATTAGTCGCAATTCTGCTGCTCCAAACGCTTAACCAGAATGGCCTAGGGAAAAAATACACATTACGTTGTAATCTGGCGAGTTTCTACTTTCAGACGCAACAGGAATTTTTGGATTAGGTCAATCCGTTCGCGAGATATGGGAGATTGAAGCCAAGAAATGGTTGAGAAGGCAAAAAATTTTTCGCAATTCTGCTGCTCCAAACGCTTAACCAGAATGGCCTAGGGAAAAAATACACATACCGATGTAATCGGGCGAGTTTCTACTTTCAGATGCAATAGGAATTTTTGGGTTAGGTCAATCCGTTCGCGAGATATGGGAGTTTGAAGCCAAGAAATGGTTTAGAAGGCAACAAATTTTTCGCAATTCTGCTGCTCGAAACGCTTAACCAGAATGGCCTTGGGAAAAAATACACGTTACGTTGTAATCTGGCGAGTTTCTACTTTCAGACGCAACAGGAATTTTTGAATTAGGTCAATCCGTTCGCGAGATATGGGAGTTTGAAGCCAAGAAATAGTTGAGAAGGCAACAAATTTTTCGCACTTCTGCTGCTCCAAACCCTTAACCAGAATGGCCTAGGGCAAAAATACACGTTACGTTGTAATCTGGCGAGTTTCTACTTTCAGACGCAACAGGAATTTTTGGATTAGGTCAATCCGTTCGCGAGATATGGGAGTCTGAAGCCAAGAAATGGTTGAGAAGGCAAAAAATTTTTCGCAATTCTGCTGCTCCAAACGCTTCACCAGAATGGCCTAGGGAAAAAATACACATACCGTTGTAATGGGGCGAGCTTCTACTTTCAGATGCAACAGGAATTTTTGGGTTAGGTCAATCCGTTCGCGAGATATGGGAGTTTGAAGCCAAGAAATGGTTGAGAAGGCAAAAAATTTTTTGCAATTCTGCTGCTCCAAACGCTTCACCAGAATGGCCTAGGGAAAAAATACACATACCGTTGTAATGGGGCGAGCTTCTACTTTCAGATGCAACAGGAATTTTTGGGTTAGGTCAATCCGTTCGCGAGATATGGGAGTTTGAAACCAAGAAATGGTTTAGAAGGCAAAAATTTTTTCGCAATTCTGCTGCTCGAAACGCTTAACCAGAATGGCCTTGGGAAAAAATACACGTTACGTTGTAATCTGGCGAGTTTCTACTTTCAGACGCAACAGGAATTTTGGAATTAGGTCAATCCGTTCGCGAGATATGGGAGTTTGAAGCCAAGAAATGGTTGAGAAGGCAAAAAATTTTTCGCAATTCTGCTGCTCCAAACGCTTAACCAGAATGGCCTAGGGAAACAATACACATTACGTTGTAATCTGGCGAGTTTCTACTTTCAGACGCATCAGGAATTTTCGGGTTAGGTCAATCCGTTCGCGAGATATGGGAGTTTGAAGCCAAGAAATGGTTGAGAAGGCAAAAAATTTTTCGCAATTCTGCTGCTCCAAACGCTTAACCAGAATGGCCTAGGGAAAAAATACACATACCGTTGTAATCGGGCGAGTTTCTACTTTCAGACGCAACAGGAATTTTTGGGTTAGGTCAATCCGTTCGCGAGATATGGGAGTTTGAAGCCAAGAAATGGTTTAGAAGGCAAAAAATTTTTCGCAATTCTGCTGCTCGAAACGCTTAACCAGAATGGCCTTGGGAAAAAATACACGTTACGTTGTAATCTGGCGAGTTTCTACTTTCAGACGCAACAGGAATTTTTGAATTAGGTCAATCCGTTCGCGAGATATGGGAGTTTGCAGCCAAGAAATAGTTGAGAAGGCAACAAATTTTTCGCACTTCTGCTGCTCCAAACCCTTAACCAGAATGGCCTAGGGAAAAAATACACGTTACGTTGTAATCTGGCGAGTTTCTACTTTCAGACGCAACAGGAATTTTTGGATTAGGTCAATCCGTTCGCGAGATATGGGAGTCTGAAGCCAAGAAATGGTTGAGAAGGCAAAAAATTTTTCGCAATTCTGCTGCTCGAAACGCTTAACCAGAATGGCCTTGGGAAAAAATACACGTTACGTTGTAATCTGGCGAGTTTCTACTTTCAGACGCAACAGGAATTTTGGAATTAGGTCAATCCGTTCGCGAGATATGGGAGTTTGAAGCCAAAAAATAGTTGAGAAGGCAACAAATTTTTCGCACTTCTGCTGCTCCAAACCCTTAACCAGAATGGCCTAGGGAACAAAATACACGTTACGTTGTAATCTGGCGAGTTTCTACTTTCAGACGCAACAGGAATTTTTGGATTAGGTCAATCCGTTCGCGAGATATGGGAGTTTGAAGCCAAGAAATGGTTGAGAAGGCAAAAAATTTTTCGCAATTCTGCTGCTCCAAACGCTTAACCAGAATGGCCTAGGGAAAAAATACACATTACGTTGTAATCGGGCGAGTTTCTACTTTCACGTGCAATAGGAATTTTTGGGTTAGGTCAATCCGTTCGCGAGATATGGGAGTTTCAAGCCAAGAAATAGTTGAGAAGACAACAAATTTTTCGCACTTCTGCTGCTCCAAACCCTTAACCAGAATGGCCTAGGGAAAAAATACACGTTACGTTGTAATCTGGCGAGTTTCTACTTTCAGACGCAACAGGAATTTTTGGGTTAGGTCAATCCGTTCGCGAGATATGGGAGTTTGAAGCCAAGAAATGGTTGAGAAGGCAAAAAATTTTTCGCAATTCTGCTGCTCCAAACGCTTAACCAGAATGGCCTAGGGAAAAAATACACATACCGTTGTAATCGGGCGAGCTTCTACTTTCAGATGCAACAGGAATTTTTGGGTTAGGTCAATCCGTTCGCGAGATATGGGAGTCTGAAGCCAAGAAATGGTTGAGAAGGCAAAAAATTTTTCGCAATTCTGCTGCTCCAAACGCTTCACCAGAATGGCCTAGGGAAAAAATACACATACCGTTGTAATGGGGCGAGCTTCTACTTTCACGTGCAATAGGAATTTTTGGGTTAGGTCAATCCGTTCGCGAGATATGGGAGTTTGAAGCCAAGAAATAGTTGAGAAGACAACAAATTCTTCGCACTTCTGCTGCTCCAAACCCTTAACCAGAATGGCCTAGGGAAAAAATACACGTTACGTTGTAATCTGGCGAGTTTCTACTTTCAGACGCAACAGGAATTTTTGGATTAGGTCAATCCGTTCGCGAGATATGGGAGTTTGAAGCCAAGAAATGGTTGAGAAGGCAAAAAATTTTTCGCAATTCTGCTGCTCCAAACGCTTAACCAGAATGGCCTAGGGAAAAAATACACATACCGTTGTAATCGGGCGAGTTTCTACTTTCAGATGCAATAGGAATTTTTGGGTTAGGTCAATCCGTTCGCGAGATATGGGAGTCTGAAGCCAAGAAATGGTTGAGAAGGCAAAAAATTTTTCGCAATTCTGCTGCTCCAAACGCTTCACCAGAATGGCCTAGGGAAAAAATACACATACCGTTGTAATGGGGCGAGCTTCTACTTTCAGAAGCAACAGGAATTTTTGGGTTAGGTCAATCCGTTCGCGAGATATGGGAGTTTGAAGCCAAGAAATGGTTTAGAAGGCAACAAATTTTTCGCAATTCTGCTGCTCGAAACGCTTAACCAGAATGGCCTTGGGAAAAAATACACGTTACGTTGTAATCTGGCGAGTTTCTACTTTCAGACGCAACAGGAATTTTTGAATTAGGTCAATCCGTTCGCGAGATATGGGAGTTTGAAGCCAAGAAATAGTTGAGAAGGCAACAAATTTTTCGCACTTCTGCTGCTCCAAACCCTTAACCAGAATGGCCTAGGGCAAAAATACACGTTACGTTGTAATCTGGCGAGTTTCTACTTTCAGACGCAACAGGAATTTTTGGATTAGGTCAATCCGTTCGCGAGATATGGGAGTCTGAAGCCAAGAAATGGTTGAGAAGGCAAAAAATTTTTCGCAATTCTGCTGCTCCAAACGCTTCACCAGAATGGCCTAGGGAAAAAATACACATACCGTTGTAATGGGGCGAGCTTCTACTTTCAGATGCAACAGGAATTTTTGGGTTAGGTCAATCCGTTCGCGAGATATGGGAGTTTGAAACCAAGAAATGGTTTAGAAGGCAAAAATTTTTTCGCAATTCTGCTGCTCGAAACGCTTAACCAGAATGGCCTTGGGAAAAAATACACGTTACGTTGTAATCTGGCGAGTTTCTACTTTCAGACGCAACAGGAATTTTGGAATTAGGTCAATCCGTTCGCGAGATATGGGAGTTTGAAGCCAAGAAATGGTTTAGAAGGCAAACAATTTTTCGCAATTCTGCTGCTCCAAACGCTTCACCAGAATGGCCTAGGGAAAAAATACACATACCGTTGTAATGGGGCGAGCTTCTACTTTCAGATGCAACAGGAATTTTTGGGTTAGGTCAATCCGTTCGCGAGATATGGGAGTTTGAAACCAAGAAATGGTTTAGAAGGCAAAAATTTTTTCGCAATTCTGCTGCTCGAAACGCTTAACCAGAATGGCCTTGGGAAAAAATACACGTTACGTTGTAATCTGGCGAGTTTCTACTTTCAGACGCAACAGGAATTTTTGCATTAGGTCAATCCGTTCGCGAGATATGGGAGTTTGAAGCCAAGAAATAGTTGAGAAGGCAACAAATTTTTCGCACTTCTGCTGCTCCAAACCCTTAACCAGAATGGCCTAGGGAAAAAATACACATTACGTTGTAATCTGGCGAGTTTCTACTTTCAGACGCAACAGGAATTTTTGGATTAGGTCAATCCGTTCTCGAGATATGGGAGTTTGAAGCCAAGAAATGGTTGAGAAGGCAAAAAATTTTTCGCAATTCTGCTGCTCCAAACGCTTAACCAGAATGGCCTAGGGAAAAAATACACATACCGTTGTAATCGGGCGAGTTTCTACTTTCAGATGCAATAGGAATTTTTGGGTTAGGTCAAACCGTTCGCGAGATATGGGAGTTTGAAGCCAAGAAATGGTTGAGAAGGAAAAAATTTTTTGCAATTCTGCTGCTCCAAACGCTTCACCAGAATGGCCTAGGGAAAAAGTACACATACCGTTGTAATGGGGCGAGCTTCTACTTTCAGATGCAATAGGAATTTTTGGGTTAGGGCAATCCGTTCGCGAGATATGGGAGTTTGAAGCCAAGAAATGGTTGAGAAGGCAAAAAATTTTTCGCAATTCTGCTGCTCCAAACGCTTAACCAGAATGGCCTAGGGAAACAATACACATTACGTTGTAATCTGGCGAGTTTCTACTTTCAGACGCATCAGGAATTTTCGGGTTAGGTCAATCCGTTCGCGAGATATGGGAGTTTGAAGCCAAGAAATGGTTGAGAAGGCAAAAAATTTTTCGCAATTCTGCTGCTCCAAACGCTTAACCAGAATGGCCTAGGGGAAAAATACACATACCGTTGTAATGGGGCGAGCTTCTACTTTCAGAAGCAACCGGAATTTTTGGGTTAGGTCAATCCGTTCGCGAGATATGGGAGTTTGAAGCCAAGAAATGGTTTAGAAGGCAACAAATTTTTCGCAATTCTGCTGCTCGAAACGCTTAACCAGAATGGCCTTGGGAAAAAATACACGTTACGTTGTAATCTGGCGAGTTTCTACTTTCAGACGCAACAGGAATTTTTGAATTAGGTCAATCCGTTCGCGAGATATGGGAGTTTGAAGCCAAGAAATAGTTGAGAAGGCAACAAATTTTTCGCACTTCTGCTGCTCCAAACCCTTAACCAGAATGGCCTAGGGCAAAAATACACGTTACGTTGTAATCTGGCGAGTTTCTACTTTCAGACGCAACAGGAATTTTTGGATTAGGTCAATCCGTTCGCGAGATATGGGAGTTTGAAGCCAAGAAATGGTTGAGAAGGCAAAAAATTTTTTGCAATTCTGCTGCTCCAAACACTTCACCAGAATGGCCTAGGGAAAAAATACACATACCGTTGTAATGGGGCGAGCTTCTACTTTCAGATGCAACAGGAATTTTTGGGTTAGGTCAATCTGTTCGCGAGATATGGGAGTTTGAAACCAAGAAATGGTTTAGAAGGCAAAAATTTTTTCGCAATTCTGCTGCTCGAAACGCTTAACCAGAATGGCCTTGGGAAAAAATACACGTTACGTTGTAATCTGGCGAGTTTCTACTTTCAGACGCAACAGGAATTTTTGCATTAGGTCAATCCGTTCGCGAGATATGGGAGTTTGAAGCCAAGAAATAGTTGAGAAGGCAACAAATTTTTCGCACTTCTGCTGCTCCAAACCCTTAACCAGAATGGCCTAGGGAAAAAATACACATTACGTTGTAATCTGGCGAGTTTCTACTTTCAGACGCAACAGGAATTTTTGGATTAGGTCAATCCGTTCTCGAGATATGGGAGTTTGAAGCCAAGAAATGGTTGAGAAGGCAAAAAATTTTTCGCAATTCTGCTGCTCCAAACGCTTAACCAGAATGGCCTAGGGAAAAAATACACATACCGTTGTAATCGGGCGAGTTTCTACTTTCAGATGCAATAGGAATTTTTGGGTTAGGTCAAACCGTTCGCGAGATATGGGAGTTTGAAGCCAAGAAATGGTTGAGAAGGAAAAAATTTTTTGCAATTCTGCTGCTCCAAACGCTTCACCAGAATGGCCTAGGGAAAAAGTACACATACCGTTGTAATGGGGCGAGCTTCTACTTTCAGATGCAATAGGAATTTTTGGGTTAGGGCAATCCGTTCGCGAGATATGGGAGTTTGAAGCCAAGAAATGGTTGAGAAGGCAAAAAATTTTTCGCAATTCTGCTGCTCCAAACGCTTAACCAGAATGGCCTAGGGAAACAATACACATTACGTTGTAATCTGGCGAGTTTCTACTTTCAGACGCATCAGGAATTTTCGGGTTAGGTCAATCCGTTCGCGAGATATGGGAGTTTGAAGCCAAGAAATGGTTGAGAAGGCAAAAAATTTTTCACAATTCTGCTGCTCCAAACGCTTAACCAGAATGGCCTAGGGAAAAAATACACATTACGTTGTAATCGGGCGAGTTTCTACTTTCACGTGCAATAGGAATTTTTGGGTTAGGTCAATCCGTTCGCGAGATATGGGAGTTTGAAGCCAAGAAATAGTTGAGAAGACAACAAATTTTTCGCACTTCTGCTGCTCCAAACCCTTAACCAGAATGGCCTAGGGAAAAAATACACGTTACGTTGTAATCTGGCGAGTTTCTACTTTCAGACGCAACAGGAATTTTTGGATTAGGTCAATCCGTTCGCGAGATATGGGAGTTTGAAGCCAAGAAATGGTTGAGAAGGCAACAAATTTTTCGCAATTCTGCTGCTCCAAACGCTTAACCAGAATGGCCTAGGGAAAAAATACACATACCGTTGTAATCGGGCGAGTTTCTACTTTCAGATGCAATAGGAATTTTTGGGTTAGGTCAATCCGTTCGCGAGATATGGGAGTCTGAAGCCAAGAAATGGTTGAGAAGGCAAAAAATTTTTCGCAATTCTGCTGCTCCAAACGCTTCACCAGAATGGCCTAGGGAAAAAATACACATACCGTTGTAATGGGGCGAGCTTCTACTTTCAGAAGCAACAGGAATTTTTGGGTTAGGTCAATCCGTTCGCGAGATATGGGAGTTTGAAGCCAAGAAATGGTTTAGAAGGCAACAAATTTTTCGCAATTCTGCTGCTCGAAACGCTTAACCAGAATGGCCTTGGGAAAAAATACACGTTACGTTGTAATCTGGCGAGTTTCTACTTTCAGACGCAACAGGAATTTTTGAATTAGGTCAATCCGTTCGCGAGATATGGGAGTTTGAAGCCAAGAAATAGTTGAGAAGGCAACAAATTTTTCGCACTTCTGCTGCTCCAAACCCTTAACCAGAATGGCCTAGGGCAAAAATACACGTTACGTTGTAATCTGGCGAGTTTCTACTTTCAGACGCAACAGGAATTTTTGGATTAGGTCAATCCGTTCGCGAGATATGGGAGTCTGAAGCCAAGAAATGGTTGAGAAGGCAAAAAATTTTTCGCAATTCTGCTGCTCCAAACGCTTCACCAGAATGGCCTAGGGAAAAAATACACATACCGTTGTAATGGGGCGAACTTCTACTTTCAGATGCAACAGGAATTTTTGGGTTAGGTCAATCCGTTCGCGAGATATGGGAGTTTGAAGCCAAGAAATGGTTGAGAAGGCAAAAAATTTTTTGCAATTCTGCTGCTCCAAACGCTTCACCAGAATGGCCTAGGGAAAAAATACACATACCGTTGTAATGGGGCGAGCTTCTACTTTCAGATGCAACAGGAATTTTTGGGTTAGGTCAATCCGTTCGCGAGATATGGGAGTTTGAAACCAAGAAATGGTTTAGAAGGCAAAAATTTTTTCGCAATTCTGCTGCTCGAAACGCTTAACCAGAATGGCCTTGGGAAAAAATACACGTTACGTTGTAATCTGGCGAGTTTCTACTTTCAGACGCAACAGGAATTTTGGAATTAGGTCAATCCGTTCGCGAGATATGGGAGTTTGAAGCCAAGAAATGGTTTAGAAGGCAAACAATTTTTCGCAATTCTGCTGCTCCAAACGCTTCACCAGAATGGCCTAGGGAAAAAATACACATACCGTTGTAATGGGGCGAGCTTCTACTTTCAGATGCAACAGGAATTTTTGGGTTAGGTCAATCCGTTCGCGGGATATGGGAGTTTGAAACCAAGAAATGGTTTAGAAGGCAAAAATTTTTTCGCAATTCTGCTGCTCGAAACGCTTAACCAGAATGGCCTTGGGAAAAAATACACGTTACGTTGTAATCTGGCGAGTTTCTACTTTCAGACGCAACAGGAATTTTTGCATTAGGTCAATCCGTTCGCGAGATATGGGAGTTTGAAGCCAAGAAATAGTTGAGAAGGCAACAAATTTTTCGCACTTCTGCTGCTCCAAACCCTTAACCAGAATGGCCTAGGGAAAAAATACACATTACGTTGTAATCTGGCGAGTTTCTACTTTCAGACGCAACAGGAATTTTTGGATTAGGTCAATCCGTTCTCGAGATATGGGAGTTTGAAGCCAAGAAATGGTTGAGAAGGCAAAAAATTTTTCGCAATTCTGCTGCTCCAAACGCTTAACCAGAATGGCCTAGGGAAAAAATACACATACCGTTGTAATCGGGCGAGTTTCTACTTTCAGATGCAATAGGAATTTTTGGGTTAGGTCAAACCGTTCGCGAGATATGGGAGTTTGAAGCCAAGAAATGGTTGAGAAGGAAAAAATTTTTTGCAATTCTGCTGCTCCAAACGCTTCACCAGAATGGCCTAGGGAAAAAGTACACATACCGTTGTAATGGGGCGAGCTTCTACTTTCAGATGCAATAGGAATTTTTGGGTTAGGGCAATCCGTTCGCGAGATATGGGAGTTTGAAGCCAAGAAATGGTTGAGAAGGCAAAAAATTTTTCGCAATTCTGCTGCTCCAAACGCTTAACCAGAATGGCCTAGGGAAACAATACACATTACGTTGTAATCTGGCGAGTTTCTACTTTCAGACGCATCAGGAATTTTCGGGTTAGGTCAATCCGTTCGCGAGATATGGGAGTTTGAAGCCAAGAAATGGTTGAGAAGGCAAAAAATTTTTCGCAATTCTGCTGCTCCAAACGCTTAACCAGAATGGCCTAGGGGAAAAATACACATACCGTTGTAATGGGGCGAGCTTCTACTTTCAGAAGCAACCGGAATTTTTGGGTTAGGTCAATCCGTTCGCGAGATATGGGAGTTTGAAGCCAAGAAATGGTTTAGAAGGCAACAAATTTTTCGCAATTCTGCTGCTCGAAACGCTTAACCAGAATGGCCTTGGGAAAAAATACACGTTACGTTGTAATCTGGCGAGTTTCTACTTTCAGACGCAACAGGAATTTTTGAATTAGGTCAATCCGTTCGCGAGATATGGGAGTTTGAAGCCAAGAAATAGTTGAGAAGGCAACAAATTTTTCGCACTTCTGCTGCTCCAAACCCTTAACCAGAATGGCCTAGGGCAAAAATACACGTTACGTTGTAATCTGGCGAGTTTCTACTTTCAGACGCAACAGGAATTTTTGGATTAGGTCAATCCGTTCGCGAGATATGGGAGTCTGAAGCCAAGAAATGGTTGAGAAGGCAAAAAATTTTTCGCAATTCTGCTGCTCCAAACGCTTCACCAGAATGGCCTAGGGAAAAAATACACATACCGTTGTAATGGGGCGAGCTTCTACTTTCAGATGCAACAGGAATTTTTGGGTTAGGTCAATCCGTTCGCGAGATATGGGAGTTTGAAGCCAAGAAATGGTTGAGAAGGCAAAAAATTTTTTGCAATTCTGCTGCTCCAAACGCTTCACCAGAATGGCCTAGGGAAAAAATACACATACCGTTGTAATGGGGCGAGCTTCTACTTTCAGATGCAACAGGAATTTTTGGGTTAGGTCAATCCGTTCGCGAGATATGGGAGTTTGAAACCAAGAAATGGTTTAGAAGGCAAAAATTTTTTCGCAATTCTGCTGCTCGAAACGCTTAACCAGAATGGCCTTGGGAAAAAATACACGTTACGTTGTAATCTGGCGAGTTTCTACTTTCAGACGCAACAGGAATTTTTGCATTAGGTCAATCCGTTCGCGAGATATGGGAGTTTGAAGCCAAGAAATAGTTGAGAAGGCAACAAATTTTTCGCACTTCTGCTGCTCCAAACCCTTAACCAGAATGGCCTAGGGCAAAAATACACGTTACGTTGTAATCTGGCGAGTTTCTACTTTCAGACGCAACATGAATTTTTGGATTAGGTCAATCCGTTCGCGAGATATGGGAGTCTGAAGCCAAGAAATGGTTGAGAAGGCAAAAAATTTTTCGCAATTCTGCTGCTCCAAACGCTTCACCAGAATGGCCTAGGGAAAAAATACACATACCGTTGTAATGGGGCGAGCTTCTACTTTCAGATGCAACAGGAATTTTTGGGTTAGGTCAATCCGTTCGCGAGATATGGGAGTTTGAAGCCAAGAAATGGTTGAGAAGGCAAAAAATTTTTTGCAATTCTGCTGCTCCAAACGCTTCACCAGAATGGCCTAGGGAAAAAATACACATACCGTTGTAATGGGGCGAGCTTCTACTTTCAGATGCAACAGGAATTTTTGGGTTAGGTCAATCCGTTCGCGAGATATGGGAGTTTGAAACCAAGAAATGGTTTAGAAGGCAAAAATTTTTTCGCAATTCTGCTGCTCGAAACGCTTAACCAGAATGGCCTTGGGAAAAAATACACGTTACGTTGTAATCTGGCGAGTTTCTACTTTCAGACGCAACAGGAATTTTGGAATTAGGTCAATCCGTTCGCGAGATATGGGAGTTTGAAGCCAAGAAATGGTTTAGAAGGCAAACAATTTTTCGCAATTCTGCTGCTCCAAACGCTTCACCAGAATGGCCTAGGGAAAAAATACACATACCGTTGTAATGGGGCGAGCTTCTACTTTCAGATGCAACAGGAATTTTTGGGTTAGGTCAATCCGTTCGCGGGATATGGGAGTTTGAAACCAAGAAATGGTTTAGAAGGCAAAAATTTTTTCGCAATTCTGCTGCTCGAAACGCTTAACCAGAATGGCCTTGGGAAAAAATACACGTTACGTTGTAATCTGGCGAGTTTCTACTTTCAGACGCAACAGGAATTTTTGCATTAGGTCAATCCGTTCGCGAGATATGGGAGTTTGAAGCCAAGAAATAGTTGAGAAGGCAACAAATTTTTCGCACTTCTGCTGCTCCAAACCCTTAACCAGAATGGCCTAGGGAAAAAATACACATTACGTTGTAATCTGGCGAGTTTCTACTTTCAGACGCAACAGGAATTTTTGGATTAGGTCAATCCGTTCTCGAGATATGGGAGTTTGAAGCCAAGAAATGGTTGAGAAGGCAAAAAATTTTTCGCAATTCTGCTGCTCCAAACGCTTAACCAGAATGGCCTAGGGAAAAAATACACATACCGTTGTAATCGGGCGAGTTTCTACTTTCAGATGCAATAGGAATTTTTGGGTTAGGTCAAACCGTTCGCGAGATATGGGAGTTTGAAGCCAAGAAATGGTTGAGAAGGAAAAAATTTTTTGCAATTCTGCTGCTCCAAACGCTTCACCAGAATGGCCTAGGGAAAAAGTACACATACCGTTGTAATGGGGCGAGCTTCTACTTTCAGATGCAATAGGAATTTTTGGGTTAGGGCAATCCGTTCGCGAGATATGGGAGTTTGAAGCCAAGAAATGGTTGAGAAGGCAAAAAATTTTTCGCAATTCTGCTGCTCCAAACGCTTAACCAGAATGGCCTAGGGAAACAATACACATTACGTTGTAATCTGGCGAGTTTCTACTTTCAGACGCATCAGGAATTTTCGGGTTAGGTCAATCCGTTCGCGAGATATGGGAGTTTGAAGCCAAGAAATGGTTGAGAAGGCAAAAAATTTTTCGCAATTCTGCTGCTCCAAACGCTTAACCAGAATGGCCTAGGGGAAAAATACACATACCGTTGTAATGGGGCGAGCTTCTACTTTCAGAAGCAACCGGAATTTTTGGGTTAGGTCAATCCGTTCGCGAGATATGGGAGTTTGAAGCCAAGAAATGGTTTAGAAGGCAACAAATTTTTCGCAATTCTGCTGCTCGAAACGCTTAACCAGAATGGCCTTGGGAAAAAATACACGTTACGTTGTAATCTGGCGAGTTTCTACTTTCAGACGCAACAGGAATTTTTGAATTAGGTCAATCCGTTCGCGAGATATGGGAGTTTGAAGCCAAGAAATAGTTGAGAAGGCAACAAATTTTTCGCACTTCTGCTGCTCCAAACCCTTAACCAGAATGGCCTAGGGCAAAAATACACGTTACGTTGTAATCTGGCGAGTTTCTACTTTCAGACGCAACAGGAATTTTTGGATTAGGTCAATCCGTTCGCGAGATATGGGAGTCTGAAGCCAAGAAATGGTTGAGAAGGCAAAAAATTTTTCGCAATTCTGCTGCTCCAAACGCTTCACCAGAATGGCCTAGGGAAAAAATACACATACCGTTGTAATGGGGCGAGCTTCTACTTTCAGATGCAACAGGAATTTTTGGGTTAGGTCAATCCGTTCGCGAGATATGGGAGTTTGAAGCCAAGAAATGGTTGAGAAGGCAAAAAATTTTTTGCAATTCTGCTGCTCCAAACGCTTCACCAGAATGGCCTAGGGAAAAAATACACATACCGTTGTAATGGGGCGAGCTTCTACTTTCAGATGCAACAGGAATTTTTGGGTTAGGTCAATCCGTTCGCGAGATATGGGAGTTTGAAACCAAGAAATGGTTTAGAAGGCAAAAATTTTTTCGCAATTCTGCTGCTCGAAACGCTTAACCAGAATGGCCTTGGGAAAAAATACACGTTACGTTGTAATCTGGCGAGTTTCTACTTTCAGACGCAACAGGAATTTTTGCATTAGGTCAATCCGTTCGCGAGATATGGGAGTTTGAAGCCAAGAAATAGTTGAGAAGGCAACAAATTTTTCGCACTTCTGCTGCTCCAAACCCTTAACCAGAATGGCCTAGGGAAAAAATACACATTACGTTGTAATCTGGCGAGTTTCTACTTTCAGACGCAACATGAATTTTTGGATTAGGTCAATCCGTTCTCGAGATATGGGAGTTTGAAGCCAAGAAATGGTTGAGAAGGCAAAAAATTTTTCGCAATTCTGCTGCTCCAAACGCTTAACCAGAATGGCCTAGGGAAAAAATACACATACCGTTGTAATCGGGCGAGTTTCTACTTTCAGATGCAATAGGAATTTTTGGGTTAGGTCAAACCGTTCGCGAGATATGGGAGTTTGAAGCCAAGAAATGGTTGAGAAGGAAAAAATTTTTTGCAATTCTGCTGCTCCAAACGCTTCACCAGAATGGCCTAGGGAAAAAGTACACATACCGTTGTAATGGGGCGAGCTTCTACTTTCAGATGCAATAGGAATTTTTGGGTTAGGGCAATCCGTTCGCGAGATATGGGAGTTTGAAGCCAAGAAATGGTTGAGAAGGCAAAAAATTTTTCGCAATTCTGCTGCTCCAAACGCTTAACCAGAATGGCCTAGGGAAACAATACACATTACGTTGTAATCTGGCGAGTTTCTACTTTCAGACGCATCAGGAATTTTCGGGTTAGGTCAATCCGTTCGCGAGATATGGGAGTTTGAAGCCAAGAAATGGTTGAGAAGGCAAAAATTTTTTCGCAATTCTGCTGCTCCAAACGCTTAACCAGAATGGGCTAGGGAAAAAATACACATACCGTTGTAATCGGGCGAGTTTCTACTTTCAGACGCAACAGGAATTTTTGGATTAGGTCAATCCGTTCGCGAGATATGGGAGTCTGAAGCCAAGAAATGGTTGAGAAGGCAAAAAATTTTTCGCAATTCTGCTGCTCCAAACGCTTCACCAGAATGGCCTAGGGAAAAAATACACATACCGTTGTAATGGGGCGAGCTTCTACTTTCAGATGCAACAGGAATTTTTGGGTTAGGTCAATCCGTTCGCGAGATATGGGAGTTTGAAACCAAGAAATGGTTTAGAAGGCAAAAATTTTTTCGCAATTCTGCTGCTCGAAACGCTTAACCAGAATGGCCTTGGGAAAAAATACACGTTACGTTGTAATCTGGCGAGTTTCTACTTTCAGACGCAACAGGAATTTTTGCATTAGGTCAATCCGTTCGCGAGATATGGGAGTTTGAAGCCAAGAAATAGTTGAGAAGGCAACAAATTTTTCGCACTTCTGCTGCTCCAAACCCTTAACCAGAATGGCCTAGGGAAAAAATACACATTACGTTGTAATCTGGCGAGTTTCTACTTTCAGACGCAACAGGAATTTTTGGATTAGGTCAATCCGTTCTCGAGATATGGGAGTTTGAAGCCAAGAAATGGTTGAGAAGGCAAAAATTTTTTCGCAATTCTGCTGCTCCAAACGCTTAACCAGAATGGCCTAGGGAAAAAATACACATACCGTTGTAATCGGGCGAGTTTCTACTTTCAGATGCAATAGGAATTTTTGGGTTAGGTCAAACCGTTCGCGAGATATGGGAGTTTGAAGCCAAGAAATGGTTGAGAAGGAAAAAATTTTTTGCAATTCTGCTGCTCCAAACGCTTCACCAGAATGGCCTGAGGAAAAAGTACACATACCGTTGTAATGGGGCGAGCTTCTACTTTCAGATGCAATAGGAATTTTTGGGTTAGGGCAATCCGTTCGCGAGATATGGGAGTTTGAAGCCAAGAAATGGTTGAGAAGGCAAAAAATTTTTCGCAATTCTGCTGCTCCAAACGCTTAACCAGAATGGCCTAGGGAAACAATACACATTACGTTTTAATCTGGCGAGTTTCTACTTTCAGACGCATCAGGAATTTTCGGGTTAGGTCAATCCGTTCGCGAGATATGGGAGTTTGAAGCCAAGAAATGGTTGAGAAGGCAAAAAATTTTTCGCAATTCTGCTGCTCCAAACGCTTAACCAGAATGGCCTAGGGAAAAAATACACATACCGTTGTAATCGGGCGAGTTTCTACTTTCAGACGCAACAGGAATTTTTGGGTTAGGTCAATCCGTTCCCGAGATATGGGAGTTTGAAGCCAAGAAATGGTTTAGAAGGCAAAAAATTTTTCGCAATTCTGCTGCTCGAAACGCTTAACCAGAATGGCCTTGGGAAAAAATACACGTTACGTTGTAATCTGGCGAGTTTCTACTTTCAGACGCAACAGGAATTTTTGGATTAGGTCAATCCGTTCGCGAGATATGGGAGTCTGAAGCCAAGAAATGGTTGAGAAGGCAAAAAATTTTTCGCAATTCTGCTGCTCCAAACCCTTAACCAGAATGGCCTAGGGAACAAAATACACGTTACGTTGTAATCTGGCGAGTTTCTACTTTCAGACGCAACAGGAATTTTTGGATTAGGTCAATCCGTTCGCGAGATATGGGAGTTTGAAGCCAAGAAATGGTTGAGAAGGCAAAAAATTTTTCGCAATTCTGCTGCTCCAAACGCTTAACCAGAATGGCCTAGGGAAAAAATACACATTACGTTGTAATCGGGCGAGTTTCTACTTTCACGTGCAATAGGAATTTTTGGGTTAGGACAATCCGTTCGCGAGATATGGGAGTTTGAAGCCAAGAAATGGTTGAGAAGGCAAAAAATTAGTCGCACTTCTGCTGCTCCAAACGCTTAACCAGAATGGCCTAGGGAAAAAATACACATTACGTTGTAATCTGGCGAGTTTCTACTTTCAGACGCAACAGGAATTTTTGGATTAGGTCAATCCGTTCGAGAGATATGGGAGATTGAAGCCAAGAAATGGTTGAGAAGGCAAAAAATTTTTCGCACTTCTGCTGCTCCAAACGCTTAACCAGAATGGCCTTGGGAAAAAATACACATACCGATGTAATCGGGCGAGTTTCTACTTTCAGATGCAATAGGAATTTTTGGGTTAGGTCAATCCGTTCGCGAGATATGGGAGTTTGAAGCCAAGAAATGGTTGAGAAGGCAAAAAATTTTTCGCAATTCTGCTGCTCCAAACGCTTAACCAGAATGGCCTAGGGAAAAAATACACATACCGTTGTAATCGGGCGAGTTTCTACTTTCAGATGCAATAGGAATTTTTGGGTTAGGTCAATCCGTTCGCGAGATATGGGAGTCTGAAGCCAAGAAATGGTTGAGGAGGCAAAAAATTTTTTGCAATTCTGCTGCTCCAAACGCTTAACCAGAATGGCCTAGGGAAAAAATACACATACCGTTGTAATCGGGCGAGTTTCTACTTTCAGATGCAATAGGAATTTTTGGGTTAGGTCAATCGGTTCGCGAGATATGGGAGTCTGAAGCCAAGAAATGGTTGAGAAGGCAAAAAATTTTTCGCAAATCTGCTGTTCCAAACGCTTCACCAGAATGGCCTAGGGAAAAAATACACATACCGTTGTAATGGGGCGAGCTTCTACTTTCAGATGCAATAGGAATTTTTGGGTTAGGTCAATCCGTTCGCGAGATATGGGAGTTTGAAGCCAAGAAATGGTTTAGAAGTCAAAAAATTTTTCGCAATTCTGCTGCTCCAAACGCTTAACCAGAATGGCCTTGGGAAAAAATACACGTTACGTTGTAATCTGGCGAGTTTCTACTTTCAGACGCAACAGGAATTTTTGGATTAGGTCAATCCGTTCGCGAGATATGGGAGTTTGAAGCCAAGAAATGGTTGAGAAGGCAAAAAACTTTTCGCAATTCTGCTGCACCAAACGCTTAACCAGAATGGCCTAGGGAAAAAATACACATACCGTTGTAATCGGGCGAGTTTCTACTTTCAGACGCAATAGGAATTTTTGGGTTAGGTCAATCCGTTCGCGAGATATGGGAGTTTGAAGACAAGAAATGGTTGAGAAGGCAAAAAATTTTTCGCAATTCTGCTGCTCCAAACGCTTCACCAGAATGGCCTAGGGAAAAAATACACATACCGTTGTAATAGGGCGCGCTTCTACTTTCAGATTCAATAGGAATTTTTGGGTTAGGACAATCCGTTCGCGAGATATGGGAGTTTGAAGCCAAGAAATGGTTGAGAAGGCAAAAAATTAGCCGCAATTCTGCTGCTCCAAACGCTTAACCAGAATGGCCTAGGGAAAAAATACACATACCGTTGTAATGGGGCGAGCTTCTACTTTCAGATGCAATAGGAATTTTTGGGTTAGGTCAATCCGTTCGCGAGATATGGGAGTTTGAAGCCAAGAAATGGTTTAGAAGGCAAAAAATTTTTCGCAATTCTGCTGCTCCAAACGCTTAACCAGAATGACCTTGGGAAAAAATACACGTTACGTTGTAATCTGGCGAGTTTCTACTTTCAGACGCAACAGGAATTTTTGGATTAGGTCAATCCGTTCGCGAGATATGGGAGTTTGAAGCCAAGAAATAGTTGAGAAGGCAACAAATTTTTCGCACTTCTGCTGCTCCAAACCCTTAACCAGAATGGCCTAGGGAAAAAATACACGTTACGTTGTAATCTGGCGAGTTTCTACTTTCAGAAGCAACAGGAATTTTTGGATTAGGTCAATCCGTTCGCGAGATATGGGAGTTTGAAGCCAAGAAATGGTTGAGAAGGCAAAAAACTTTTCGCAATTCTGCTGCTCCAAACGCTTAACCAGAATGGCCTAGGGAAAAAATACACATACCGTTGTAATCGGGCGAGTTTCTACTTTCAGACGCAATAGGAATTTTTGGGTTAGGTCAATCCGTTCGCGAGATATGGGAGTTTGAAGACAAGAAATGGTTGAGAAGGCAAAAAATTTTTCGCAATTCTGCTGCTCCAAACGCTTCACCAGAATGGCCTAGGGAAAAAATACACATACCGTTGTAATAGGGCGCGCTTCTACTTTCAGATTCAATAGGAATTTTTGGGTTAGGACAATCCGTTCGCGAGATATGGGAGTTTGAAGCCAAGAAATGGTTGAGAAGGCAAAAAATTAGTCGCAATTCTGCTGCTCCAAACGCTTAACCAGAATGGCCTAGGGAAAAAATACACATTACGTTGTAATCTGGCGAGTTTCTACTTTCAGACGCAACAGGAATTTTTGAATTAGGTCAATCCGTTCGCGAGATATGGGAGTTTGAAGCCAAGAAATGGTTGAGAAGGCAAAAAATTTTTCGCAATTCTGCTGCTCCAAACGCTTAACCAGAATGGCCTAGGGAAAAAATACACATACCGATGTAATCGGGCGAGTTTCTACTTTCAGATGCAATAGGAATTTTTGGGTTAGGTCAATCCGTTCGCGAGATATGGGAGTTTGAAGCCAAGAAATGGTTGAGAAGGCAAAAAATTTTTCGCAATTCTGCTGCTCCAAACGCTTAACCAGAATGGCCTAGGGAAAAAACACACATTACGTTGTAATCGGGCGAGTTTCTACTTTCACGTGCAATAGGAATTTTTGGGTTAGGTCAATCCGTTCGCGAGATATGGGAGTTTGAAGCCAAGAAATAGTTGAGCAGACAACAAATTTTTCGCACTTCTGCTGCTCCAAACCCTTAACCAGAATGGCCTAGGGAAAAAATACACGTTACGTTGTAATCTGGCGAGTTTGTACTTTCAGACGCAACAGGAATTTTTGGATTAGGTCAATCCGTTCGCGAGATATGGGAGTTTGAAACCAAGAAATGGTTGAGAAGGCAAAAAATTTTTCGCAATTCTGCTGCTCCAAACGCTTAACCAGAATGGCCTAGGGAAAAAATACACATACCGTTGTAATCGGGCGAGTTTCTACTTTCAGATGCAATAGGAATTTTTGGGTTAGGTCAATCCGTTCGCGAGATATGGGAGTCTGAAGCCAAGAAATGGTTGAGAAGGCAAAAAAATTTTCGCAATTCTGCTGCTCCAAACGCTTCACCAGAATGGCCTAGGGAAAAAATACACATACCGTTGTAATGGGGCGAGCTTCTACTTTCAGATGCAACAGGAATTTTTGGGTTAGGTCAATCCGTTCGCGAGATATGGGAGTTTGAAGCCAAGAAATAGTTGAGAAGGCAAACAATTAGTCGCAATTCTGCTGCTCCAAACGCTTAACCAGAATGGCCTAGGGAAAAAATACACATACCGATGTAATCGGGCGAGTTTCTACTTTCAGATGCAATAGGAATTTTTGGGTTAGGACAATCCGTTCGCGAGATATGGGAGTTTGAAGCCAAGAAATGGTTGAGAAGGCAAAAAATTAGTCGCAATTCTGCTGCTCCAAACGCTTAACCAGAATGGCCTAGCGAAAAAATACACATTACGTTGTAATCTGGCGAGTTTCTACTTTCAGACGCAACAGGAATTTTTGGATTAGGTCAATCCGTTCGCGAGATATGGGAGTTTGAAGCCAAGAAATGGTTGAGAAGGCAAAAAATTTTTCGCACTTCTGCTGCTCCAAACCCTTAACCAGAATGGCCTAGGGAAAAAATACACGTTACGTTGTAATCTGACGAGTTTCTACTTTCAGACGCAACAGGAATTTTTGGATTAGGTCAATCCGTTCGCGAGATATGGGAGTTTGAAGCCAAGAAATGGTTGAGAAGGCAAAAAATTTTTCGCAATTCTGCTGCTCCAAACGCTTCACCAGAATGGCCTAGGGAAAAAATACACATACCGTTGTAATAGGGCGCGCTTCTACTTTCAGATTCAATAGGAATTTTTGGGTTAGGACAATCCGTTCGCGAGATATGGGAGTTTGAAGCCAAGAAATGGTTGAGAAGGCAAAAAATTAGTCGCAATTCTGCTGCTTCAAACGCTTAACCAGAATGGCCTAGGGAAAAAATACACATTACGTTGTAATCTGGCGAGTTTCTACTTTCAGACGCAACAGGAATTTTTGAATTAGGTCAATCCGTTCGCGAGATATGGGAGTTTGAAGCCAAGAAATGGTTGAGAAGGCAAAAAATTTTTCGCAATTCTGCTGCTCCAAACGCTTAACCAGAATGGCCTAGGGAAAAAATACACATACCGATGTAATCGGGCGAGTTTCTACTTTCAGATGCAATAGGAATTTTTGGGTTAGGTCAATCCGTTCGCGAGATATGGGAGTTTGAAGCCAAGAAATGGTTGAGAAGGCAAAAAATTTTTCGCAATTCTGCTGCTCCAAACGCTTAACCAGAATGGCCTAGGGAAAAAACACACATTACGTTGTAATCGGGCGAGTTTCTACTTTCACGTGCAATAGGAATTTTTGGGTTAGGTCAATCCGTTCGCGAGATATGGGAGTTTGAAGCCAAGAAATAGTTGAGCAGACAACAAATTTTTCGCACTTCTGCTGCTCCAAACCCTTAACCAGAATGGCCTAGGGAAAAAATACACGTTACGTTGTAATCTGGCGAGTTTGTACTTTCAGACGCAACAGGAATTTTTGGATTAGGTCAATCCGTTCGCGAGATATGGGAGTTTGAAACCAAGAAATGGTTGAGAAGGCAAAAAATTTTTCGCAATTCTGCTGCTCCAAACGCTTAACCAGAATGGCCTAGGGAAAAAATACACATACCGTTGTAATCGGGCGAGTTTCTACTTTCAGATGCAATAGGAATTTTTGGGTTAGGTCAATCCGTTCGCGAGATATGGGAGTCTGAAGCCAAGAAATGGTTGAGAAGGCAAAAAAATTTTCGCAATTCTGCTGCTCCAAACGCTTCACCAGAATGGCCTAGGGAAAAAATACACATACCGTTGTAATGGGGCGAGCTTCTACTTTCAGATGCAACAGGAATTTTTGGGTTAGGTCAATCCGTTCGCGAGATATGGGAGTTTGAAGCCAAGAAATAGTTGAGAAGGCAAACAATTAGTCGCAATTCTGCTGCTCCAAACGCTTAACCAGAATGGCCTAGGGAAAAAATACACATACCGATGTAATCGGGCGAGTTTCTACTTTCAGATGCAATAGGAATTTTTGGGTTAGGACAATCCGTTCGCGAGATATGGGAGTTTGAAGCCAAGAAATGGTTGAGAAGGCAAAAAATTAGTCGCAATTCTGCTGCTCCAAACGCTTAACCAGAATGGCCTAGCGAAAAAATACACATTACGTTGTAATCTGGCGAGTTTCTACTTTCAGACGCAACAGGAATTTTTGGATTAGGTCAATCCGTTCGCGAGATATGGGAGTTTGAAGCCAAGAAATGGTTGAGAAGGCAAAAAATTTTTCGCACTTCTGCTGCTCCAAACCCTTAACCAGAATGGCCTAGGGAAAAAATACACGTTACGTTGTAATCTGACGAGTTTCTACTTTCAGACGCAACAGGAATTTTTGGATTAGGTCAATCCGTTCGCGAGATATGGGAGTTTGAAGCCAAGAAATGGTTGAGAAGGCAAAAAATTTTTCGCAATTCTGCTGCTCCAAACGCTTCACCAGAATGGCCTAGGGAAAAAATACACATACCGTTGTAATAGGGCGCGCTTCTACTTTCAGATTCAATAGGAATTTTTGGGTTAGGACAATCCGTTCGCGAGATATGGGAGTTTGAAGCCAAGAAATGGTTGAGAAGGCAAAAAATTAGTCGCAATTCTGCTGCTTCAAACGCTTAACCAGAATGGCCTAGGGAAAAAATACACATTACGTTGTAATCTGGCGAGTTTCTACTTTCAGACGCAACAGGAATTTTTGAATTAGGTCAATCCGTTCGCGAGATATGGGAGTTTGAAGCCAAGAAATGGTTGAGAAGGCAAAAAATTTTTCGCAATTCTGCTGCTCCAAACGCTTAACCAGAATGGCCTAGGGAAAAAATACACATACCGATGTAATCGGGCGAGTTTCTACTTTCAGATGCAATAGGAATTTTTGGGTTAGGTCAATCCGTTCGCGAGATATGGGAGTTTGAAGCCAAGAAATGGTTGAGAAGGCAAAAAATTTTTCGCAATTCTGCTGCTCCAAACGCTTAACCAGAATGGCCTAGGGAAAAAACACACATTACGTTGTAATCGGGCGAGTTTCTACTTTCACGTGCAATAGGAATTTTTGGGTTAGGTCAATCCGTTCGCGAGATATGGGAGTTTGAAGCCAAGAAATAGTTGAGAAGACAACAAATTTTTCGCACTTCTGCTGCTCCAAACCCTTAACCAGAATGGCCTAGGGAAAAAATACACGTTACGTTGTAATCTGGCGAGTTTGTACTTTCAGACGCAACAGGAATTTTTGGATTAGGTCAATCCGTTCGCGAGATATGGGAGTTTGAAGCCAAGAATTAGTTGAGAAGGCAAACAATTAGTCGCAATTCTGCTGCTCCAAACGCTTAACCAGAATGGCCTAGGGAAAAAATACACATACCGATGTAATCGGGCGAGTTTCTACTTTCAGATGCAATAGGAATTTTTGGGTTAGGACAATCCGTTCGCGAGATATGGGAGTTTGAAGCCAAGAAATGGTTGAGAAGGCAAAAAATTAGTCGCAATTCTGCTGCTCGAAACGCTTAACCAGAATGGCCTTGGGAAAAAATACACGTCACGTTGTAATCTGGCGAGTTTCTACTTTCAGACGCAACAGGAATTTTTGAATTAGGTCAATCCGTTCGCGAGATATGGGAGTTTGAAGCCAAGAAATAGTTGAGAAGGCAACAAATTTTTCGCACTTCTGCTGCTCCAAACCCTTAACCAGAATGGCCTAGGGAAAAAATACACGTTACGTTGTAATCTGGCGAGTTTCTACTTTCAGAAGCAACAGGAATTTTTGGATTAGGTCAATCCGTTCGCGAGATATGGGAGTTTGAAGCCAAGAAATGGTTGAGAAGGCAAAAAATTTTTCGCAATTCTGCTGCTCCAAACGCTTAACCAGAATGGCCTAGGGAAAAGATACACATTACGATGTAATCGGGCGAGTTTCTACTTTCACGTGCAATAGGAATTTTTGGGTTAGGTCAATCCGTTCGCGAGATATGGGAGTTTGAAGCCAAGAAATAGTTGAGAAGACAACAAATTTTTCGCACTTCTGCTGCTCCAAACCCTTAACCAGAATGGCCTAGGGAAAAAATACACGTTACGTTGTAATCTGGCGAGTTTCTACTTTCAGACGCAACAGGAATTTTTGGATTAGGTCAATCCGTTCGCGAGATATGGGAGTTTGAAGCCAAGAAATGGTTGAGAAGGCAAAAAATTTTTCGCAATTCTGCTGCTCCAAACGCTTAACCAGAATGGCCTAGGGAAAAAATACACATACCGTTGTAATCGGGCGAGTTTCTACTTTCAGATGCAATAGGAATTTTTGGGTTAGGTCAATCCGTTCGCGAGATATGGGAGTCTGAAGCCAAGAAATGGTTGAGAAGGCAAAAAATTTTTCGCAATTCTGCTGCTCGAAACGCTTAACCAGAATGGCCATGGGAAAAAATACACGTTACGTTGTAATCTGGCGAGTTTCTACTTTCAGACGCAACAGGAATTTTGGAATTAGGTCAATCCGTTCGCGAGATATGGGAGTTTGAAGCCAAAAAATAGTTGAGAAGGCAACAAATTTTTCGCACTTCTGCTGCTCCAAACCCTTAACCAGAATGGCCTAGGGAACAAAATACACGTTACGTTGTAATCTGGCGAGTTTCTACTTTCAGACGCAACAGGAATTTTTGGATTAGGTCAATCCGTTCGCGAGATATGGGAGTTTGAAGCCAAGAAATGGTTGAGAAGGCAAAAAATTTTTCGCAATTCTGCTGCTCCAAACGCTTAACCAGAATGGCCTAGGGAAAAAATACACATACCGTTGTAATCGGGCGAGTTTCTACTTTCAGATGCAATAGGAATTTTTGGGTTAGGTCAATCCGTTCGCGAGATATGGGAGTTTGAAGCCAAGAAATGGTTGAGAAGGAAAAAATTTTTTGCAATTCTGCTGCTCCAAACGCTTCACCAGAATGGCCTAGGGAAAAAATACACATACCGTTGTAATGGGGCGAGCTTCTACTTTCAGATGCAATAGGAATTTTTGGGTTAGGGCAATCCGTTCGCGAGATATGGGAGTTTGAAGCCAAGAAATGGTTGAGAAGGCAAAAAATTTTTCGCAATTCTGCTGCTCCAAACGCTTAACCAGAATGGTCTATGGAAAAAATACACATTACGTTGTAATCTGGCGAGTTTCTACTTTCAGACGCATCAGGAATTTTCGGGTTAGGTCAATCCGTTCGCGAGATATGGGAGTTTGAAGCCAAGAAATGGTTGAGAAGGCAAACAATTTTTCGCAATTCTGCTGCTCCAAACGCTTCACCAGAATGGCCTAGGGAAAAAATACACATACCGTTGTAATAGGGCGAGCTTCTACTTTCAGATGCAATAGGAATTTTTGGGTTAGGACAATCCGTTCGCGAGATATGGGAGTTTGAAGCCAAGAAATGGTTGAGAAGGCAAAAAATTTTTCGCAATTCTGCTGCTCCAAACGCTTAACCAGAATGGCCTAGGGAAAATATACACATACCGTTGTAATCGGGCAAGTTTCTACTTTCAGACGCAATAGGAATTTTTGGGTTAGGTCAATCCGTTCGCGAGATATGGGAGTTTGAAGCCAAGAAATAGTTGAGAAGACAACAAATTTTTCGCACTTCTGCTGCTCCAAACCCTTAACCAGAATGGCCTAGGGAAAAAACACACATACCGTTGTAATCGGGCAAGTGTCTAATTTCAGATGCAATAGGAATTTTTGGGTTAGGTCAATCCGTTCGCGAGATATGGGAGTTTGAAGCCAAGAAAAAGTTGAGAAGACAACAAATTTTTCGCACTTCTGCTGCTCCCAACGCTTAAGAAGAATGGCCTAAGGAAAAAATACACATACCGTTGTAATCGGGCGAGTTTCTACTTTTAGATGCAATAGGAATTTTTGGGTTAGGTCAATCCGTTCGCGAGATATGGGAGTTTGAAGCCAAGAAATGGTTGAGAAGGCAAAAAATTTTTTGCAATTCTGCTGCTCCAAACGCTTCACCAGAATGGCCTAGGGAAAAAATACACACACCGTTGTAATAGGGCGAGCTTCTACTTTCAGATGCAATAGGAATTTTTGGGTTAGGGCAATCCGTTCGCGAGATATGGGAGTTTGAAGCCAAGAAATGGTTGTGAAGGCAAAAAATTTTTCGCAATTCTGCTGCTCCAAACGCTTAACCAGAATGGCCTAGGGAAAAAATACACATTACGTTGTAATCGGGCGAGTTTCTACTTTCACGTGCAATAGGAATTTTTGGGTTAGGTCAATCCGTTCGCGAGATATGGGAGTTTGAAGCCAAGAAATGGTTGAGAAGGCAAAAAATTTTTCGCAATTCTGCTGCTCCAAACGCTTAACCAGAATGGCCTACGGAAAAAATACACATTACGTTGTAATCTGGCGAGTTTCTACTTTCAGACGCAACAGGAATTTTTGGGTTAGGTCAATCCGTTCGCGAGATATGGGAGTTTGAAGCCAAGAAATAGTTGAGAAGACAACAAATTTTTCGCACTTCTGCTGCTCCAAACGCTTAACCAGAATGGCCTAAGGAAAAAATACACATACCACTGTAATCGGGCGAGTTTCTACTTTCAGATGCAATAGGAATTTTTGGGTTAGGTCAATCCGTTCGCGAGATATGGGAGTTTGAAGCCAAGAAATGGTTGGGAAGGCAAAAAATTTTTCGCAATTCTGCTGCTCCAAACGCTTAACCAGAATGGCCTAGGGAAAACATACACATTACGTTGTAATCTGGCGAGTTTCTACTTTCAGACGCAACAGGAATTTTTGTGTTAGGTCAATCCGTTCGCGAGATATGGGAGTTTGAAGCCAAGAAATGGTTGAGAAGGCAAGAAATTTTTCGCAATTCTGCTGCTCCAAACGCTTAACCAGAATGGCCTAGGGAAAATATACACATACCGTTGTAATCGGGCGAGTTTATACTTTCAGATGCAATAGGAATTTTTGGGTTAGGTCAATCCGTTCGCGAGATATGGGAGTTTGAAGCCAAGAAATGGTTGAGAAGGCAAAAAATTTTTCGCAATTCTGCTGCTCCAAACGCTTAACCAGAATGGCCTACGGAAAAAATACACATTACGTTGTAATCTGGCGAGTTTCTACTTTCAGACGCAACAGGAATTTTTGGGTTAGGTCAATCCATTCGCGAGATATGGGAGTCTGAAGCCAAGAAATGGTTGAGAGGGCAAAAAATTTTTCGCAATTCTGCTGCTCCAAACGCTTCACCAGAATGGCCTAGGGAAAAAATACACATACCGTTGTAATCTGGCGAGTTTCTACTTTCAGACGCAACAGGAATTTTTGGATTAGGTCAATCCGTTCGCGAGATATGGGAGTTTGAAGCCAATAAACGGTTGAGAAGGCAAAAAATTTTTCGCAATTCTGCTGCTCCAAACGCTTAACCAGAATGGCCTAGGGAAAAAATACACATACCGTTGTAATGGGGCGAGCTTCTACTTTCAGATGCAATAGGAATTTTTGGGTTAGGTCATTCCGTTCGCGAGATATGGGAGTTTGAAGCCAAGAAATGGTTGAGAAGGCAAAAAATTTTTCGCAATTCTGCTGCTCCAAACGCTTAACCAGAATGGCCTAGGGAGAAAATACACATTACGTTGTAATCTGGCGAGTTTCTACTTTCAGACGCAACAGGAATTTTCGGGTTAGGTCAATCCGTTCGCGAGATATGGGAGTTTGAAGCCAAGAAATGGTTGAGAAGGCAAAAAATTTTTTCGCAATTCTGCTGCTCCAAACGCTTCACCAGAATGGCCTAGGGAAAAAATACACATACCGTTGTAATAGGGCGAGCTTCTACTTTCAGATGCAATAGGAATTTTTGGGTTAGGACAATCCGTTCGCGAGATATGGGAGTTTGAAGCCAAGAAATGGTTGAGAAGGCAAAAAATTTTTCGCAATTCTGCTCCTCCAAACGCTTAACCAGAATGGCCTAGGGAAAAAATACACATTACGTTGTAATCTGGCGAGTTTCTACTTTCAGACGCAACAGGAATTTTTGGGTTAGGTCAATCCGTTCGCGAGATATGGGAGTTTGAAGCCAAGAAATGGTTGGGAAGGCAAAAAGTTTTTCGCAATTCTGCTGCTCCAAACGCTTAACCAGAATGGCCTAGGGAAAAAATACACATTACGTTGTAATCGGGCGAGTTTCTACTTTCACGTGCAATAGGAATTTTTGGGTTAGGTCAATCCGTTCGCGAGATATGGGAGTTTGAAGCCAAGAAATGGTTGAGAAGGCAAAAAATTTTTCGCAATTCTGCTGCTCCAAACGCTTAACCAGAATGGCCTACGGAAAAAATACACATTACGTTGTAATCTGGCGAGTTTCTACTTTCAGACGCAACAGGAATTTTTGGGTTAGGTCAATCCGTTCGCGAGATATGGGAGTTTGAAGCCAAGAAATAGTTGGGAAGACAAAAAATTTTTCGCACTTCTGCTGCTCCAAACGCTTAACCAGAATGGCCTAAGGAAAAAATACACATACCACTGTAATCGGGCGAGTTTCTACTTTCAGATGCAATAGGAATTTTTGGGTTAGGTCAATCCGTTCGCAAGATATGGGAGTTTGAAGCCAAGAAATGGTTGGGAAGGCAAAAAATTTTTCGCAATTCTGCTGCTCCAAACGCTTAACCAGAATGGCCTAGGGAAAAAATACACATTACGTTGTAATCTGGCGAGTTTCTACTTTCAGACGCAACAGGAATTTTTGGGTTTGGTCAATCCGTTCGCGAGATATGGGAGTTTGAAGACAAGAAATGGTTGAGAAGGCAAGAAATTTTTCGCAATTCTGCTGCTCCAAACGCTTAACCAGAATGGCCTAGGGAAAATATACACATACCGTTGTAATCGGGCAAGTTTCTACTTTCAGATGCAATAGGAATTTTTGGGTTAGGTCAATCCGTTCGCGAGATATGGGAGTTTGAAGCCAAGAAAAAGTTGCGAAGACAACAAATTTTTCGCATTTCTGCTGCTCCCAACGCTTAACAAGAATGGCCTAAGGAAAAAATACACATTACGTTGTAATCTGGCGAGTTTGTACTTTCAGACGCAACAGGAATTTTTGGGTTAGGTCAATCGGTTCGCGAGATATGGGAGTTTGAAGCCAAGAAATAGTTGAGAAGACAACAAATTTTTCGCACTTCTGCTGCTCCAAACCCTTAACCAGAATGGCCTAGGGAAAAAATACACATACCGTTGTAATGGGGCGAGTTTCTACTTTCAGATGCAATAGGAATTTTTGGGTTAGGTCAATCCGTTCGCGAGATATGGGAGTCTGAAGCCAAGAAATGGTTGAGAAGGCAAAAAATTTTTCGCAATGCTGCTGCTCCAAACGCTTCACCAGAATGGCCTAGGGAAAAAATACACATACCGTTGTAATGGGGCGAGCTTCTACTTTCAGATGCAACAGGAATTTTTGGGTTAGGTCAATCCGTTCGCGAGATATGGGAGTTTGAAGCCAAGAAATGGTTTAGAAGGCAAAAAATTTTTCGCAATTCTGCTGCTCGAAACGCTTAACCAGAATGGCCTTGGGAAAAAATACACGTTACCTTGTAATCTGGCGAGTTTCTACTTTCAGACGCAACAGGAATTTTTGGATTAGGTCAATCCGTTCGCGAGATATGGGAGTTTGAAACCAAGAAATGGTTGAGAAGGCAAAAAATTTTTCGCAATTCTGCTGCTCCAAACGCTTAACCAGAATGGCCTAAGGAAAAAATGCACATACCACTGTAATCGGGCGAGTTTCTACTTTCAGATGCAATAGGAATTTTTGGGTTAGGTCAATCCGTTCGCGAGATATGGGAGTTTGAAGCCAAGAAATGGGTGAGAAGGCAAAAAATTTTTCGCAATTCTGCTGCTCCAAACGCTTAACCAGAATGGCCTAGGGAAAAAATACACATTACGTTGCAATCTGGCGAGTTTCTACTTTCAGACGCAACAGGAATTTTTGGGTTAGGTCAATCCGTTCGCGAGATATGGGAGTTTGAAGCCAAGAAATGTTTGAGAAGGCAAAAAATTTTTCGCAATTCTGCTGCTCCAAACGCTTAACCAGAATGGCATTGGGAAAAAATACACATACCGCTGTAATCGGGCGAGTGTCTACTTTCAGATGCAATAGGAATTTTTGGGTTAGGTCAATCCGTTCGCGAGATATGGGAGCTTGAAGCCAAGAAATGGTTGAGAAGGCAAGAAATTTTTCGCACTTCTGCTGCTCCAAACCCTTAACCAGAATGGCCTAGGGAAAAAATACACGTTACGTTGTAATCTGGCGAGTTTCTATTTTCAGACGCAACAGGAATTTTTGGGTTAGGTCAATCCGTTCGCGAGATATGGGAGATTGAAGCCAAGAAATGGTTGAGAAGGCAAGAAATTTTTCGCAATTCTGCTGCTCCAAACGCTTAACCAGAATGGCCTAGGGAAAATATACACATACCGTTGTAATCGGGCAAGTTTCTACTTTCAGACGCAATAGGAATTTTTGGGTTAGGTCAATCCGTTCGCGAGATATGGGAGTTTGAAGCCAAGAAATAGTTGAGAAGACAACAAATTTTTCGCACTTCTGCTGCTCCAAACCCTTAACCAGAATGGCCTAGGGAAAAAACACACATACCGTTGTAATCGGGCAAGTGTCTAATTTCAGATGCAATAGGAATTTTTGGGTTAGGTCAATCCGTTCGCGAGATATGGGAGTTTGAAGCCAAGAAAAAGTTGAGAAGACAACAAATTTTTCGCACTTCTGCTGCTCCCAACGCTTAAGAAGAATGGCCTAAGGAAAAAATACACATACCGTTGTAATCGGGCGAGTTTCTACTTTTAGATGCAATAGGAATTTTTGGGTTAGGTCAATCCGTTCGCGAGATATGGGAGTTTGAAGCCAAGAAATGGTTGAGAAGGCAAAAAATTTTTTGCAATTCTGCTGCTCCAAACGCTTCACCAGAATGGCCTAGGGAAAAAATACACACACCGTTGTAATAGGGCGAGCTTCTACTTTCAGATGCAATAGGAATTTTTGGGTTAGGGCAATCCGTTCGCGAGATATGGGAGTTTGAAGCCAAGAAATGGTTGTGAAGGCAAAAAATTTTTCGCAATTCTGCTGCTCCAAACGCTTAACCAGAATGGCCTAGGGAAAAAATACACATTACGTTGTAATCGGGCGAGTTTCTACTTTCACGTGCAATAGGAATTTTTGGGTTAGGTCAATCCGTTCGCGAGAT
Source organism: Ptiloglossa arizonensis (assembly GCF_051014685.1). NCBI lineage: Eukaryota > Metazoa > Arthropoda > Insecta > Hymenoptera > Colletidae > Ptiloglossa > Ptiloglossa arizonensis. Next base: position 107,572 of record NW_027478942.1, read on the forward strand.
ATGGGAGTTTGAAGCCAAGAAATGGTTGAGAAGGCAAAAAATTTTTCGCAATTCTGCTGCTCCAAACGCTTAACCAGAATGGCCTACGGAAAAAATACACATTACGTTGTAATCTGGCGAGTTTCTACTTTCAGACGCAACAGGAATTTTTGGGTTAGGTCAATCCGTTCGCGAGATATGGGAGTTTGAAGCCAAGAAATAGTTGAGAAGACAACAAATTTTTCGCACTTCTGCTGCTCCAAACGCTTAACCAGAATGGCCTAAGGAAAAAATACACATACCACTGTAATCGGGCGAGTTTCTACTTTCAGATGCAATAGGAATTTTTGGGTTAGGTCAATCCGTTCGCGAGATATGGGAGTTTGAAGCCAAGAAATGGTTGGGAAGGCAAAAAATTTTTCGCAATTCTGCTGCTCCAAACGCTTAACCAGAATGGCCTAGGGAAAACATACACATTACGTTGTAATCTGGCGAGTTTCTACTTTCAGACGCAACAGGAATTTTTGTGTTAGGTCAATCCGTTCGCGAGATATGGGAGTTTGAAGCCAAGAAATGGTTGAGAAGGCAAGAAATTTTTCGCAATTCTGCTGCTCCAAACGCTTAACCAGAATGGCCTAGGGAAAATATACACATACCGTTGTAATCGGGCGAGTTTATACTTTCAGATGCAATAGGAATTTTTGGGTTAGGTCAATCCGTTCGCGAGATATGGGAGTTTGAAGCCAAGAAATGGTTGAGAAGGCAAAAAATTTTTCGCAATTCTGCTGCTCCAAACGCTTAACCAGAATGGCCTACGGAAAAAATACACATTACGTTGTAATCTGGCGAGTTTCTACTTTCAGACGCAACAGGAATTTTTGGGTTAGGTCAATCCATTCGCGAGATATGGGAGTCTGAAGCCAAGAAATGGTTGAGAGGGCAAAAAATTTTTCGCAATTCTGCTGCTCCAAACGCTTCACCAGAATGGCCTAGGGAAAAAATACACATACCGTTGTAATGGGGCGAGCTTCTACTTTCAGATGCAATAGGAATTTTTGGGTTAGGTCAATCCGTTCGCGAGATATGGGAGTTTGAAGCCAAGAAATGGTTTAGAAGGCAAAAAATTTTTCGCAATTCTGCTGCTCCAAACGCTTAACAAGAATGGCCTTGGGAAAAAATACACGTTACGTTGTAATCTGGCGAGTTTCTACTTTCAGACGCAACAGGAATTTTTGGATTAGGTCAATCCGTTCGCGAGATATGGGAGTTTGAAGCCAATAAACGGTTGAGAAGGCAAAAAATTTTTCGCAATTCTGCTGCTCCAAACGCTTAACCGGAATGGCCTAGGGAAAAAATACACATACCGTTGTAATGGGGCGAGCTTCTACTTTCAGATGCAATAGGAATTTTTGGGTTAGGTCATTCCGTTCGCGAGATATGGGAGTTTGAAGCCAAGAAATGGTTGAGAAGGCAAAAAATTTTTCGCAATTCTGCTGCTCCAAACGCTTAACCAGAATGGCCTAGGGAGAAAATACACATTACGTTGTAATCTGGCGAGTTTCTACTTTCAGACGCAACAGGAATTTTCGGGTTAGGTCAATCCGTTCGCGAGATATGGGAGTTTGAAGCCAAGAAATGGTTGAGAAGGCAAAAAATTTTTTCGCAATTCTGCTGCTCCAAACGCTTCACCAGAATGGCCTAGGGAAAAAATACACATACCGTTGTAATAGGGCGAGCTTCTACTTTCAGATGCAATAGGAATTTTTGGGTTAGGACAATCCGTTCGCGAGATATGGGAGTTTGAAGCCAAGAAATGGTTGAGAAGGCAAAAAATTTTTCGCAATTCTGCTCCTCCAAACGCTTAACCAGAATGGCCTAGGGAAAAAATACACATTACGTTGTAATCTGGCGAGTTTCTACTTTCAGACGCAACAGGAATTTTTGGGTTAGGTCAATCCGTTCGCGAGATATGGGAGTTTGAAGCCAAGAAATGGTTGGGAAGGCAAAAAGTTTTTCGCAATTCTGCTGCTCCAAACGCTTAACCAGAATGGCCTAGGGAAAAAATACACATTACGTTGTAATCGGGCGAGTTTCTACTTTCACGTGCAATAGGAATTTTTGGGTTAGGTCAATCCGTTCGCGAGATATGGGAGTTTGAAGCCAAGAAATGGTTGAGAAGGCAAAAAATTTTTCGCAATTCTGCTGCTCCAAACGCTTAACCAGAATGGCCTACGGAAAAAATACACATTACGTTGTAATCTGGCGAGTTTCTACTTTCAGACGCAACAGGAATTTTTGGGTTTGGTCAATCCGTTCGCGAGATATGGGAGTTTGAAGACAAGAAATGGTTGAGAAGGCAAGATATTTTTGGCAATTCTGCTGCTCCAAACGCTTAACCAGAATGGCCTAGGGAAAATATACACATACCGTTGTAATCGGGCAAGTTTCTACTTTCAGATGCAATAGGAATTTTTGGGTTAGGTCAATCCGTTCGCGAGATATGGGAGTTTGAAGCCAAGAAAAAGTTGCGAAGACAACAAATTTTTCGCACTTCTGCTGCTCCCAACGCTTAACAAGAATGGCCTAAGGAAAAAATACACATTACGTTGTAATCTGGCGAGTTTGTACTTTCAGACGCAACAGGAATTTTTGGGTTAGGTCAATCGGTTCGCGAGATATGGGAGTTTGAAGCCAAGAAATGGTTGGGAAGGCAAAAAATTTTTCGCAATTCTGCTGCTCCAAACGCTTAACCAGAATGGCCTAGGGAAAAAATACACATTACGTTGTAATCTGGCGAGTTTCTACTTTCAGACGCAACAGGAATTTTTGGGCTAGGTCAATCCGTTCGCGAGATATGGGAGTTTGAAGCCAAGAAATGGTTGAGAAGGCAAGAAATTTTTCGCAATTCTGCTGCTCCAAACGCTTCACCAGAATGGCCTAGGGAAAAAATACACATACCGTTGTAATAGGGCGAGCTTCTACTTTCAGATGCAATAGGAATTTTTGGGTTAGGACAATCCGTTCGCGAGATATGGGAGTTTGAAGCCAAGAAATGGTTGAGAAGGCAAAAAATTTTTCGCAATTCTGCTCCTCCAAACGCTTAACCAGAATGGCCTAGGGAAAAAATACACATTACGTTGTAATCTGGCGAGTTTCTACTTTCAGACGCAACAGGAATTTTTGGGTTAGGTCAATCCGTTCGCGAGATATGGGAGTTTGAAGCCAAGAAATGGTTGGGAAGGCAAAAAGTTTTTCGCAATTCTGCTGCTCCAAACGCTTAACCAGAATGGCCTAGGGAAAAAATACACATTACGTTGTAATCGGGCGAGTTTCTACTTTCACGTGCAATAGGAATTTTTGGGTTAGGTCAATCCGTTCGCGAGATATGGGAGTTTGAAGCCAAGAAATGGTTGAGAAGGCAAAAAATTTTTCGCAATTCTGCTGCTCCAAACGCTTAACCAGAATGGCCTACGGAAAAAATACACATTACGTTGTAATCTGGCGAGTTTCTACTTTCAGACGCAACAGGAATTTTTGGGTTAGGTCAATCCGTTCGCGAGATATGGGAGTTTGAAGCCAAGAAATAGTTGGGAAGACAAACAATTTTTCGCACTTCTGCTGCTCCAAACGCTTAACCAGAATGGCCTAAGGAAAAAATACACATACCACTGTAATCGGGCGAGTTTCTACTTTCAGATGCAATAGGAATTTTTGGGTTAGGTCAATCCGTTCGCAAGATATGGGAGTTTGAAGCCAAGAAATGGTTGGGAAGGCAAAAAATTTTTCGCAATTCTGCTGCTCCAAACGCTTAACCAGAATGGCCTAGGGAAAAAATACACATTACGTTGTAATCTGGCGAGTTTCTACTTTCAGACGCAACAGGAATTTTTGGGTTAGGTCAATCCGTTCGCGAGATATGGGAGTTTGAAGACAAGAAATGGTTGAGAAGGCAAGAAATTTTTCGCAATTCTGCTGCTCCAAACGCTTAACCAGAATGGCCTAGGGAAAATATACACATACCGTTGTAATCGTGCAAGTTTCTACTTTCAGATGCAATAGGAATTTTTGGGTTAGGTCAATCCGTTCGCGAGATATGGGAGTTTGAAGCCAAGAAAAAGTTGCGAAGACAACAAATTTTTCGCACTTCTGCTGCTCCCAACGCTTAACAAGAATGGCCTAAGGAAAAAATACACATTACGTTGTAATCTGGCGAGTTTGTACTTTCAGACGCAACAGGAATTTTTGGGTTAGGTCAATCGGTTCGCGAGATATGGGAGTTTGAAGCCAAGAAATAGTTGAGAAGACAACAAATTTTTCGCACTTCTGCTGCTCCAAACCCTTAACCAGAATGGCCTAGGGAAAAAATACACATACCGTTGTAATGGGGCGAGTTTCTACTTTCAGATGCAATAGGAATTTTTGGGTTAGGTCAATCCGTTCGCAAGATATGGGAGTTTGAAGCCAAGAAATGGTTGCGAAGGCAAAAAATTTTTCGCAATTCTGCTGCTCCAAACGCTTAACCAGAATGGCCTAGGGAAAAAATACACATTACGTTGTAATCTGGCGAGTTTCTACTTTCAGACGCAACAGGAATTTTTGGGTTAGGTCAATCCGTTCGCGAGATATGGGAGTTTGAAGCCAAGAAATGGTTGAGAAGGCAAGAAATTTTTCGCAATTCTGCTGCTCCAAACGCTTAACCAGAATGGCCTAGGGAAAATATACACATACCGTTGTAATCGGGCAAGTTTCTACTTTCAGATGCAATAGGAATTTTTGGGTTAGGTCAATCCGTTCGCGAGATATGGGAGTTTGAAGCCAAGAAAAAGTTGCGAAGACAACAAATTTTTCGCACTTCTGCTGCTCCCAACGCTTAACAAGAATGGCCTAAGGAAAAAATACACATTACGTTGTAATCTGGCGAGTTTGTACTTTCAGACGCAACAGGAATTTTTGGGTTAGGTCAATCGGTTCGCGAGATATGGGAGTTTGAAGCCAAGAAATAGTTGAGAAGACAACAAATTTTTCGCACTTCTGCTGCTCCAAACCCTTAACCAGAATGGCCTAGGGAAAAAATACACATACCGTTGTAATCGGGCGAGTTTCTAATTTCAGACGCAACAGGAATTTTTGGGTTAGGTCAATCCGTTCGCGAGATATGGGAGTTTGAAGCCAAGAAATGGTTGAGAAGGCAAAAAATTTTTCGCAATTCTGCTGCTCCAAACGCTTAACCAGAATGGCCTAGGGAAAAAATACACATACCGTTGTAATCGGGCGAGTTTCTACTTTCAGATGCAATAGGAATTTTTGGGTTAGGTCAATCCGTTCGCGAGATATGGGAGTTTGAAGCCAAGAAATGGTTGAGAAGGCAAAAAATTTTTTGCAATTCTGCTGCTCCAAACGCTTCACCAGAATGGCCTAGGGAAAAAATACACATACCGTTGTAATAGGGCGAGCTTCTACTTTCAGATGCAATAGGAAGTTTTGGGTTAGGGCAATCCGTTCGCGAGATATGGGAGTTTGAAGCCAAGAAATGGTTGAGAAGGCAAAAAATTTTTCGCAATTCTGCTGCTCCAAACGCTTAACCAGAATGGCCTAGGGAGAAAATACACATTACGTTGTAATCTGGCGAGTTTCTAATTTCAGACGCAACAGGAATTTTTGGGTTAGGTCAATCCGTTCGCGAGATATGGGAGTTTGAAGCCAAGAAATGGTTGAGAAGGCAAAAAATTTTTCGCAATTCTGCTGCTCCAAACGCTTAACCAGAATGGCCTAGGGAAAAAATACACATACCGTTGTAATCGGGCGAGTTTCTACTTTCAGATGCAATAGGAATTTTTGGGTTAGGTCAATCCGTTCGCGAGATATGGGAGTTTGAAGCCAAGAAATGGTTGAGAAGGCAAAAAATTTTTTGCAATTCTGCTGCTCCAAACGCTTCACCAGAATGGCCTAGGGAAAAAATACACATACCGTTGTAATAGGGCGAGCTTCTACTTTCAGATGCAATAGGAATTTTTGGGTTAGGGCAATCCGTTCGCGAGATATGGGAGTTTGAAGCCAAGAAATGGTTGAGAAGGCAAAAAATTTTTCGCAATTCTGCTGCTCCAAACGCTTAACCAGAATGGCCTAGGGAGAAAATACACATTACGTTGTAATCTGGCGAGTTTCTACTTTCAGACGCAACAGGAATTTTCGGGTTAGGTCAATCCGTTCGCGAGCTATGGGAGTTTGAAGCCAAGAAATGGTTGAGAAGGCAAAAAATTTTTCGCAATTCTGCTGCTCCAAACGCTTCACCAGAATGGCCTAGGGAAAAAATACACATACCGTTGTAATAGGGCGAGCTTCTACTTTCAGATGCAATAGGAATTTTTGGGTTAGGACAATCCGTTCGCGAGATATGGGAGTTTGAAGCCAAGAAATGGTTGAGAAGGCAAAAAATTTTTCGCAATTCTGCTCCTCCAAACGCTTAACCAGAATGGCCTAGGGAAAAAATACACATTACGTTGTAATCTGGCGAGTTTCTACTTTCAGACGCAACAGGAATTTTTGGGTTAGGTCAATCCGTTCGCGAGATATGGGAGTTTGAAGCCAAGAAATGGTTGGGAAGGCAAAAAGTTTTTCGCAATTCTGCTGCTCCAAACCCTTAACCAGAATGGCCTAGGGAAAAAATACACGATACCTTGTAATTTGGCGAGTTTCTACTTTCAGACGCAACAGGAATTTTTGGATTAGGTCAATCCGTTCGCGAGATATGGGAGTTTGAAGCCAAGAAATGGTTGAGAAGGCAAAAAATTTTTCGCAATTCTGCTGCTCCAAACGCTTAACCAGAATGGCCTAGGGAAAAAATACACATACCGTTGTAATCGGGCGAGTTTCTACTTTCAGATGCAATAGGAATTTTTGGGTTAGGTCAATCCGTTCGCGAGATATGGGAGTTTGAAGCCAAGAAATGGTTGAGAAGGCAAAAAATTTTTCGCAATTCTGCTGCTCCAAACGCTTAACCAGAATGGCCTACGGAAAAAATACACATTACGTTGTAATCTGGCGAGTTTCTACTTTCAGACGCAACAGGAATTTTTGGGTTAGGTCAATCCGTTCGCGAGACATGGGAGTTTGAAGCCAAGAAATAGTTGAGAAGACAACAAATTTTTCGCACTTCTGCTGCTCCAAACGCTTAACCAGAATGGCCTAAGGAAAAAATACACATACCACTGTAATCGGGCGAGTTTCTACTTTCAGACGCAACAGGAATTTTTGGGTTAGGTCAATCCGTTCGCGAGATATGGGAGTTTGAAGCCAAGAAATAGTTGAGAAGACAACAAATTTTTCGCAATTCTGCTGCTCCAAACGCTTAACCAGAATGGCCTAGGGAAAATATACACATACCGTTGTAATCGGGCGAGTTTCTAATTTCAGACGCAACAGGAATTTTTGGGTTAGGTCAATCCGTTCGCGAGATATGGGAGTTTGAAGCCAAGAAATGGTTGAGAAGGCAAAAAATTTTTCGCAATTCTGCTGCTCCAAACGCTTAACCAGAATGGCCTAGGGAAAAAATACACATACCGTTGTAATCGGGCGAGTTTCTACTTTCAGATGCAATAGGAATTTTTGGGTTAGGTCAATCCGTTCGCGAGATATGGGAGTTTGAAGCCAAGAAATGGTTGAGAAGGCAAAAAATTTTTTGCAATTCTGCTGCTCCAAACGCTTCACCAGAATGGCCTAGGGAAAAAATACACATACCGTTGTAATAGGGCGAGCTTCTACTTTCAGATGCAATAGGAATTTTTGGGTTAGGGCAATCCGTTCGCGAGATATGGGAGTTTGAAGCCAAGAAATGGTTGAGAAGGCAAAAAATTTTTCGCAATTCTGCTGCTCCAAACGCTTAACCAGAATGGCCTAGGGAGAAAATACACATTACGTTGTAATCTAGCGAGTTTCTACTTTCAGACGCAACAGGAATTTTCGGGTTAGGTCAATCCGTTCGCGAGCTATGGGAGTTTGAAGCCAAGAAATGGTTGAGAAGGCAAAAAATTTTTCGCAATTCTGCTGCTCCAAACGCTTCACCAGAATGGCCTAGGGAAAAAATACACATACCGTTGTAATAGGGCGAGCTTCTACTTTCAGATGCAATAGGAATTTTTGGGTTAGGACAATCCGTTCGCGAGATATGGGAGTTTGAAGCCAAGAAATGGTTGAGAAGGCAAAAAATTTTTCGCAATTCTGCTCCTCCAAACGCTTAACCAGAATGGCCTAGGGAAAAAATACACATTACGTTGTAATCTGGCGAGTTTCTACTTTCAGACGCAACAGGAATTTTTGGGTTAGGTCAATCCGTTCGCGAGATATGGGAGTTTGAAGCCAAGAAATGGTTGGGAAGGCAAAAAGTTTTTCGCAATTCTGCTGCTCCAAACCCTTAACCAGAATGGCCTAGGGAAAAAATACACGATACCTTGTAATTTGGCGAGTTTCTACTTTCAGACGCAACATGAATTTTTGGATTAGGTCAATCCGTTCGCGAGATATGGGAGTTTGAAGCCAAGAAATGGTTGAGAAGGCAAACAATTTTTCGCAATTCTGCTGCTCCAAACGCTTAACCAGAATGGCCTAGGGAAAAAATACACATACCGTTGTAATCGGGCGAGTTTCTACTTTCAGATGCAATAGGAATTTTTGGGTTAGGTCAATCCGTTCGCGAGATATGGGAGTTTGAAGCCAAGAAATGGTTGAGAAGGCAAAAAATTTTTCGCAATTCTGCTGCTCCAAACGCTTAACCAGAATGGCCTACGGAAAAAATACACATTACGTTGTAATCTGGCGAGTTTCTACTTTCAGACGCAACAGGAATTTTTGGGTTAGGTCAATCCGTTCGCGAGATATGGGAGTTTGAAGCCAAGAAATAGTTGAGAAGACAACAAATTTTTCGCACTTCTGCTGCTCCAAACGCTTAACCAGAATGGCCTAAGGAAAAAATACACATACCACTGTAATCGGGCGAGTTTCTACTTTCAGACGCAACAGGAATTTTTGGGTTAGGTCAATCCGTTCGCGAGATATGGGAGTTTGAAGCCAAGAAATAGTTGAGAAGACAACAAATTTTTCGCAATTCTGCTGCTCCAAACGCTTAACCAGAATGGCCTAGGGAAAATATACACATACCGTTGTAATCGGGCGAGTTTCTAATTTCAGACGCAACAGGAATTTTTGGGTTAGGTCAATCCGTTCGCGAGATATGGGAGTTTGAAGCCAAGAAATGGTTGAGAAGGCAAAAAATTTTTCGCAATTCTGCTGCTCCAAACGCTTAACCAGAATGGCCTAGGGAAAAAATACACATACCGTTGTAATCGGGCGAGTTTCTACTTTCAGATGCAATAGGAATTTTTGGGTTAGGTCAAACCGTTCGCGAGATATGGGAGTTTGAAGCCAAGAAATGGTTGAGAAGGAAAAAATTTTTTGCAATTCTGCTGCTCCAAACGCTTCACCAGAATGGCCTAGGGAAAAAGTACACATACCGTTGTAATGGGGCGAGCTTCTACTTTCAGATGCAATAGGAATTTTTGGGTTAGGGCAATCCGTTCGCGAGATATGGGAGTTTGAAGCCAAGAAATGGTTGAGAAGGCAAAAAATTTTTCGCAATTCTGCTGCTCCAAACGCTTAACCAGAATGGCCTAGGGAAACAATACACATTACGTTGTAATCTGGCGAGTTTCTACTTTCAGACGCATCAGGAATTTTCGGGTTAGGTCAATCCGTTCGCGAGATATGGGAGTTTGAAGCCAAGAAATGGTTGAGAAGGCAAAAAATTTTTCGCAATTCTGCTGCTCCAAACGCTTAACCAGAATGGCCTAGGGGAAAAATACACATACCGTTGTAATGGGGCGAGCTTCTACTTTCAGAAGCAACCGGAATTTTTGGGTTAGGTCAATCCGTTCGCGAGATATGGGAGTTTGAAGCCAAGAAATGGTTTAGAAGGCAACAAATTTTTCGCAATTCTGCTGCTCGAAACGCTTAACCAGAATGGCCTTGGGAAAAAATACACGTTACGTTGTAATCTGGCGAGTTTCTACTTTCAGACGCAACAGGAATTTTTGAATTAGGTCAATCCGTTCGCGAGATATGGGAGTTTGAAGCCAAGAAATAGTTGAGAAGGCAACAAATTTTTCGCACTTCTGCTGCTCCAAACCCTTAACCAGAATGGCCTAGGGCAAAAATACACGTTACGTTGTAATCTGGCGAGTTTCTACTTTCAGACGCAACAGGAATTTTTGGATTAGGTCAATCCGTTCGCGAGATATGGGAGTTTGAAGCCAAGAAATGGTTGAGAAGGCAAAAAATTTTTTGCAATTCTGCTGCTCCAAACGCTTCACCAGAATGGCCTAGGGAAAAAATACACATACCGTTGTAATGGGGCGAGCTTCTACTTTCAGATGCAACAGGAATTTTTGGGTTAGGTCAATCCGTTCGCGAGATATGGGAGTTTGAAACCAAGAAATGGTTTAGAAGGCAAAAATTTTTTCGCAATTCTGCTGCTCGAAACGCTTAACCAGAATGGCCTTGGGAAAAAATACACGTTACGTTGTAATCTGGCGAGTTTCTACTTTCAGACGCAACAGGAATTTTTGCATTAGGTCAATCCGTTCGCGAGATATGGGAGTTTGAAGCCAAGAAATAGTTGAGAAGGCAACAAATTTTTCGCACTTCTGCTGCTCCAAACCCTTAACCAGAATGGCCTAGGGAAAAAATACACATTACGTTGTAATCTGGCGAGTTTCTACTTTCAGACGCAACAGGAATTTTTGGATTAGGTCAATCCGTTCTCGAGATATGGGAGTTTGAAGCCAAGAAATGGTTGAGAAGGCAAAAAATTTTTCGCAATTCTGCTGCTCCAAACGCTTAACCAGAATGGCCTAGGGAAAAAATACACATACCGTTGTAATCGGGCGAGTTTCTACTTTCAGATGCAATAGGAATTTTTGGGTTAGGTCAAACCGTTCGCGAGATATGGGAGTTTGAAGCCAAGAAATGGTTGAGAAGGAAAAAATTTTTTGCAATTCTGCTGCTCCAAACGCTTCACCAGAATGGCCTAGGGAAAAAGTACACATACCGTTGTAATGGGGCGAGCTTCTACTTTCAGATGCAATAGGAATTTTTGGGTTAGGGCAATCCGTTCGCGAGATATGGGAGTTTGAAGCCAAGAAATGGTTGAGAAGGCAAAAAATTTTTCGCAATTCTGCTGCTCCAAACGCTTAACCAGAATGGCCTAGGGAAACAATACACATTACGTTGTAATCGGGCGAGTTTCTACTTTCACGTGCAATAGGAATTTTTGGGTTAGGTCAATCCGTTCGCGAGATATGGGAGTTTGAAGCCAAGAAATAGTTGAGAAGACAACAAATTTTTCGCACTTCTGCTGCTCCAAACCCTTAACCAGAATGGCCTAGGGAAAAAATACACGTTACGTTGTAATCTGGCGAGTTTCTACTTTCAGACGCAACAGGAATTTTTGGATTAGGTCAATCCGTTCGCGAGATATGGGAGTTTGAAGCCAAGAAATGGTTGAGAAGGCAACAAATTTTTCGCAATTCTGCTGCTCCAAACGCTTAACCAGAATGGCCTAGGGAAAAAATACACATACCGTTGTAATCGGGCGAGTTTCTACTTTCAGATGCAATAGGAATTTTTGGGTTAGGTCAATCCGTTCGCGAGATATGGGAGTCTGAAGCCAAGAAATGGTTGAGAAGGCAAAAAATTTTTCGCAATTCTGCTGCTCCAAACGCTTCACCAGAATGGCCTAGGGAAAAAATACACATACCGTTGTAATGGGGCGAGCTTCTACTTTCAGAAGCAACAGGAATTTTTGGGTTAGGTCAATCCGTTCGCGAGATATGGGAGTTTGAAGCCAAGAAATGGTTTAGAAGGCAACAAATTTTTCGCAATTCTGCTGCTCGAAACGCTTAACCAGAATGGCCTTGGGAAAAAATACACGTTACGTTGTAATCTGGCGAGTTTCTACTTTCAGACGCAACAGGAATTTTTGAATTAGGTCAATCCGTTCGCGAGATATGGGAGTTTGAAGCCAAGAAATAGTTGAGAAGGCAACAAATTTTTCGCACTTCTGCTGCTCCAAACCCTTAACCAGAATGGCCTAGGGCAAAAATACACGTTACGTTGTAATCTGGCGAGTTTCTACTTTCAGACGCAACAGGAATTTTTGGATTAGGTCAATCCGTTCGCGAGATATGGGAGTCTGAAGCCAAGAAATGGTTGAGAAGGCAAAAAATTTTTCGCAATTCTGCTGCTCCAAACGCTTCACCAGAATGGCCTAGGGAAAAAATACACATACCGTTGTAATGGGGCGAGCTTCTACTTTCAGATGCAACAGGAATTTTTGGGTTAGGTCAATCCGTTCGCGAGATATGGGAGTTTGAAGCCAAGAAATGGTTGAGAAGGCAAAAAATTTTTTGCAATTCTGCTGCTCCAAACGCTTCACCAGAATGGCCTAGGGAAAAAATACACATACCGTTGTAATGGGGCGAGCTTCTACTTTCAGATGCAACAGGAATTTTTGGGTTAGGTCAATCCGTTCGCGAGATATGGGAGTTTGAAACCAAGAAATGGTTTAGAAGGCAAAAATTTTTTCGCAATTCTGCTGCTCGAAACGCTTAACCAGAATGGCCTTGGGAAAAAATACACGTTACGTTGTAATCTGGCGAGTTTCTACTTTCAGACGCAACAGGAATTTTGGAATTAGGTCAATCCGTTCGCGAGATATGGGAGTTTGAAGCCAAGAAATGGTTTAGAAGGCAAACAATTTTTCGCAATTCTGCTGCTCCAAACGCTTCACCAGAATGGCCTAGGGAAAAAATACACATACCGTTGTAATGGGGCGAGCTTCTACTTTCAGATGCAACAGGAATTTTTGGGTTAGGTCAATCCGTTCGCGAGATATGGGAGTTTGAAACCAAGAAATGGTTTAGAAGGCAAAAATTTTTTCGCAATTCTGCTGCTCGAAACGCTTAACCAGAATGGCCTTGGGAAAAAATACACGTTACGTTGTAATCTGGCGAGTTTCTACTTTCAGACGCAACAGGAATTTTTGCATTAGGTCAATCCGTTCGCGAGATATGGGAGTTTGAAGCCAAGAAATAGTTGAGAAGGCAACAAATTTTTCGCACTTCTGCTGCTCCAAACCCTTAACCAGAATGGCCTAGGGAAAAAATACACATTACGTTGTAATCTGGCGAGTTTCTACTTTCAGACGCAACAGGAATTTTTGGATTAGGTCAATCCGTTCTCGAGATATGGGAGTTTGAAGCCAAGAAATGGTTGAGAAGGCAAAAAATTTTTCGCAATTCTGCTGCTCCAAACGCTTAACCAGAATGGCCTAGGGAAAAAATACACATACCGTTGTAATCGGGCGAGTTTCTACTTTCAGATGCAATAGGAATTTTTGGGTTAGGTCAAACCGTTCGCGAGATATGGGAGTTTGAAGCCAAGAAATGGTTGAGAAGGAAAAAATTTTTTGCAATTCTGCTGCTCCAAACGCTTCACCAGAATGGCCTAGGGAAAAAGTACACATACCGTTGTAATGGGGCGAGCTTCTACTTTCAGATGCAATAGGAATTTTTGGGTTAGGGCAATCCGTTCGCGAGATATGGGAGTTTGAAGCCAAGAAATGGTTGAGAAGGCAAAAAATTTTTCGCAATTCTGCTGCTCCAAACGCTTAACCAGAATGGCCTAGGGAAACAATACACATTACGTTGTAATCTGGCGAGTTTCTACTTTCAGACGCATCAGGAATTTTCGGGTTAGGTCAATCCGTTCGCGAGATATGGGAGTTTGAAGCCAAGAAATGGTTGAGAAGGCAAAAAATTTTTCGCAATTCTGCTGCTCCAAACGCTTAACCAGAATGGCCTAGGGGAAAAATACACATACCGTTGTAATGGGGCGAGCTTCTACTTTCAGAAGCAACCGGAATTTTTGGGTTAGGTCAATCCGTTCGCGAGATATGGGAGTTTGAAGCCAAGAAATGGTTTAGAAGGCAACAAATTTTTCGCAATTCTGCTGCTCGAAACGCTTAACCAGAATGGCCTTGGGAAAAAATACACGTTACGTTGTAATCTGGCGAGTTTCTACTTTCAGACGCAACAGGAATTTTTGAATTAGGTCAATCCGTTCGCGAGATATGGGAGTTTGAAGCCAAGAAATAGTTGAGAAGGCAACAAATTTTTCGCACTTCTGCTGCTCCAAACCCTTAACCAGAATGGCCTAGGGCAAAAATACACGTTACGTTGTAATCTGGCGAGTTTCTACTTTCAGACGCAACAGGAATTTTTGGATTAGGTCAATCCGTTCGCGAGATATGGGAGTCTGAAGCCAAGAAATGGTTGAGAAGGCAAAAAATTTTTCGCAATTCTGCTGCTCCAAACGCTTCACCAGAATGGCCTAGGGAAAAAATACACATACCGTTGTAATGGGGCGAGCTTCTACTTTCAGATGCAACAGGAATTTTTGGGTTAGGTCAATCCGTTCGCGAGATATGGGAGTTTGAAGCCAAGAAATGGTTGAGAAGGCAAAAAATTTTTTGCAATTCTGCTGCTCCAAACGCTTCACCAGAATGGCCTAGGGAAAAAATACACATACCGTTGTAATGGGGCGAGCTTCTACTTTCAGATGCAACAGGAATTTTTGGGTTAGGTCAATCCGTTCGCGAGATATGGGAGTTTGAAACCAAGAAATGGTTTAGAAGGCAAAAATTTTTTCGCAATTCTGCTGCTCGAAACGCTTAACCAGAATGGCCTTGGGAAAAAATACACGTTACGTTGTAATCTGGCGAGTTTCTACTTTCAGACGCAACAGGAATTTTGGAATTAGGTCAATCCGTTCGCGAGATATGGGAGTTTGAAGCCAAGAAATGGTTTAGAAGGCAAACAATTTTTCGCAATTCTGCTGCTCCAAACGCTTCACCAGAATGGCCTAGGGAAAAAATACACATACCGTTGTAATCGGGCGAGTTTCTACTTTCAGACGCAACAGGAATTTTTGGATTAGGTCAATCCGTTCGCGAGATATGGGAGTCTGAAGCCAAGAAATGGTTGAGAAGGCAAAAAATTTTTCGCAATTCTGCTGCTCCAAACGCTTAACCAGAATGGCCTAGGGAAACAATACACATTACGTTGTAATCTGGCGAGTTTCTACTTTCAGACGCATCAGGAATTTTCGGGTTAGGTCAATCCGTTCGCGAGATATGGGAGTTTGAAGCCAAGAAATGGTTGAGAAGGCAAAAATTTTTTCGCAATTCTGCTGCTCCAAACGCTTAACCAGAATGGCCTAGGGAAAAAATACACATACCGTTGTAATCGGGCGAGTTTCTACTTTCAGACGCAACAGGAATTTTTGGATTAGGTCAATCCGTTCGCGAGATATGGGAGTCTGAAGCCAAGAAATGGTTGAGAAGGCAAAAAATTTTTCGCAATTCTGCTGCTCCAAACGCTTCACCAGAATGGCCTAGGGAAAAAATACACATACCGTTGTAATGGGGCGAGCTTCTACTTTCAGATGCAACAGGAATTTTTGGGTTAGGTCAATCCGTTCGCGAGATATGGGAGTTTGAAACCAAGAAATGGTTTAGAAGGCAAAAATTTTTTCGCAATTCTGCTGCTCGAAACGCTTAACCAGAATGGCCTTGGGAAAAAATACACGTTACGTTGTAATCTGGCGAGTTTCTACTTTCAGACGCAACAGGAATTTTTGCATTAGGTCAATCCGTTCGCGAGATATGGGAGTTTGAAGCCAAGAAATAGTTGAGAAGGCAACAAATTTTTCGCACTTCTGCTGCTCCAAACCCTTAACCAGAATGGCCTAGGGAAAAAATACACATTACGTTGTAATCTGGCGAGTTTCTACTTTCAGACGCAACAGGAATTTTTGGATTAGGTCAATCCGTTCTCGAGATATGGGAGTTTGAAGCCAAGAAATGGTTGAGAAGGCAAAAATTTTTTCGCAATTCTGCTGCTCCAAACGCTTAACCAGAATGGCCTAGGGAAAAAATACACATACCGTTGTAATCGGGCGAGTTTCTACTTTCAGATGCAATAGGAATTTTTGGGTTAGGTCAAACCGTTCGCGAGATATGGGAGTTTGAAGCCAAGAAATGGTTGAGAAGGAAAAAATTTTTTGCAATTCTGCTGCTCCAAACGCTTCACCAGAATGGCCTGAGGAAAAAGTACACATACCGTTGTAATGGGGCGAGCTTCTACTTTCAGATGCAATAGGAATTTTTGGGTTAGGGCAATCCGTTCGCGAGATATGGGAGTTTGAAGCCAAGAAATGGTTGAGAAGGCAAAAAATTTTTCGCAATTCTGCTGCTCCAAACGCTTAACCAGAATGGCCTAGGGAAACAATACACATTACGTTTTAATCTGGCGAGTTTCTACTTTCAGACGCATCAGGAATTTTCGGGTTAGGTCAATCCGTTCGCGAGATATGGGAGTTTGAAGCCAAGAAATGGTTGAGAAGGCAAAAAATTTTTCGCAATTCTGCTGCTCCAAACGCTTAACCAGAATGGCCTAGGGAAAAAATACACATACCGTTGTAATCGGGCGAGTTTCTACTTTCAGACGCAACAGGAATTTTTGGGTTAGGTCAATCCGTTCCCGAGATATGGGAGTTTGAAGCCAAGAAATGGTTTAGAAGGCAAAAAATTTTTCGCAATTCTGCTGCTCGAAACGCTTAACCAGAATGGCCTTGGGAAAAAATACACGTTACGTTGTAATCTGGCGAGTTTCTACTTTCAGACGCAACAGGAATTTTTGAATTAGGTCAATTCGTTCGCGAGATATGGGAGTTTGAAGCCAAGAAATAGTTGAGAAGGCAACAAATTTTTCGCACTTCTGCTGCTCCAAACCCTTAACCAGAATGGCCTAGGGAAAAAATACACGTTACGTTGTAATCTGGCGAGTTTCTACTTTCAGACGCAACAGGAATTTTTGGATTAGGTCAATCCGTTCGCGAGATATGGGAGTCTGAAGCCAAGAAATGGTTGAGAAGGCAAAAAATTTTTCGCAATTCTGCTGCTCCAAACGCTTCACCAGAATGGCCTAGGGAAAAAATACACATACCGTTGTAATGGGGCGAGCTTCTACTTTCAGATGCAACAAGAATTTTTGGGTTAGGTCAATCCGTTCGCGAGATATGGGAGTTTGAAGCCAAGAAATGGTATAGAAGGCAAAAAATTTTTCGCAATTCTGCTGCTCGAAACGCTTAACCAGAATGGCCTTGGGAAAAAATACACGTTACGTTGTAATCTGGCGAGTTTCTACTTTCAGACGCAACAGGAATTTTGGAATTAGGTCAATCCGTTCGCGAGATATGGGAGTTTGAAGCCAAAAAATAGTTGAGAAGGCAACAAATTTTTCGCACTTCTGCTGCTCCAAACCCTTAACCAGAATGGCCTAGGGAACAAAATACACGTTACGTTGTAATCTGGCGAGTTTCTACTTTCAGACGCAACAGGAATTTTTGGATTAGGTCAATCCGTTCGCGAGATATGGGAGTTTGAAGCCAAGAAATGGTTGAGAAGGCAAAAAATTTTTCGCAATTCTGCTGCTCCAAACGCTTAACCAGAATGGCCTAGGGAAAAAATACACATTACGTTGTAATCGGGCGAGTTTCTACTTTCACGTGCAATAGGAATTTTTGGGTTAGGACAATCCGTTCGCGAGATATGGGAGTTTGAAGCCAAGAAATGGTTGAGAAGGCAAAAAATTAGTCGCATTTCTGCTGCTCCAAACGCTTAACCAGAATGGCCTAGGGAAAAAATACACATTACGTTGTAATCTGGCGAGTTTCTACTTTCAGACGCAACAGGAATTTTTGGATTAGGTCAATCCGTTCGAGAGATATGGGAGATTGAAGCCAAGAAATGGTTGAGAAGGCAAAAAATTTTTCGCAATTCTGCTGCTCCAAACGCTTAACCAGAATGGCCTAGGGAAAAAATACACATACCGATGTAATCGGGCGAGTTTCTACTTTCAGATGCAATAGGAATTTTTGGGTTAGGTCAATCCGTTCGCGAGATATGGGAGTTTGAAGCCAAGAAATGGTTGAGAAGGCAAAAAATTTTTCGCAATTCTGCTGCTCCAAACGCTTAACCAGAATGGCCTAGGGAAAAAATACACATACCGTTGTAATCGGGCGAGTTTCTACTTTCAGATGCAATAGGAATTTTTGGGTTAGGTCAATCCGTTCGCGAGATATGGGAGTCTGAAGCCAAGAAATGGTTGAGAAGGCAAAAAATTTTTTGCAATTCTGCTGCTCCAAACGCTTAACCAGAATGGCCTAGGGAAAAAATACACATACCGTTGTAATCGGGCGAGTTTCTACTTTCAGATGCAATAGGAATTTTTGGGTTAGGTCAATCGGTTCGCGAGATATGGGAGTCTGAAGCCAAGAAATGGTTGAGAAGGCAAAAAATTTTTCGCAAATCTGCTGTTCCAAACGCTTCACCAGAATGGCCTAGGGAAAAAATACACATACCGTTGTAATGGGGCGAGCTTCTACTTTCAGATGCAATAGGAATTTTTGGGTTAGGTCAATCCGTTCGCGAGATATGGGAGTTTGAAGCCAAGAAATGGTTTAGAAGGCAAAAAATTTTTCGCAATTCTGCTGCTCCAAACGCTTAACCAGAATGGCCTTGGGAAAAAATACACGTTACGTTGTAATCTGGCGAGTTTCTACTTTCAGACGCAACAGGAATTTTTGGATTAGGTCAATCCGTTCGCGAGATATGGGAGTTTGAAGCCAAGAAATAGTTGAGAAGGCAACAAATTTTTCGCACTTCTGCTGCTCCAAACCCTTAACCAGAATGGCCTAGGGAAAAAATACACGTTACGTTGTAATCTGGCGAGTTTCTACTTTCAGAAGCAACAGGAATTTTTGGGTTATGTCAATCCGTTCGCGAGATATGGGTGTTTGAAGCCAAGAAATGGTATAGAAGGCAAAAAATTTTTCGCAATTCTGCTGCTCGAAACGCTTAACCAGAATGGCCTTGGGAAAAAATACACGTTACGTTGTAATCTGGCGAGTTTCTACTTTCAGACGCAACAGGAATTTTGGAATTAGGTCAATCCGTTCGCGAGATATGGGAGTTTGAAGCCAAAAAATAGTTGAGAAGGCAACAAATTTTTCGCACTTCTGCTGCTCCAAACCCTTAACCAGAATGGCCTAGGGAACAAAATACACGTTACGTTGTAATCTGGCGAGTTTCTACTTTCAGACGCAACAGGAATTTTTGGATTAGGTCAATCCGTTCGCGAGATATGGGAGTTTGAAGCCAAGAAATGGTTGAGAAGGCAAAAAATTTTTCGCAATTCTGCTGCTCCAAACGCTTAACCAGAATGGCCTAGGGAAAAAATACACATTACGTTGTAATCGGGCGAGTTTCTACTTTCACGTGCAATAGGAATTTTTGGGTTAGGACAATCCGTTCGCGAGATATGGGAGTTTGAAGCCAAGAAATGGTTGAGAAGGCAAAAAATTAGTCGCATTTCTGCTGCTCCAAACGCTTAACCAGAATGGCCTAGGGAAAAAATACACATTACGTTGTAATCTGGCGAGTTTCTACTTTCAGACGCAACAGGAATTTTTGGATTAGGTCAATCCGTTCGCGAGATATGGGAGATTGAAGCCAAGAAATGGTTGAGAAGGCAAAAAATTTTTCGCAATTCTGCTGCTCCAAACGCTTAACCAGAATGGCCTAGGGAAAAAATACACATACCGATGTAATCGGGCGAGTTTCTACTTTCAGATGCAATAGGAATTTTTGGGTTAGGTCAATCCGTTCGCGAGATATGGGAGTTTGAAGCCAAGAAATGGTTGAGAAGGCAAAAAATTTTTCGCAATTCTGCTGCTCCAAACGCTTAACCAGAATGGCCTAGGGAAAAAATACACATACCGTTGTAATCGGGCGAGTTTCTACTTTCAGATGCAATAGGAATTTTTGGGTTAGGTCAATCCGTTCGCGAGATATGGGAGTCTGAAGCCAAGAAATGGTTGAGAAGGCAAAAAATTTTTTGCAATTCTGCTGCTCCAAACGCTTAACCAGAATGGCCTAGGGAAAAAATACACATACCGTTGTAATCGGGCGAGTTTCTACTTTCAGATGCAATAGGAATTTTTGGGTTAGGTCAATCGGTTCGCGAGATATGGGAGTCTGAAGCCAAGAAATGGTTGAGAAGGCAAAAAATTTTTCGCAAATCTGCTGTTCCAAACGCTTCACCAGAATGGCCTAGGGAAAAAATACACATACCGTTGTAATGGGGCGAGCTTCTACTTTCAGATGCAATAGGAATTTTTGGGTTAGGTCAATCCGTTCGCGAGATATGGGAGTTTGAAGCCAAGAAATGGTTTAGAAGGCAAAAAATTTTTCGCAATTCTGCTGCTCCAAACGCTTAACCAGAATGGCCTTCGGAAAAAATACACGTTACGTTGTAATCTGGCGAGTTTCTACTTTCAGACGCAACAGGAATTTTTGGATTAGGTCAATCCGTTCGCGAGATATGGGAGTTTGAAGCCAAGAAATGGTTGAGAAGGCAAAAAACTTTTCGCAATTCTGCTGCACCAAACGCTTAACCAGAATGGCCTAGGGAAAAAATACACATACCGTTGTAATCGGGCGAGTTTCTACTTTCAGACGCAATAGGAATTTTTGGGTTAGGTCAATCCGTTCGCGAGATATGGGAGTTTGAAGACAAGAAATGGTTGAGAAGGCAAAAAATTTTTCGCAATTCTGCTGCTCCAAACGCTTCACCAGAATGGCCTAGGGAAAAAATACACATACCGTTGTAATAGGGCGCGCTTCTACTTTCAGATTCAATAGGAATTTTTGGGTTAGGACAATCCGTTCGCGAGATATGGGAGTTTGAAGCCAAGAAATGGTTGAGAAGGCAAAAAATTAGCCGCAATTCTGCTGCTCCAAACGCTTAACCAGAATGGCCTAGGGAAAAAATACACATACCGTTGTAATGGGGCGAGCTTCTACTTTCAGATGCAATAGGAATTTTTGGGTTAGGTCAATCCGTTCGCGAGATATGGGAGTTTGAAGCCAAGAAATGGTTTAGAAGGCAAAAAATTTTTCGCAATTCTGCTGCTCCAAACGCTTAACCAGAATGACCTTGG
Source organism: Ptiloglossa arizonensis (assembly GCF_051014685.1). Taxonomy (NCBI): domain Eukaryota; kingdom Metazoa; phylum Arthropoda; class Insecta; order Hymenoptera; family Colletidae; genus Ptiloglossa; species Ptiloglossa arizonensis. The sequence goes on from NW_027478942.1 coordinate 128,722, forward strand.
GAAAAAATACACGTTACGTTGTAATCTGGCGAGTTTCTACTTTCAGACGCAACAGGAATTTTTGGATTAGGTCAATCCGTTCGCGAGATATGGGAGTTTGAAGCCAAGAAATAGTTGAGAAGGCAACAAATTTTTCGCACTTCTGCTGCTCCAAACCCTTAACCAGAATGGCCTAGGGAAAAAATACACGTTACGTTGTAATCTGGCGAGTTTCTACTTTCAGAAGCAACAGGAATTTTTGGATTAGGTCAATCCGTTCGCGAGATATGGGAGTTTGAAGCCAAGAAATGGTTGAGAAGGCAAAAAACTTTTCGCAATTCTGCTGCTCCAAACGCTTAACCAGAATGGCCTAGGGAAAAAATACACATACCGTTGTAATCGGGCGAGTTTCTACTTTCAGACGCAATAGGAATTTTTGGGTTAGGTCAATCCGTTCGCGAGATATGGGAGTTTGAAGACAAGAAATGGTTGAGAAGGCAAAAAATTTTTCGCAATTCTGCTGCTCCAAACGCTTCACCAGAATGGCCTAGGGAAAAAATACACATACCGTTGTAATAGGGCGCGCTTCTACTTTCAGATTCAATAGGAATTTTTGGGTTAGGACAATCCGTTCGCGAGATATGGGAGTTTGAAGCCAAGAAATGGTTGAGAAGGCAAAAAATTAGTCGCAATTCTGCTGCTCCAAACGCTTAACCAGAATGGCCTAGGGAAAAAATACACATTACGTTGTAATCTGGCGAGTTTCTACTTTCAGACGCAACAGGAATTTTTGAATTAGGTCAATCCGTTCGCGAGATATGGGAGTTTGAAGCCAAGAAATGGTTGAGAAGGCAAAAAATTTTTCGCAATTCTGCTGCTCCAAACGCTTAACCAGAATGGCCTAGGGAAAAAATACACATACCGATGTAATCGGGCGAGTTTCTACTTTCAGATGCAATAGGAATTTTTGGGTTAGGTCAATCCGTTCGCGAGATATGGGAGTTTGAAGCCAAGAAATGGTTGAGAAGGCAAAAAATTTTTCGCAATTCTGCTGCTCCAAACGCTTAACCAGAATGGCCTAGGGAAAAAACACACATTACGTTGTAATCGGGCGAGTTTCTACTTTCACGTGCAATAGGAATTTTTGGGTTAGGTCAATCCGTTCGCGAGATATGGGAGTTTGAAGCCAAGAAATAGTTGAGCAGACAACAAATTTTTCGCACTTCTGCTGCTCCAAACCCTTAACCAGAATGGCCTAGGGAAAAAATACACGTTACGTTGTAATCTGGCGAGTTTGTACTTTCAGACGCAACAGGAATTTTTGGATTAGGTCAATCCGTTCGCGAGATATGGGAGTTTGAAACCAAGAAATGGTTGAGAAGGCAAAAAATTTTTCGCAATTCTGCTGCTCCAAACGCTTAACCAGAATGGCCTAGGGAAAAAATACACATACCGTTGTAATCGGGCGAGTTTCTACTTTCAGATGCAATAGGAATTTTTGGGTTAGGTCAATCCGTTCGCGAGATATGGGAGTCTGAAGCCAAGAAATGGTTGAGAAGGCAAAAAAATTTTCGCAATTCTGCTGCTCCAAACGCTTCACCAGAATGGCCTAGGGAAAAAATACACATACCGTTGTAATGGGGCGAGCTTCTACTTTCAGATGCAACAGGAATTTTTGGGTTAGGTCAATCCGTTCGCGAGATATGGGAGTTTGAAGCCAAGAAATAGTTGAGAAGGCAAACAATTAGTCGCAATTCTGCTGCTCCAAACGCTTAACCAGAATGGCCTAGGGAAAAAATACACATACCGATGTAATCGGGCGAGTTTCTACTTTCAGATGCAATAGGAATTTTTGGGTTAGGACAATCCGTTCGCGAGATATGGGAGTTTGAAGCCAAGAAATGGTTGAGAAGGCAAAAAATTAGTCGCAATTCTGCTGCTCCAAACGCTTAACCAGAATGGCCTAGCGAAAAAATACACATTACGTTGTAATCTGGCGAGTTTCTACTTTCAGACGCAACAGGAATTTTTGGATTAGGTCAATCCGTTCGCGAGATATGGGAGTTTGAAGCCAAGAAATGGTTGAGAAGGCAAAAAATTTTTCGCACTTCTGCTGCTCCAAACCCTTAACCAGAATGGCCTAGGGAAAAAATACACGTTACGTTGTAATCTGACGAGTTTCTACTTTCAGACGCAACAGGAATTTTTGGATTAGGTCAATCCGTTCGCGAGATATGGGAGTTTGAAGCCAAGAAATGGTTGAGAAGGCAAAAAATTTTTCGCAATTCTGCTGCTCCAAACGCTTCACCAGAATGGCCTAGGGAAAAAATACACATACCGTTGTAATAGGGCGCGCTTCTACTTTCAGATTCAATAGGAATTTTTGGGTTAGGACAATCCGTTCGCGAGATATGGGAGTTTGAAGCCAAGAAATGGTTGAGAAGGCAAAAAATTAGTCGCAATTCTGCTGCTTCAAACGCTTAACCAGAATGGCCTAGGGAAAAAATACACATTACGTTGTAATCTGGCGAGTTTCTACTTTCAGACGCAACAGGAATTTTTGAATTAGGTCAATCCGTTCGCGAGATATGGGAGTTTGAAGCCAAGAAATGGTTGAGAAGGCAAAAAATTTTTCGCAATTCTGCTGCTCCAAACGCTTAACCAGAATGGCCTAGGGAAAAAATACACATACCGATGTAATCGGGCGAGTTTCTACTTTCAGATGCAATAGGAATTTTTGGGTTAGGTCAATCCGTTCGCGAGATATGGGAGTTTGAAGCCAAGAAATGGTTGAGAAGGCAAAAAATTTTTCGCAATTCTGCTGCTCCAAACGCTTAACCAGAATGGCCTAGGGAAAAAACACACATTACGTTGTAATCGGGCGAGTTTCTACTTTCACGTGCAATAGGAATTTTTGGGTTAGGTCAATCCGTTCGCGAGATATGGGAGTTTGAAGCCAAGAAATAGTTGAGAAGACAACAAATTTTTCGCACTTCTGCTGCTCCAAACCCTTAACCAGAATGGCCTAGGGAAAAAATACACGTTACGTTGTAATCTGGCGAGTTTGTACTTTCAGACGCAACAGGAATTTTTGGATTAGGTCAATCCGTTCGCGAGATATGGGAGTTTGAAGCCAAGAATTAGTTGAGAAGGCAAACAATTAGTCGCAATTCTGCTGCTCCAAACGCTTAACCAGAATGGCCTAGGGAAAAAATACACATACCGATGAAATCGGGCGAGTTTCTACTTTCAGATGCAATAGGAATTTTTGGGTTAGGACAATCCGTTCGCGAGATATGGGAGTTTGAAGCCAAGAAATGGTTGAGAAGGCAAAAAATTAGTCGCAATTCTGCTGCTCGAAACGCTTAACCAGAATGGCCTTGGGAAAAAATACACGTTACGTTGTAATCTGGCGAGTTTCTACTTTCAGACGCAACAGGAATTTTTGAATTAGGTCAATCCGTTCGCGAGATATGGGAGTTTGAAGCCAAGAAATAGTTGAGAAGGCAACAAATTTTTCGCACTTCTGCTGCTCCAAACCCTTAACCAGAATGGCCTAGGGAAAAAATACACGTTACGTTGTAATCTGGCGAGTTTCTACTTTCAGAAGCAACAGGAATTTTTGGATTAGGTCAATCCGTTCGCGAGATATGGGAGTTTGAAGCCAAGAAATGGTTGAGAAGGCAAAAAATTTTTCGCAATTCTGCTGCTCCAAACGCTTAACCAGAATGGCCTAGGGAAAAGATACACATTACGTTGTAATCGGGCGAGTTTCTACTTTCACGTGCAATAGGAATTTTTGGGTTAGGTCAATCCGTTCGCGAGATATGGGAGTTTGAAGCCAAGAAATAGTTGAGAAGACAACAAATTTTTCGCACTTCTGCTGCTCCAAACCCTTAACCAGAATGGCCTAGGGAAAAAATACACGTTACGTTGTAATCTGGCGAGTTTCTACTTTCAGACGCAACAGGAATTTTTGGATTAGGTCAATCCGTTCGCGAGATATGGGAGTTTGAAGCCAAGAAATGGTTGAGAAGGCAAAAAATTTTTCGCAATTCTGCTGCTCCAAACGCTTAACCAGAATGGCCTAGGGAAAAAATACACATACCGTTGTAATCGGGCGAGTTTCTACTTTCAGATGCAATAGGAATTTTTGGGTTAGGTCAATCCGTTCGCGAGATATGGGAGTCTGAAGCCAAGAAATGGTTGAGAAGGCAAAAAATTTTTCGCAATTCTGCTGCTCGAAACGCTTAACCAGAATGGCCATGGGAAAAAATACACGTTACGTTGTAATCTGGCGAGTTTCTACTTTCAGACGCAACAGGAATTTTGGAATTAGGTCAATCCGTTCGCGAGATATGGGAGTTTGAAGCCAAAAAATAGTTGAGAAGGCAACAAATTTTTCGCACTTCTGCTGCTCCAAACCCTTAACCAGAATGGCCTAGGGAACAAAATACACGTTACGTTGTAATCTGGCGAGTTTCTACTTTCAGACGCAACAGGAATTTTTGGATTAGGTCAATCCGTTCGCGAGATATGGGAGTTTGAAGCCAAGAAATGGTTGAGAAGGCAAAAAATTTTTCGCAATTCTGCTGCTCCAAACGCTTAACCAGAATGGCCTAGGGAAAAAATACACATACCGTTGTAATGGGGCGAGCTTCTACTTTCAGATGCAATAGGAATTTTTGGGTTAGGGCAATCCGTTCGCGAGATATGGGAGTTTGAAGCCAAGAAATGGTTGAGAAGGCAAAAAATTTTTCGCAATTCTGCTGCTCCAAACGCTTAACCAGAATGGTCTATGGAAAAAATACACATTACGTTGTAATCTGGCGAGTTTCTACTTTCAGACGCATCAGGAATTTTCGGGTTAGGTCAATCCGTTCGCGAGATATGGGAGTTTGAAGCCAAGAAATGGTTGAGAAGGCAAACAATTTTTCGCAATTCTGCTGCTCCAAACGCTTCACCAGAATGGCCTAGGGAAAAAATACACATACCGTTGTAATAGGGCGAGCTTCTACTTTCAGATGCAATAGGAATTTTTGGGTTAGGACAATCCGTTCGCGAGATATGGGAGTTTGAAGCCAAGAAATGGTTGAGAAGGCAAAAAATTTTTCGCAATTCTGCTGCTCCAAACGCTTAACCAGAATGGCCTAGGGAAAATATACACATACCGTTGTAATCGGGCAAGTTTCTACTTTCAGACGCAATAGGAATTTTTGGGTTAGGTCAATCCGTTCGCGAGATATGGGAGTTTGAAGCCAAGAAATAGTTGAGAAGACAACAAATTTTTCGCACTTCTGCTGCTCCAAACCCTTAACCAGAATGGCCTAGGGAAAAAACACACATACCGTTGTAATCGGGCAAGTGTCTAATTTCAGATGCAATAGGAATTTTTGGGTTAGGTCAATCCGTTCGCGAGATATGGGAGTTTGAAGCCAAGAAATGGTTGGGAAGGCAAAAAATTTTTCGCAATTCTGCTGCTCCAAACGCTTAACCAGAATGGCCTAGGGAAAACATACACATTACGTTGTAATCTGGCGAGTTTCTACTTTCAGACGCAACAGGAATTTTTGTGTTAGGTCAATCCGTTCGCGAGATATGGGAGTTTGAAGCCAAGAAATGGTTGAGAAGGCAAGAAATTTTTCGCAATTCTGCTGCTCCAAACGCTTAACCAGAATGGCCTAGGGAAAATATACACATACCGTTGTAATCGGGCGAGTTTATACTTTCAGATGCAATAGGAATTTTTGGGTTAGGTCAATCCGTTCGCGAGATATGGGAGTTTGAAGCCAAGAAATGGTTGAGAAGGCAAAAAATTTTTCGCAATTCTGCTGCTCCAAACGCTTAACCAGAATGGCCTACGGAAAAAATACACATTACGTTGTAATCTGGCGAGTTTCTACTTTCAGACGCAACAGGAATTTTTGGGTTAGGTCAATCCATTCGCGAGATATGGGAGTCTGAAGCCAAGAAATGGTTGAGAGGGCAAAAAATTTTTCGCAATTCTGCTGCTCCAAACGCTTCACCAGAATGGCCTAGGGAAAAAATACACATACCGTTGTAATCTGGCGAGTTTCTACTTTCAGACGCAACAGGAATTTTTGGATTAGGTCAATCCGTTCGCGAGATATGGGAGTTTGAAGCCAATAAACGGTTGAGAAGGCAAAAAATTTTTCGCAATTCTGCTGCTCCAAACGCTTAACCAGAATGGCCTAGGGAAAAAATACACATACCGTTGTAATGGGGCGAGCTTCTACTTTCAGATGCAATAGGAATTTTTGGGTTAGGTCATTCCGTTCGCGAGATATGGGAGTTTGAAGCCAAGAAATGGTTGAGAAGGCAAAAAATTTTTCGCAATTCTGCTGCTCCAAACGCTTAACCAGAATGGCCTAGGGAGAAAATACACATTACGTTGTAATCTGGCGAGTTTCTACTTTCAGACGCAACAGGAATTTTCGGGTTAGGTCAATCCGTTCGCGAGATATGGGAGTTTGAAGCCAAGAAATGGTTGAGAAGGCAAAAAATTTTTTCGCAATTCTGCTGCTCCAAACGCTTCACCAGAATGGCCTAGGGAAAAAATACACATACCGTTGTAATAGGGCGAGCTTCTACTTTCAGATGCAATAGGAATTTTTGGGTTAGGACAATCCGTTCGCGAGATATGGGAGTTTGAAGCCAAGAAATGGTTGAGAAGGCAAAAAATTTTTCGCAATTCTGCTCCTCCAAACGCTTAACCAGAATGGCCTAGGGAAAAAATACACATTACGTTGTAATCTGGCGAGTTTCTACTTTCAGACGCAACAGGAATTTTTGGGTTAGGTCAATCCGTTCGCGAGATATGGGAGTTTGAAGCCAAGAAATGGTTGGGAAGGCAAAAAGTTTTTCGCAATTCTGCTGCTCCAAACGCTTAACCAGAATGGCCTAGGGAAAAAATACACATTACGTTGTAATCGGGCGAGTTTCTACTTTCACGTGCAATAGGAATTTTTGGGTTAGGTCAATCCGTTCGCGAGATATGGGAGTTTGAAGCCAAGAAATGGTTGAGAAGGCAAAAAATTTTTCGCAATTCTGCTGCTCCAAACGCTTAACCAGAATGGCCTACGGAAAAAATACACATTACGTTGTAATCTGGCGAGTTTCTACTTTCAGACGCAACAGGAATTTTTGGGTTAGGTCAATCCGTTCGCGAGATATGGGAGTTTGAAGCCAAGAAATAGTTGGGAAGACAAAAAATTTTTCGCACTTCTGCTGCTCCAAACGCTTAACCAGAATGGCCTAAGGAAAAAATACACATACCACTGTAATCGGGCGAGTTTCTACTTTCAGATGCAATAGGAATTTTTGGGTTAGGTCAATCCGTTCGCAAGATATGGGAGTTTGAAGCCAAGAAATGGTTGGGAAGGCAAAAAATTTTTCGCAATTCTGCTGCTCCAAACGCTTAACCAGAATGGCCTAGGGAAAAAATACACATTACGTTGTAATCTGGCGAGTTTCTACTTTCAGACGCAACAGGAATTTTTGGGTTTGGTCAATCCGTTCGCGAGATATGGGAGTTTGAAGACAAGAAATGGTTGAGAAGGCAAGAAATTTTTCGCAATTCTGCTGCTCCAAACGCTTAACCAGAATGGCCTAGGGAAAATATACACATACCGTTGTAATCGGGCAAGTTTCTACTTTCAGATGCAATAGGAATTTTTGGGTTAGGTCAATCCGTTCGCGAGATATGGGAGTTTGAAGCCAAGAAAAAGTTGCGAAGACAACAAATTTTTCGCATTTCTGCTGCTCCCAACGCTTAACAAGAATGGCCTAAGGAAAAAATACACATTACGTTGTAATCTGGCGAGTTTGTACTTTCAGACGCAACAGGAATTTTTGGGTTAGGTCAATCGGTTCGCGAGATATGGGAGTTTGAAGCCAAGAAATAGTTGAGAAGACAACAAATTTTTCGCACTTCTGCTGCTCCAAACCCTTAACCAGAATGGCCTAGGGAAAAAATACACATACCGTTGTAATGGGGCGAGTTTCTACTTTCAGATGCAATAGGAATTTTTGGGTTAGGTCAATCCGTTCGCGAGATATGGGAGTCTGAAGCCAAGAAATGGTTGAGAAGGCAAAAAATTTTTCGCAATGCTGCTGCTCCAAACGCTTCACCAGAATGGCCTAGGGAAAAAATACACATACCGTTGTAATGGGGCGAGCTTCTACTTTCAGATGCAACAGGAATTTTTGGGTTAGGTCAATCCGTTCGCGAGATATGGGAGTTTGAAGCCAAGAAATGGTTTAGAAGGCAAAAAATTTTTCGCAATTCTGCTGCTCGAAACGCTTAACCAGAATGGCCTTGGGAAAAAATACACGTTACCTTGTAATCTGGCGAGTTTCTACTTTCAGACGCAACAGGAATTTTTGGATTAGGTCAATCCGTTCGCGAGATATGGGAGTTTGAAACCAAGAAATGGTTGAGAAGGCAAAAAATTTTTCGCAATTCTGCTGCTCCAAACGCTTAACCAGAATGGCCTAAGGAAAAAATGCACATACCACTGTAATCGGGCGAGTTTCTACTTTCAGATGCAATAGGAATTTTTGGGTTAGGTCAATCCGTTCGCGAGATATGGGAGTTTGAAGCCAAGAAATGGGTGAGAAGGCAAAAAATTTTTCGCAATTCTGCTGCTCCAAACGCTTAACCAGAATGGCCTAGGGAAAAAATACACATTACGTTGCAATCTGGCGAGTTTCTACTTTCAGACGCAACAGGAATTTTTGGGTTAGGTCAATCCGTTCGCGAGATATGGGAGTTTGAAGCCAAGAAATGTTTGAGAAGGCAAAAAATTTTTCGCAATTCTGCTGCTCCAAACGCTTAACCAGAATGGCATTGGGAAAAAATACACATACCGCTGTAATCGGGCGAGTGTCTACTTTCAGATGCAATAGGAATTTTTGGGTTAGGTCAATCCGTTCGCGAGATATGGGAGCTTGAAGCCAAGAAATGGTTGAGAAGGCAAGAAATTTTTCGCACTTCTGCTGCTCCAAACCCTTAACCAGAATGGCCTAGGGAAAAAATACACGTTACGTTGTAATCTGGCGAGTTTCTATTTTCAGACGCAACAGGAATTTTTGGGTTAGGTCAATCCGTTCGCGAGATATGGGAGATTGAAGCCAAGAAATGGTTGAGAAGGCAAGAAATTTTTCGCAATTCTGCTGCTCCAAACGCTTAACCAGAATGGCCTAGGGAAAATATACACATACCGTTGTAATCGGGCAAGTTTCTACTTTCAGACGCAATAGGAATTTTTGGGTTAGGTCAATCCGTTCGCGAGATATGGGAGTTTGAAGCCAAGAAATAGTTGAGAAGACAACAAATTTTTCGCACTTCTGCTGCTCCAAACCCTTAACCAGAATGGCCTAGGGAAAAAACACACATACCGTTGTAATCGGGCAAGTGTCTAATTTCAGATGCAATAGGAATTTTTGGGTTAGGTCAATCCGTTCGCGAGATATGGGAGTTTGAAGCCAAGAAAAAGTTGAGAAGACAACAAATTTTTCGCACTTCTGCTGCTCCCAACGCTTAAGAAGAATGGCCTAAGGAAAAAATACACATACCGTTGTAATCGGGCGAGTTTCTACTTTTAGATGCAATAGGAATTTTTGGGTTAGGTCAATCCGTTCGCGAGATATGGGAGTTTGAAGCCAAGAAATGGTTGAGAAGGCAAAAAATTTTTTGCAATTCTGCTGCTCCAAACGCTTCACCAGAATGGCCTAGGGAAAAAATACACACACCGTTGTAATAGGGCGAGCTTCTACTTTCAGATGCAATAGGAATTTTTGGGTTAGGGCAATCCGTTCGCGAGATATGGGAGTTTGAAGCCAAGAAATGGTTGTGAAGGCAAAAAATTTTTCGCAATTCTGCTGCTCCAAACGCTTAACCAGAATGGCCTAGGGAAAAAATACACATTACGTTGTAATCGGGCGAGTTTCTACTTTCACGTGCAATAGGAATTTTTGGGTTAGGTCAATCCGTTCGCGAGATATGGGAGTTTGAAGCCAAGAAATGGTTGAGAAGGCAAAAAATTTTTCGCAATTCTGCTGCTCCAAACGCTTAACCAGAATGGCCTACGGAAAAAATACACATTACGTTGTAATCTGGCGAGTTTCTACTTTCAGACGCAACAGGAATTTTTGGGTTAGGTCAATCCGTTCGCGAGATATGGGAGTTTGAAGCCAAGAAATAGTTGAGAAGACAACAAATTTTTCGCACTTCTGCTGCTCCAAACGCTTAACCAGAATGGCCTAAGGAAAAAATACACATACCACTGTAATCGGGCGAGTTTCTACTTTCAGATGCAATAGGAATTTTTGGGTTAGGTCAATCCGTTCGCGAGATATGGGAGTTTGAAGCCAAGAAATGGTTGGGAAGGCAAAAAATTTTTCGCAATTCTGCTGCTCCAAACGCTTAACCAGAATGGCCTAGGGAAAACATACACATTACGTTGTAATCTGGCGAGTTTCTACTTTCAGACGCAACAGGAATTTTTGTGTTAGGTCAATCCGTTCGCGAGATATGGGAGTTTGAAGCCAAGAAATGGTTGAGAAGGCAAGAAATTTTTCGCAATTCTGCTGCTCCAAACGCTTAACCAGAATGGCCTAGGGAAAATATACACATACCGTTGTAATCGGGCGAGTTTATACTTTCAGATGCAATAGGAATTTTTGGGTTAGGTCAATCCGTTCGCGAGATATGGGAGTTTGAAGCCAAGAAATGGTTGAGAAGGCAAAAAATTTTTCGCAATTCTGCTGCTCCAAACGCTTAACCAGAATGGCCTACGGAAAAAATACACATTACGTTGTAATCTGGCGAGTTTCTACTTTCAGACGCAACAGGAATTTTTGGGTTAGGTCAATCCATTCGCGAGATATGGGAGTCTGAAGCCAAGAAATGGTTGAGAGGGCAAAAAATTTTTCGCAATTCTGCTGCTCCAAACGCTTCACCAGAATGGCCTAGGGAAAAAATACACATACCGTTGTAATGGGGCGAGCTTCTACTTTCAGATGCAATAGGAATTTTTGGGTTAGGTCAATCCGTTCGCGAGATATGGGAGTTTGAAGCCAAGAAATGGTTTAGAAGGCAAAAAATTTTTCGCAATTCTGCTGCTCCAAACGCTTAACAAGAATGGCCTTGGGAAAAAATACACGTTACGTTGTAATCTGGCGAGTTTCTACTTTCAGACGCAACAGGAATTTTTGGATTAGGTCAATCCGTTCGCGAGATATGGGAGTTTGAAGCCAATAAACGGTTGAGAAGGCAAAAAATTTTTCGCAATTCTGCTGCTCCAAACGCTTAACCGGAATGGCCTAGGGAAAAAATACACATACCGTTGTAATGGGGCGAGCTTCTACTTTCAGATGCAATAGGAATTTTTGGGTTAGGTCATTCCGTTCGCGAGATATGGGAGTTTGAAGCCAAGAAATGGTTGAGAAGGCAAAAAATTTTTCGCAATTCTGCTGCTCCAAACGCTTAACCAGAATGGCCTAGGGAGAAAATACACATTACGTTGTAATCTGGCGAGTTTCTACTTTCAGACGCAACAGGAATTTTCGGGTTAGGTCAATCCGTTCGCGAGATATGGGAGTTTGAAGCCAAGAAATGGTTGAGAAGGCAAAAAATTTTTTCGCAATTCTGCTGCTCCAAACGCTTCACCAGAATGGCCTAGGGAAAAAATACACATACCGTTGTAATAGGGCGAGCTTCTACTTTCAGATGCAATAGGAATTTTTGGGTTAGGACAATCCGTTCGCGAGATATGGGAGTTTGAAGCCAAGAAATGGTTGAGAAGGCAAAAAATTTTTCGCAATTCTGCTCCTCCAAACGCTTAACCAGAATGGCCTAGGGAAAAAATACACATTACGTTGTAATCTGGCGAGTTTCTACTTTCAGACGCAACAGGAATTTTTGGGTTAGGTCAATCCGTTCGCGAGATATGGGAGTTTGAAGCCAAGAAATGGTTGGGAAGGCAAAAAGTTTTTCGCAATTCTGCTGCTCCAAACGCTTAACCAGAATGGCCTAGGGAAAAAATACACATTACGTTGTAATCGGGCGAGTTTCTACTTTCACGTGCAATAGGAATTTTTGGGTTAGGTCAATCCGTTCGCGAGATATGGGAGTTTGAAGCCAAGAAATGGTTGAGAAGGCAAAAAATTTTTCGCAATTCTGCTGCTCCAAACGCTTAACCAGAATGGCCTACGGAAAAAATACACATTACGTTGTAATCTGGCGAGTTTCTACTTTCAGACGCAACAGGAATTTTTGGGTTAGGTCAATCCGTTCGCGAGATATGGGAGTTTGAAGCCAAGAAATAGTTGGGAAGACAAAAAATTTTTCGCACTTCTGCTGCTCCAAACGCTTAACCAGAATGGCCTAAGGAAAAAATACACATACCACTGTAATCGGGCGAGTTTCTACTTTCAGATGCAATAGGAATTTTTGGGTTAGGTCAATCCGTTCGCAAGATATGGGAGTTTGAAGCCAAGAAATGGTTGGGAAGGCAAAAAATTTTTCGCAATTCTGCTGCTCCAAACGCTTAACCAGAATGGCCTAGGGAAAAAATACACATTACGTTGTAATCTGGCGAGTTTCTACTTTCAGACGCAACAGGAATTTTTGGGTTTGGTCAATCCGTTCGCGAGATATGGGAGTTTGAAGACAAGAAATGGTTGAGAAGGCAAGAAATTTTTCGCAATTCTGCTGCTCCAAACGCTTAACCAGAATGGCCTAGGGAAAATATACACATACCGTTGTAATCGGGCAAGTTTCTACTTTCAGATGCAATAGGAATTTTTGGGTTAGGTCAATCCGTTCGCGAGATATGGGAGTTTGAAGCCAAGAAAAAGTTGCGAAGACAACAAATTTTTCGCACTTCTGCTGCTCCCAACGCTTAACAAGAATGGCCTAAGGAAAAAATACACATTACGTTGTAATCTGGCGAGTTTGTACTTTCAGACGCAACAGGAATTTTTGGGTTAGGTCAATCGGTTCGCGAGATATGGGAGTTTGAAGCCAAGAAATGGTTGGGAAGGCAAAAAATTTTTCGCAATTCTGCTGCTCCAAACGCTTAACCAGAATGGCCTAGGGAAAACATACACATTACGTTGTAATCTGGCGAGTTTCTACTTTCAGACGCAACAGGAATTTTTGTGTTAGGTCAATCCGTTCGCGAGATATGGGAGTTTGAAGCCAAGAAATGGTTGAGAAGGCAAGAAATTTTTCGCAATTCTGCTGCTCCAAACGCTTAACCAGAATGGCCTAGGGAAAATATACACATACCGTTGTAATCGGGCGAGTTTATACTTTCAGATGCAATAGGAATTTTTGGGTTAGGTCAATCCGTTCGCGAGATATGGGAGTTTGAAGCCAAGAAATGGTTGAGAAGGCAAAAAATTTTTCGCAATTCTGCTGCTCCAAACGCTTAACCAGAATGGCCTACGGAAAAAATACACATTACGTTGTAATCTGGCGAGTTTCTACTTTCAGACGCAACAGGAATTTTTGGGTTAGGTCAATCCATTCGCGAGATATGGGAGTCTGAAGCCAAGAAATGGTTGAGAGGGCAAAAAATTTTTCGCAATTCTGCTGCTCCAAACGCTTCACCAGAATGGCCTAGGGAAAAAATACACATACCGTTGTAATGGGGCGAGCTTCTACTTTCAGATGCAATAGGAATTTTTGGGTTAGGTCAATCCGTTCGCGAGATATGGGAGTTTGAAGCCAAGAAATGGTTTAGAAGGCAAAAAATTTTTCGCAATTCTGCTGCTCCAAACGCTTAACAAGAATGGCCTTGGGAAAAAATACACGTTACGTTGTAATCTGGCGAGTTTCTACTTTCAGACGCAACAGGAATTTTTGGATTAGGTCAATCCGTTCGCGAGATATGGGAGTTTGAAGCCAATAAACGGTTGAGAAGGCAAAAAATTTTTCGCAATTCTGCTGCTCCAAACGCTTAACCGGAATGGCCTAGGGAAAAAATACACATACCGTTGTAATGGGGCGAGCTTCTACTTTCAGATGCAATAGGAATTTTTGGGTTAGGTCATTCCGTTCGCGAGATATGGGAGTTTGAAGCCAAGAAATGGTTGAGAAGGCAAAAAATTTTTCGCAATTCTGCTGCTCCAAACGCTTAACCAGAATGGCCTAGGGAAAAAATACACATTACGTTGTAATCTGGCGAGTTTCTACTTTCAGACGCAACAGGAATTTTCGGGTTAGGTCAATCCGTTCGCGAGATATGGGAGTTTGAAGCCAAGAAATGGTTGAGAAGGCAAAAAATTTTTTCGCAATTCTGCTGCTCCAAACGCTTCACCAGAATGGCCTAGGGAAAAAATACACATACCGTTGTAATAGGGCGAGCTTCTACTTTCAGATGCAATAGGAATTTTTGGGTTAGGACAATCCGTTCGCGAGATATGGGAGTTTGAAGCCAAGAAATGGTTGAGAAGGCAAAAAATTTTTCGCAATTCTGCTCCTCCAAACGCTTAACCAGAATGGCCTAGGGAAAAAATACACATTACGTTGTAATCTGGCGAGTTTCTACTTTCAGACGCAACAGGAATTTTTGGGTTAGGTCAATCCGTTCGCGAGATATGGGAGTTTGAAGCCAAGAAATGGTTGGGAAGGCAAAAAGTTTTTCGCAATTCTGCTGCTCCAAACGCTTAACCAGAATGGCCTAGGGAAAAAATACACATTACGTTGTAATCGGGCGAGTTTCTACTTTCACGTGCAATAGGAATTTTTGGGTTAGGTCAATCCGTTCGCGAGATATGGGAGTTTGAAGCCAAGAAATGGTTGAGAAGGCAAAAAATTTTTCGCAATTCTGCTGCTCCAAACGCTTAACCAGAATGGCCTACGGAAAAAATACACATTACGTTGTAATCTGGCGAGTTTCTACTTTCAGACGCAACAGGAATTTTTGGGTTAGGTCAATCCGTTCGCGAGATATGGGAGTTTGAAGCCAAGAAATAGTTGGGAAGACAAAAAATTTTTCGCACTTCTGCTGCTCCAAACGCTTAACCAGAATGGCCTAAGGAAAAAATACACATACCACTGTAATCGGGCGAGTTTCTACTTTCAGATGCAATAGGAATTTTTGGGTTAGGTCAATCCGTTCGCAAGATATGGGAGTTTGAAGCCAAGAAATGGTTGGGAAGGCAAAAAATTTTTCGCAATTCTGCTGCTCCAAACGCTTAACCAGAATGGCCTAGGGAAAAAATACACATTACGTTGTAATCTGGCGAGTTTCTACTTTCAGACGCAACAGGAATTTTTGGGTTTGGTCAATCCGTTCGCGAGATATGGGAGTTTGAAGACAAGAAATGGTTGAGAAGGCAAGAAATTTTTCGCAATTCTGCTGCTCCAAACGCTTAACCAGAATGGCCTAGGGAAAATATACACATACCGTTGTAATCGGGCAAGTTTCTACTTTCAGATGCAATAGGAATTTTTGGGTTAGGTCAATCCGTTCGCGAGATATGGGAGTTTGAAGCCAAGAAAAAGTTGCGAAGACAACAAATTTTTCGCACTTCTGCTGCTCCCAACGCTTAACAAGAATGGCCTAAGGAAAAAATACACATTACGTTGTAATCTGGCGAGTTTGTACTTTCAGACGCAACAGGAATTTTTGGGTTAGGTCAATCGGTTCGCGAGATATGGGAGTTTGAAGCCAAGAAATGGTTGGGAAGGCAAAAAATTTTTCGCAATTCTGCTGCTCCAAACGCTTAACCAGAATGGCCTAGGGAAAAAATACACATTACGTTGTAATCTGGCGAGTTTCTACTTTCAGACGCAACAGGAATTTTTGGGTTAGGTCAATCCGTTCGCGAGATATGGGAGTTTGAAGCCAAGAAATGGTTGAGAAGGCAAGAAATTTTTCGCAATTCTGCTGCTCCAAACGCTTCACCAGAATGGCCTAGGGAAAAAATACACATACCGTTGTAATAGGGCGAGCTTCTACTTTCAGATGCAATAGGAATTTTTGGGTTAGGACAATCCGTTCGCGAGATATGGGAGTTTGAAGCCAAGAAATGGTTGAGAAGGCAAAAAATTTTTCGCAATTCTGCTCCTCCAAACGCTTAACCAGAATGGCCTAGGGAAAAAATACACATTACGTTGTAATCTGGCGAGTTTCTACTTTCAGACGCAACAGGAATTTTTGGGTTAGGTCAATCCGTTCGCGAGATATGGGAGTTTGAAGCCAAGAAATGGTTGGGAAGGCAAAAAGTTTTTCGCAATTCTGCTGCTCCAAACGCTTAACCAGAATGGCCTAGGGAAAAAATACACATTACGTTGTAATCGGGCGAGTTTCTACTTTCACGTGCAATAGGAATTTTTGGGTTAGGTCAATCCGTTCGCGAGATATGGGAGTTTGAAGCCAAGAAATGGTTGAGAAGGCAAAAAATTTTTCGCAATTCTGCTGCTCCAAACGCTTAACCAGAATGGCCTACGGAAAAAATACACATTACGTTGTAATCTGGCGAGTTTCTACTTTCAGACGCAACAGGAATTTTTGGGTTAGGTCAATCCGTTCGCGAGATATGGGAGTTTGAAGCCAAGAAATAGTTGGGAAGACAAACAATTTTTCGCACTTCTGCTGCTCCAAACGCTTAACCAGAATGGCCTAAGGAAAAAATACACCTACCACTGTAATCGGGCGAGTTTCTACTTTCAGATGCAATAGGAATTTTTGGGTTAGGTCAATCCGTTCGCAAGATATGGGAGTTTGAAGCCAAGAAATGGTTGGGAAGGCAAAAAATTTTTCGCAATTCTGCTGCTCCAAACGCTTAACCAGAATGGCCTAGGGAAAAAATACACATTACGTTGTAATCTGGCGAGTTTCTACTTTCAGACGCAACAGGAATTTTTGGGTTAGGTCAATCCGTTCGCGAGATATGGGAGTTTGAAGACAAGAAATGGTTGAGAAGGCAAGAAATTTTTCGCAATTCTGCTGCTCCAAACGCTTAACCAGAATGGCCTAGGGAAAATATACACATACCGTTGTAATCGTGCAAGTTTCTACTTTCAGATGCAATAGGAATTTTTGGGTTAGGTCAATCCGTTCGCGAGATATGGGAGTTTGAAGCCAAGAAAAAGTTGCGAAGACAACAAATTTTTCGCACTTCTGCTGCTCCCAACGCTTAACAAGAATGGCCTAAGGAAAAAATACACATTACGTTGTAATCTGGCGAGTTTGTACTTTCAGACGCAACAGGAATTTTTGGGTTAGGTCAATCGGTTCGCGAGATATGGGAGTTTGAAGCCAAGAAATAGTTGAGAAGACAACAAATTTTTCGCACTTCTGCTGCTCCAAACCCTTAACCAGAATGGCCTAGGGAAAAAATACACATACCGTTGTAATCGGGCGAGTTTCTAATTTCAGACGCAACAGGAATTTTTGGGTTAGGTCAATCCGTTCGCGAGATATGGGAGTTTGAAGCCAAGAAATGGTTGAGAAGGCAAAAAATTTTTCGCAATTCTGCTGCTCCAAACGCTTAACCAGAATGGCCTAGGGAAAAAATACACATACCGTTGTAATCGGGCGAGTTTCTACTTTCAGATGCAATAGGAATTTTTGGGTTAGGTCAATCCGTTCGCGAGATATGGGAGTTTGAAGCCAAGAAATGGTTGAGAAGGCAAAAAATTTTTTGCAATTCTGCTGCTCCAAACGCTTCACCAGAATGGCCTAGGGAAAAAATACACATACCGTTGTAATAGGGCGAGCTTCTACTTTCAGATGCAATAGGAAGTTTTGGGTTAGGGCAATCCGTTCGCGAGATATGGGAGTTTGAAGCCAAGAAATGGTTGAGAAGGCAAAAAATTTTTCGCAATTCTGCTGCTCCAAACGCTTAACCAGAATGGCCTAGGGAGAAAATACACATTACGTTGTAATCTGGCGAGTTTCTAATTTCAGACGCAACAGGAATTTTTGGGTTAGGTCAATCCGTTCGCGAGATATGGGAGTTTGAAGCCAAGAAATGGTTGAGAAGGCAAAAAATTTTTCGCAATTCTGCTGCTCCAAACGCTTAACCAGAATGGCCTAGGGAAAAAATACACATACCGTTGTAATCGGGCGAGTTTCTACTTTCAGATGCAATAGGAATTTTTGGGTTAGGTCAATCCGTTCGCGAGATATGGGAGTTTGAAGCCAAGAAATGGTTGAGAAGGCAAAAAATTTTTTGCAATTCTGCTGCTCCAAACGCTTCACCAGAATGGCCTAGGGAAAAAATACACATACCGTTGTAATAGGGCGAGCTTCTACTTTCAGATGCAATAGGAATTTTTGGGTTAGGGCAATCCGTTCGCGAGATATGGGAGTTTGAAGCCAAGAAATGGTTGAGAAGGCAAAAAATTTTTCGCAATTCTGCTGCTCCAAACGCTTAACCAGAATGGCCTAGGGAGAAAATACACATTACGTTGTAATCTGGCGAGTTTCTACTTTCAGACGCAACAGGAATTTTCGGGTTAGGTCAATCCGTTCGCGAGCTATGGGAGTTTGAAGCCAAGAAATGGTTGAGAAGGCAAAAAATTTTTCGCAATTCTGCTGCTCCAAACGCTTCACCAGAATGGCCTAGGGAAAAAATACACATACCGTTGTAATAGGGCGAGCTTCTACTTTCAGATGCAATAGGAATTTTTGGGTTAGGACAATCCGTTCGCGAGATATGGGAGTTTGAAGCCAAGAAATGGTTGAGAAGGCAAAAAATTTTTCGCAATTCTGCTCCTCCAAACGCTTAACCAGAATGGCCTAGGGAAAAAATACACATTACGTTGTAATCTGGCGAGTTTCTACTTTCAGACGCAACAGGAATTTTTGGGTTAGGTCAATCCGTTCGCGAGATATGGGAGTTTGAAGCCAAGAAATGGTTGGGAAGGCAAAAAGTTTTTCGCAATTCTGCTGCTCCAAACCCTTAACCAGAATGGCCTAGGGAAAAAATACACGATACCTTGTAATTTGGCGAGTTTCTACTTTCAGACGCAACAGGAATTTTTGGATTAGGTCAATCCGTTCGCGAGATATGGGAGTTTGAAGCCAAGAAATGGTTGAGAAGGCAAAAAATTTTTCGCAATTCTGCTGCTCCAAACGCTTAACCAGAATGGCCTAGGGAAAAAATACACATACCGTTGTAATCGGGCGAGTTTCTACTTTCAGATGCAATAGGAATTTTTGGGTTAGGTCAATCCGTTCGCGAGATATGGGAGTTTGAAGCCAAGAAATGGTTGAGAAGGCAAAAAATTTTTCGCAATTCTGCTGCTCCAAACGCTTAACCAGAATGGCCTACGGAAAAAATACACATTACGTTGTAATCTGGCGAGTTTCTACTTTCAGACGCAACAGGAATTTTTGGGTTAGGTCAATCCGTTCGCGAGACATGGGAGTTTGAAGCCAAGAAATAGTTGAGAAGACAACAAATTTTTCGCACTTCTGCTGCTCCAAACGCTTAACCAGAATGGCCTAAGGAAAAAATACACATACCACTGTAATCGGGCGAGTTTCTACTTTCAGACGCAACAGGAATTTTTGGGTTAGGTCAATCCGTTCGCGAGATATGGGAGTTTGAAGCCAAGAAATAGTTGAGAAGACAACAAATTTTTCGCAATTCTGCTGCTCCAAACGCTTAACCAGAATGGCCTAGGGAAAATATACACATACCGTTGTAATCGGGCGAGTTTCTAATTTCAGACGCAACAGGAATTTTTGGGTTAGGTCAATCCGTTCGCGAGATATGGGAGTTTGAAGCCAAGAAATGGTTGAGAAGGCAAAAAATTTTTCGCAATTCTGCTGCTCCAAACGCTTAACCAGAATGGCCTAGGGAAAAAATACACATACCGTTGTAATCGGGCGAGTTTCTACTTTCAGATGCAATAGGAATTTTTGGGTTAGGTCAATCCGTTCGCGAGATATGGGAGTTTGAAGCCAAGAAATGGTTGAGAAGGCAAAAAATTTTTTGCAATTCTGCTGCTCCAAACGCTTCACCAGAATGGCCTAGGGAAAAATACACATACCGTTGTAATAGGGCGAGCTTCTACTTTCAGATGCAATAGGAATTTTTGGGTTAGGGCAATCCGTTCGCGAGATATGGGAGTTTGAAGCCAAGAAATGGTTGAGAAGGCAAAAAATTTTTCGCAATTCTGCTGCTCCAAACGCTTAACCAGAATGGCCTAGGGAGAAAATACACATTACGTTGTAATCTAGCGAGTTTCTACTTTCAGACGCAACAGGAATTTTCGGGTTAGGTCAATCCGTTCGCGAGCTATGGGAGTTTGAAGCCAAGAAATGGTTGAGAAGGCAAAAAATTTTTCGCAATTCTGCTGCTCCAAACGCTTCACCAGAATGGCCTAGGGAAAAAATACACATACCGTTGTAATAGGGCGAGCTTCTACTTTCAGATGCAATAGGAATTTTTGGGTTAGGACAATCCGTTCGCGAGATATGGGAGTTTGAAGCCAAGAAATGGTTGAGAAGGCAAAAAATTTTTCGCAATTCTGCTCCTCCAAACGCTTAACCAGAATGGCCTAGGGAAAAAATACACATTACGTTGTAATCTGGCGAGTTTCTACTTTCAGACGCAACAGGAATTTTTGGGTTAGGTCAATCCGTTCGCGAGATATGGGAGTTTGAAGCCAAGAAATGGTTGGGAAGGCAAAAAGTTTTTCGCAATTCTGCTGCTCCAAACCCTTAACCAGAATGGCCTAGGGAAAAAATACACGATACCTTGTAATTTGGCGAGTTTCTACTTTCAGACGCAACATGAATTTTTGGATTAGGTCAATCCGTTCGCGAGATATGGGAGTTTGAAGCCAAGAAATGGTTGAGAAGGCAAACAATTTTTCGCAATTCTGCTGCTCCAAACGCTTAACCAGAATGGCCTAGGGAAAAAATACACATACCGTTGTAATCGGGCGAGTTTCTACTTTCAGATGCAATAGGAATTTTTGGGTTAGGTCAATCCGTTCGCGAGATATGGGAGTTTGAAGCCAAGAAATGGTTGAGAAGGCAAAAAATTTTTCGCAATTCTGCTGCTCCAAACGCTTAACCAGAATGGCCTACGGAAAAAATACACATTACGTTGTAATCTGGCGAGTTTCTACTTTCAGACGCAACAGGAATTTTTGGGTTAGGTCAATCCGTTCGCGAGATATGGGAGTTTGAAGCCAAGAAATAGTTGAGAAGACAACAAATTTTTCGCACTTCTGCTGCTCCAAACGCTTAACCAGAATGGCCTAAGGAAAAAATACACATACCACTGTAATCGGGCGAGTTTCTACTTTCAGACGCAACAGGAATTTTTGGGTTAGGTCAATCCGTTCGCGAGATATGGGAGTTTGAAGCCAAGAAATAGTTGAGAAGACAACAAATTTTTCGCAATTCTGCTGCTCCAAACGCTTAACCAGAATGGCCTAGGGAAAATATACACATACCGTTGTAATCGGGCGAGTTTCTAATTTCAGACGCAACAGGAATTTTTGGGTTAGGTCAATCCGTTCGCGAGATATGGGAGTTTGAAGCCAAGAAATGGTTGAGAAGGCAAAAAATTTTTCGCAATTCTGCTGCTCCAAACGCTTAACCAGAATGGCCTAGGGAAAAAATACACATACCGTTGTAATCGGGCGAGTTTCTACTTTCAGATGCAATAGGAATTTTTGGGTTAGGTCAATCCGTTCGCGAGATATGGGAGTTTGAAGCCAAGAAATGGTTGAGAAGGCAAAAAATTTTTTGCAATTCTGCTGCTCCAAACGCTTCACCAGAATGGCCTAGGGAAAGAATACACATACCGTTGTAATAGGGCGAGCTTCTACTTTCAGATGCAATAGGAATTTTTGGGTTAGGGCAATCCGTTCGCGAGATATGGGAGTTTGAAGCCAAGAAATGGTTGAGAAGGCAAAAAATTTTTCGCAATTCTGCTGCTCCAAACGCTTAACCAGAATGGCCTAGGGAGAAAATACACATTACGTTGTAATCTGGCGAGTTTCTACTTTCAGACGCAACAGGAATTTTCGGGTTAGGTCAATCCGTTCGCGAGATATGGGAGTTTGAAGCCAAGAAATGGTTGAGAAGGCAAAAAATTTTTCGCAATTCTGCTGCTCCAAACGCTTCACCAGAATGGCCTAGGGAAAAAATACACATACCGTTGTAATAGGGCGAGCTTCTACTTTCAGATGCAATAGGAATTTTTGGGTTAGGACAATCCGTTCGCGAGATATGGGAGTTTGAAGCCAAGAAATGGTTGAGAAGGCAAAAAATTTTTCGCAATTCTGCTCCTCCAAACGTTTAACCAGAATGGCCTAGGGAAAAAATACACATTACGTTGTAATCTGGCGAGTTTCTACTTTCAGACGCAACAGGAATTTTTGGGTTAGGTCAATCCGTTCGCGAGATATGGGAGTTTGAAGCCAAGAAATGGTTGGGAAGGCAAAAAGTTTTTCGCAATTCTGCTGCTCCAAACGCTTAACCAGAATGGCCTAGGGAAAAAATACACATACCGTTGTAATCGGGCGAGTTTCTACTTTCATGTGCAATAGGAATTTTTGGGTTACGTCAATCCGTTCGCGAGATATGGGAGTTTGAAGCCAAGAAATAGTTGAGAAGACAACAAATTTTTCGCACTTCTGCTGCTCCAAACCCTTAACCAGAATGGCCTAGGGAAAAAATACACGACACCTTGTAATTTGGCGAGTTTCTACTTTCAGACGCAACAGGAATTTTTGGATTAGGTCAATCCGTTCGCGAGATATGGGAGTTTGAAGCCAAGAAATGGTTGAGAAGACAACAAATTTTTCGCACTTCTGCTGCTCCAAACCCTTAACCAGAATGGCCTAGGGAAAAAATACACATACCGTTGTAATCGGGCGAGTTTCTAATTTCAGACGCAACAGGAATTTTTGGGTTAGGTCAATCCGTTCGCGAGATATGGGAGTTTGAAGCCAAGAAATGGTTGAGAAGGCAAAAAATTTTTCGCAATTCTGCTGCTCCAAACGCTTAACCAGAATGGCCTAGGGAGAAAATACACATTACGTTGTAATCGGGCGAGTTTCTACTTTCAGATGCAATAGGAATTTTTGGGTTAGGTCAATCCGTTCGCGAGATATGGGAGTTTGAAGCCAAGAAATGGTTGAGAAGGCAAAAAATTTTTCGCAATTCTGCTCCTCCAAACGCTTAACCAGAATGGCCTAGGGAAAAAATACACATTACGTTGTAATCTGGCGAGTTTCTACTTTCAGACGCAACAGGAATTTTTGGGTTAGGTCAATCCGTTCGCGAGATATGGGAGTTTGAAGCCAAGAAATGGTTGGGAAGGCAAAAAGTTTTTCGCAATTCTGCTGCTCCAAACGCTTAACCAGAATGGCCTAGGGAAAAAATACACATACCGTTGTAATAGGGCGAGTTTCTACTTTCATGTGCAATAGGAATTTTTGGGATACGTCAATCCGTTCGCGAGATATGGGAGTTTGAAGCCAAGAAATGGTTGGGAAGGCAAAAAATTTTTCGCAATTCTGCTGCTCCAAACGCTTAACCAGAATGGCCTAGGGAAAAAATACACATTACGTTGTAATCTGGCGAGTTTCTACTTTCAGACGCAACAGGAATTTTTGGGTTAGGTCAATCCGTTCGCGAGATATGGGAGTTTGAAGCCAAGAAATGGTTGAGAAGGCAAGAAATTTTTCGCAATTCTGCTGCTCCAAACGCTTAACCAGAATGGCCTAGGGAAAATATACACATACCGTTGTAATCGGGCGAGTTTCTAATTTCAGACGCAACAGGAATTTTTGGGTTAGGTCAATCCGTTCGCGAGATATGGGAGTTTGAAACCAAGAAATGGTTGAGAAGGCAAAAAATTTTTCGCAATTCTGCTGCTCCAAACGCTTAACAAGAATGGCCTAGGGAAAAAATACACATACCGCTGTAATCGGGCGAGTGTCTGCTTTCAGATGCAATAGGAATTTTTGGGTTAGGTCAATCCGTTCGCGAGATATGGGAGCTTGAAGCAAAGAAATGGTTGAGAAGGCAAAAAATTTTTCGCAATTCTGCTGCTCCAAACGCTTAACCTGAATGGCCTAGGGAGAAAATACACATACCGTTGTAATCGGGCGAGTTTCTACTTTCATGTGCAATAGGAATTTTTGGGTTAGGTCAATCCGTTCGCGAGATATGGGAGTTCGAAGCCAAGAAATAGTTGAGAAGACAACAAATTTTTCGCACTTCTGCTGCTCCAAACGCTTAACCAGAATGGCCTAGGGAAAATATACACATACCGTTGTAATTTGGCGAGTTTCTACTTTCAGACGCAACAGGAATTTTTGGATTAGGTCAATCCGTTCGCGAGATATGGGAGTTTGAAGCCAAGAAATGGTTGAGAAGGCAAAAAATTTTTCGCAATTCTGCTGCTCCAAACGCTTAACCAGAATGGCCTAGGGAAAAAATACACATACCGTTGTAATCGGGCGAGTTTCTACTTTCAGATGCAATAGGAATTTTTGGGTTAGGTCAATCCGTTCGCGAGATATGGGAGTTTGAAGCCAAGAAATGGTTGAGAAGGCAAAAAATTTTTCGCAATTCTGCTGCTCCAAACGCTTAACCAGAATGGCCTACGGAAAAAATACACATTACGTTGTAATCTTGCGAGTTTCAACTTTCAGACGCAACAGGAATTTTTGGGTTAGGTCAATCCGTTCGCGAGATATGGGAGTTTGAAGCCAAGAAATAGTTGAGAAGACAACAAATTTTTCGCACTTCTGCTGCTCCAAACGCTTAACCAGAATGGCCTAAGGAAAAAATACACATACCACTGTAATCGGGCGAGTTTCTACTTTCAGACGCAACAGGAATTTTTGGGTTAGGTCAATCCGTTCGCGAGATATGGGAGTTTGAAGCCAAGAAATAGTTGAGAAGACAACAAATTTTTCGCACTTCTGCTGCTCCAAACGCTTAACCAGAATGGCCTAAGGAAAAAATACACATACCACTGTAATCGGGCGAGTTTCTACTTTCAGATGCAATAGGAATTTTTGGGTTAGGTCAATCCGTTCGCGAGATATGGGAGTTTGAAGCCAAGAAATGGTTGGGAAGGCAAAAAATTTTTCGCAATTCTGCTGCTCCAAACGCTTAACCAGAATGGCCTAGGGAAAAAATACACATTACGTTGTAATCTGGCGAGTTTCTACTTTCAGACGCAACAGGAATTTTGGGTTAGGTCAATCCGTTCGCGAGATATGGGAGTTTGAAGCCAAGAAATGGTTGAGAAGGCAAGAAATTTTTCGCAATTCTGCTGCTCCAAACGCTTAACCAGAATGGCCTAGGGAAAATATACACATACCGTTGTAATCGGGCAAGTTTCTACTTTCAGACGCAATAGGAATTTTTGGGTTAGGTCAATCCGTTCGTGAGATATGGGAGTTTGAACCCAAGAAATAGTTGAGAAGACAACATATTTTTCGCACTTCTGCTGCTCCAAACCCTTAACCAGAATGGCCTAGGGAAAAAATACACATACCGTTGTAATCGGGCAAGTGTCTACTTTCAGATGCAATAGGAATTTTTGGGTTAGGTCAATCCGTTCGCGAGATATGGGAGTTTGAAGCCAAGAAAAAGTTGAGAAGACAACAAATTTTTCGCACTTCTGCTGCTCCCAACGCTTAACAAGAATGGCCTAAGGAAAAAATACACATTACGTTGTAATCTGGCGAGTTTGTACTTTCAGACGCAACAGGAATTTTTGGGTTAGGTCAATCGGTTCGCGAGATATGGGAGTTTGAAGCCAAGAAATAGTTGAGAAGACAACAAATTTTTCGCAATTCTGCTGCTCCAAACCCTTAACCAGAATGGCCTAGGGAAAAAATACACATACCGTTGTAATCGGGCGAGTTTCTAATTTCAGACGCAACAGGAATTTTTGGGTTAGGTCAATCCGTTCGCGAGATATGGGAGTTTGAAACCAAGAAATGGTTGAGAAGGCAAAAAATTTTTCGCAATTCTGCTGCTCCAAACGCTTAACAAGAATGGCCTAGGGAAAAAATACACATACCGCTGTAATCGGGCGAGTGTCTGCTTTCAGATGCAATAGGAATTTTTGGGTTAGGTCAATCCGTTCGCGAGATATGGGAGCTTGAAGCAAAGAAATGGTTGAGAAGGCAAAAAATTTTTCGCAATTCTGCTGCTCCAAACGCTTAACCTGAATGGCCTAGGGAGAAAATACACATACCGTTGTAATCGGGCGAGTTTCTACTTTCATGTGCAATAGGAATTTTTGGGTTAGGTCAATCCGTTCGCGAGATATGGGAGTTCGAAGCCAAGAAATAGTTGAGAAGACAACAAATTTTTCGCACTTCTGCTGCTCCAAACGCTTAACCAGAATGGCCTAGGGAAAATATACACATACCGTTGTAATCGGGCAAGTTTCTACTTTCAGACGCAATAGGAATTTTTGGGTTAGGTCAATCCGTTCGTGAGATATGGGAGTTTGAACCCAAGAAATAGTTGAGAAGACAACATATTTTTCGCACTTCTGCTGCTCCAAACCCTTAACCAGAATGGCGTAGGGAAAAAATACACATACCGTTGTAATCGGGCAAGTGTCTACTTTCAGATGCAATAGGAATTTTTGGGTTAGGTCAATCCGTTCGCGAGATATGGGAGTTTGAAGCCAAGAAAAAGTTGAGAAGACAACAAATTTTTCGCACTTCTGCTGCTCCCAACGCTTAACAAGAATGGCCTAAGGAAAAAATACACATTACGTTGTAATCTGGCGAGTTTGTACTTTCAGACGCAACAGGAATTTTTGGGTTAGGTCAATCGGTTCGCGAGATATGGGAGTTTGAAGCCAAGAAATAGTTGAGAAGACAACAAATTTTTCGCACTTCTGCTGCTCCAAACCCTTAACCAGAATGGCCTAGGGAAAAAATACACATACCGTTGTAATCGGGCGAGTGTCTACTTTCAGATGCAATAGGAATTTTTGGGTTAGGTCAATCCGTTCGCGAGATATGGGGGTTTGAAGCCAAGAAATGGTTGAGAAGGCAAGAAATTTTTCGCAATTCTGCTGCTCCAAACGCTTAACCAGAATGGCCTAGGGAAAATATACACATACCGTTGTAATCGGGCAAGTTTCTACTTTCAGACGCAATAGGAATTTTTGGGTTAGGTCAATCCGTTCGCGAGATATGGGAGTTTGAAGCCAAGAAATAGTTGAGAAGACAACATATTTTTCGCACTTCTGCTGCTCCAAACCCTTAACCAGAATGGCCTAGGGAAAAAATACACATACCGTTGTAATCGGGCAAGTGTCTACTTTCAGATGCAATAGGAATTTTTGGGTTAGGTCAATCCGTTCGCGAGATATGGGAGTTTGAAGCCAAGAAAAAGTTGAGGAGACAACAAATTTTTCGCACTTCTGCTGCTCCCAACGCTTAACAAGAATGGCCTAAGGAAAAAATACACATACCGCTGTAATCGGGCGAGTGTCTGCTTTCAGATGCAATAGGAATTTTTGGGTTAGGTCAATCCGTTCGCGAGATATGGGAGCTTGAGGCCAAGAAATGGTTGAGAAGGCAAAAAATTTTTCGCAATTCTGCTGCTCCAAACGCTTAACCAGAATGGCCTAGGGAGAAAATACACATACCGTTGTAATCGGGCGAGTTTCTACTTTCATGTGCAATAGGAATTTTTGGGTTAGATCAATCCGTTCGCGAGATATGGGAGTTCGAAGCCAAGAAATAGTTGAGAAGACAACAAATTTTTCGCACTTCTGCTGCTCCAAACCCTTAACCAGAATGGCCTAGGGAAAAAATACACACACCGTTGTAATCGGGCGAGTGTCTACTTTCAGATGCAATAGGAATTTTTGGGTTAGGTCAATCCGTTCGCGAGATATGAGGGTTTGAAGTCAAGAAATAGTTGAGAAGACAACAAATTTTTCGCACTTCTGCAGCTCCCAACGCTTAACAAGAACGGCCTAGGGAAAAAATACACATTACGTTGTAATCTGGCGAGTTTGTACTTTCAGACGCAACAGGAATTTTTGGGTTAGGTCAATCGGTTCGCGAGATATGGGAGTTTGAAGCCAAGAAATAGTTGAGAAGACAACAAATTTTTCGCACTTCTGCTGCTCCAAACCCTTAACCAGAATGGCCTAGGGTAAAAATACACATACCGTTGTAATCGGGCAAGTGTCTACTTTCAGATGCAATAGGAATTTTTGGGTTAGGTCAATCCGTTCGCGAGATATGGGAGTTTGAAGCCAAGAAAAAGTTGAGAAGACAACAAATTTTTCGCACTTCTGCTGCTCCCAACGCTTAACAAGAATGGCCTAAGGGAAAAATACACATTACGTTGTAATCTGGCGAGTTTGTACTTTCAGACGCAACAGGAATTTTTGGGTTAGGTCAATCGGTTCGCGAGATATGGGAGTTTGAAGCCAAGAAATAGTTGAGAAGACAACAAATTTTTCGCAATTCTGCTGCTCCAAACGCTTAACAAGAATGGCCTAGGGAAAAAATACACATACCGCTGTAATCCGGCGAGTGTCTGCTTTCAGATGCAATAGGAATTTTTGGGTTATGTCAATCCGTTCGCGAGATATGGGAGCTTGAAGCCAAGAAATGGTTGAGAAGGCAAAAAATTTTTCGCAATTCTGCTGCTCCAAACGCTTAACCAGAATGGCCTAGGGAGAAAATACACATACCGTTGTAATCGGGCGAGTTTCTACTTTCATGTGCAATAGGAATTTTTGGGTTAGGTCAATCCGTTCGCGAGATATGGGAGTTCGAAGCCAAGAAATAGTTGAGAAGACAACAAATTTTTCGCACTTCTGCTGCTCCAAACCCTTAACCAGAATGGCCTAGGGAAAAAATACACATACCGTTGTAATCGGGCGAGTGTCTACTTTCAGATGCAATAGGAATTTTTGGGTTAGGTCAATCCGTTCGCGAGATATGGGGGTTTGAAGCCAAGAAATGGTTGAGAAGGCAAGAAATTTTTCGCAATTCTGCTGCTCCAAACGCTTAACCAGAATGGCCTAGGGAAAATATACACATACCGTTGTAATCGGGCAAGTTTCTACTTTCAGACGCAATAGGAATTTTTGGGTTAGGTCAATCCGTTCGCGAGATATGGAAGTTTGAAGCCAAGAAATAGTTGAGAAGACAACATATTTTTCGCACTTCTGCTGCTCCAAACCCTTAACCAGAATGGCCTAGGGAAAAAATACAAATACCGTTGTAATCGGGCAAGTGTCTACTTTCAGATGCAATAGGAATTTTTGGGTTAGGTCAATCCGTTCGCGAGATATGGGAGTTTGAAGCCAAGAAAAAGTTGAGGAGACAACAAATTTTTCGCACTTCTGCTGCTCCCAACGCTTAACAAGAATGGCCTAAGGAAAAAATACACATACCGCTGTAATCGGGCGAGTGTCTGCTTTCAGATGCAATAGGAATTTTTGGGTTAGGTCAATCCGTTCGCGAGATATGGGAGCTTGAGGCCAAGAAATGGTTGAGAAGGCAAAAAATTTTTCGCAATTCTGCTGCTCCAAACGCTTAACCAGAATGGCCTAGGGAGAAAATACACATACCGTTGTAATCGGGCGAGTTTCTACTTTCATGTGCAATAGGAATTTTTGGGTTAGGTCAATCCGTTCGCGAGATATGGGAGTTCGAAGCCAAGAAATAGTTGAGAAGACAACAAATTTTTCGCACTTCTGCTGCTCCAAACCCTTAACCAGAATGGCCTAGGGAAAAAATACACACACCGTTGTAATCGGGCGAGTGTCTACTTTCAGATGCAATAGGAATTTTTGGGTTAGGTCAATCCGTTCGCGAGATATGAGGGTTTGAAGTCAAGAAATAGTTGAGAAGACAACAAATTTTTCGCACTTCTGCTGCTCCCAACGCTTAACAAGAACGGCCTAGGGAAAAAATACACATTACGTTGTAATCTGGCGAGTTTGTAC
The DNA here is from genome assembly GCF_051014685.1 of Ptiloglossa arizonensis. Classification (NCBI taxonomy): domain Eukaryota; kingdom Metazoa; phylum Arthropoda; class Insecta; order Hymenoptera; family Colletidae; genus Ptiloglossa; species Ptiloglossa arizonensis. The sequence continues at coordinate 158,677 of NW_027478942.1, forward strand.
TTTCAGACGCAACAGGAATTTTTGGGTTAGGTCAATCGGTTCGCGAGATATGGGAGTTTGAAGCCAAGAAATAGTTGAGAAGACAACAAATTTTTCGCACTTCTGCTGCTCCAAACCCTTAACCAGAATGGCCTAGGGTAAAAATACACATACCGTTGTAATCGGGCAAGTGTCTACTTTCAGATGCAATAGGAATTTTTGGGTTAGGTCAATCCGTTCGCGAGATATGGGAGTTTCAAGCCAAGAAAAAGTTGAGAAGACAACAAATTTTTCGCACTTCTGCTGCTCCCAACGCTTAACAAGAATGGCCTAAGGGAAAAATACACATTACGTTGTAATCTGGCGAGTTTGTACTTTCAGACGCAACAGGAATTTTTGGGTTAGGTCAATCGGTTCGCGAGATATGGGAGTTTGAAGCCAAGAAATAGTTGAGAAGACAACAAATTTTTCGCAATTCTGCTGCTCCAAACCCTTAACCAGAATGGCCTAGGGAAAAAATACACATACCGTTGTAATCGGGCGAGTTTCTAATTTCAGACGCAACAGGAATTTTTGGGTTAGGTCAATCCGTTCGCGAGATATGGGAGTTTGAAACCAAGAAATGGTTGAGAAGGTAAAAAATTTTTCGCAATTCTGCTGCTCCAAACGCTTAACAAGAATGGCCTAGGGAAAAAATACACATACCGCTGTAATCGGGCGAGTGTCTGCTTTCAGATGCAATAGGAATTTTTGGGTTAGGTCAATCCGTTCGCGAGATATGGGAGCTTGAAGCCAAGAAATGGTTGAGAAGGCAAAAAATTTTTCGCAATTCTGCTGCTCCAAACGCTTAACCAGAATGGCCTAGGGAGAAAATACACATACCGTTGTAATCGGGCGAGTTTCTACTTTCATGTGCAATAGGAATTTTTGGGTTAGGTCAATCCGTTCGCGAGATATGGGAGTTCGAAGCCAAGAAATAGTTGAGAAGACAACAAATTTTTCGCACTTCTGCTGCTCCAAACCCTTAACCAGAATGGCCTAGGGAAAAAATACACATACCGTTGTAATCGGGCGAGTGTCTACTTTCAGATGCAATAGGAATTTTTGGGTTAGGTCAATCCGTTCGCGAGATATGGGGGTTTGAAGCCAAGAAATGGTTGAGAAGGCAAGTAATTTTTCGCAATTCTGCTGCTCCAAACGCTTAACCAGAATGGCCTAGGGAAAATATACACATACCGTTGTAATCGGGCAAGTTTCTACTTTCAGACGCAATAGGAATTTTTGGGTTAGGTCAATCCGTTCGCGAGATATGGGAGTTTGAAGCCAAGAAATAGTTGAGAAGACAACAAATTTTTCGCACTTCTGCTGCTCCAAACCCTTAACCAGAATGGCCTAGGGAAAAAATACACATACCGTTGTAATCGGGCAAGTGTCTACTTTCAGATGCAATAGGAATTTTTGGGTTAGGTCAATCCGTTCGCGAGATATGGGAGTTTGAAGCCAAGAAAAAGTTGAGGAGACAACAAATTTTTCGCACTTCTGCTGCTCCCAACGCTTAACAAGAATGGCCTAAGGAAAAAATACACATACCGCTGTAATCGGGCGAGTGTCTGCTTTCAGATGCAATAGGAATTTTTGGGTTAGGTCAATCCGTTCGCGAGATATGGGAGCTTGAAGCCAAGAAATGGTTGAGAAGGCAAAAAATTTTTCGCAATTCTGCTGCTCCAAACGCTTAACCAGAATGGCCTAGGGAGAAAATACACATACCGTTGTAATCGGGCGAGTTTCTACTTTCATGTGCAATAGGAATTTTTGGGTTAGGTCAATCCGTTCGCGAGATATGGGAGTTCGAAGCCAAGAAATAGTTGAGAAGACAACAAATTTTTCGCACTTCTGCTGCTCCAAACCCTTAACCAGAATGGCCTAGGGAAAAAATACACACACCGTTGTAATCGGGCGAGTGTCTACTTTCAGATGCAATAGGAATTTTTGGGTTAGGTCAATCCGTTCGCGAGATATGAGGGTTTGAAGTCAGGAAATAGTTGAGAAGACAACAAATTTTTCGCACTTCTGCTGCTCCAAACCCTTAACCAGAATGGCCTAAGGAAAAAATACACATTACGTTGTAATCTGGCGAGTTTGTACTTTCAGACGCAACAGGAATTATTGGGTTAGGTCAATCGGTTCGCGAGATATGGGAGTTTGAAGCCAAGAAATAGTTGAGAAGACAACAAATTTTTCGCACTTCTGCTGCTCCAAACCCTTAACCAGAATGGCCTAGGGAAAAAATACACGTTACGTTGTAATCTGGCGAGTTTCTAATTTCAGACGCAACAGGAATTTTTGGGTTAGGTCAATCCGTTCGCGAGATATGGGAGTTTGAAGCCAAGAAATGGTTGAGAAGGCAAAAAATTTTTCGCAATTCTGCTGCTCCAAACGCTTAACCAGAATGGCCTAGGGAAAAAATACATATACCGCTGTAATCGGGCGAGTGTCTACTTTCAGATGCAATAGGAATTTTTGGGTTAGGTCAATCCGTTCGCGAGATATGGGAGCTTGAAGCCAAGAAATGGTTGAGAAGGCAAAAAATTTTTCGCAATTCTGCTGCTCCAAACGCTTAACCAGAATGGCCTAGGGAAAAAATACACATTACGTTGTAATCTGGCGAGTTTCCACTTTCAGACGCAATAGGAATTTTTGGGTTAGGTCAATCCGTTCGCGAGATATGGGAGTTTGAAGCCAAGAAATAGTTGAGTAGACAACAAATTTTTCGCACTTCTGCTGCTCCAAACCCTTAACCAGAATGGCCTAGGGAAAAAATACACATACCGTTGTAATCGGGCGAGTGTCTACTTTCAGATGCAATAGGAATTTTTGGGTTAGGTCAATCCGTTCGCGAGATATGGGAGTTTGAAGCCAAGAAAAAGTTGAGAAGACAACAAATTTTTCGCATTTCTGCTGCTCCCAACGCTTAACAAGAATGGCCTAAGGAAAAAATACACATTACGTTGTAATCTGGCCAGTTTCTACTTTCAGACGCAACAGGAATTTTCGGGTTAGGTCAATCCGTTCGCGAGATATGGGAGTTCGAAGCCAAGAAGTGGTTGAGAAGGCAAAAAATTTTTCGCAATTCTGCTGCTCCAATCGCTTCACCAGAATGGCCTAGGGAAAAAATACACATACCGTTGTAATAGGGCGAGTGTCTACTTTCAGATGCAATAGGAATTTTTGGGTTAGGTCAATCCGTTCGCGAGATATGGGAGTTTGAAGCCAAGAAAAAGTTGAGAAGACAACAAATTTTTCGCACTTCTGCTGCTCCCAACGCTTAACAAGAATGGCCTAAGGAAAAAATACATATTACGTTGTAATCTGGCCAGTTTCTACTTTCAGACGCAACAGGAATTTTCGGGTTAGGTCAATCCGTTCGCGAGATATGGGAGTTCGAAGCCAAGAAATGGTTGAGAAGGCAAAAAATTTTTCGCAATTCTGCTGCTCCAAACGCTTCACCAGAATGGCCTAGGGAAAAAATACACATACCGTTGTAATAGGGCGAGCTTCTACTTTCAGATGCAATAGGAATTTTTGGGTTAGGACAATCCGTTCGCGAGATATGGGAGTTTGAAGCCAAGAAATAGTTGAGAGGACAACAAATTTTTCGCACTTCTGCTGCTCCAAACGCTTAACCAGAATGGCCTAAGGAAAAAATACACATACCACTGTAATCGGGCGAGTTTCTACTTTCAGATGCAATAGGAATTTTTGGGTTAGGTCAATCCGTTCGCGAGATATGGGAGTTGGAAGCCAAGAAATCGTTGAGAAGGCAAAAAATTTTTCGCAATTCTGCTGCTCCAAACGCTTAACCAGAATGCCCTAGGGAAAAAATACACATTACGTTGTAATCTGGCGAGTTTCTACTTTCAGACGCAACAGGAACTTTTGGGTTAGGTCAATCCGTTCGCGAGATATGGGAGTTTGAAGCCAAGAAATGGTTGAGAAGGCAAAAAATTTTTCCCAATTCTGCTGCTTCAAGCGCTTAACCAGAACGGCCCAGGGAAAAAATACACATACCGTTGTAATCGGGCGAGTTTCTACTTTCAGATGCAATAGGAATTTTTGGGTTAGGTCAATCCGTTCGCGAGATATGGGAGTTTGAAGCCAAGAAATGGTTGAGAAGGCAAAAAATTTTTCGCAATTCTGCTGCTCCAAAAGCTTAACCAGAATGGCCTAGGGAAAAAATACACATACCGTTGTAATCTGGCGAGTTTCTACTTTCAGACGCAACAGGAATTTTCGGGTTAGGTCAATCCGTTCGCGAAATATGGGAGTTTGAAGCCAAGAAATGGTTCAGAAGGCAAAAAATTTTTCGCAATTCTGCTGCTCCAAACGCATAACCAGAATGGCCTAGGGAAAAAATACACATTACGTTGTAATCTGGCGAGTTTCTACTTTCAGACGCAACAGGAACTTTTGGGTTAGGTCAATCCGTTCGCGAGATATGGGAGTTTGAAGCCAAGAAATGGTTGAGAAGGCAAAAAATTTTTCCCAATTCTGCTGCTTCAAGCGCTTAACCAGAACGGCCCAGGGAAAAAATACACATACCGTTGTAATCGGGCGAGTTTCTACTTTCAGATGCAATAGGAATTTTTGGGTTAGGTCAATCCGTTCGCGAGATATGGGAGTTTGAAGCCAAGAAATGGTTGAGAAGGCAAAAAATTTTTCGCAATTCTGCTGCTCCAAAAGCTTAACCAGAATGGCCTAGGGAAAAAATACACATACCGTTGTAATCTGGCGAGTTTCTACTTTCAGACGCAACAGGAATTTTCGGGTTAGGTCAATCCGTTCGCGAAATATGGGAGTTTGAAGCCAAGAAATGGTTCAGAAGGCAAAAAATTTTTCGCAATTCTGCTGCTCCAAACGCATAACCAGAATGGCCTAGGGAAAAAATACACATTACGTTGTAATCTGGCGAGTTTCTACTTTCAGACGCAACAGGAATTTTTGGGTTAGGTCAATCCGTTCGCGAGATATGGGAGTTTGAAGCCAAGAAATGGTTGAGAAGGCAAGAAATTTTTCGCAATTCTGCTGCTCCAAACCCTTAACCAGAATGGCCTAGGGAAAAAATACACGTTACGTTGTAATCTGGCGAGTTACTAATTTCAGACGCAACAGGAATTTTTGGGTTAGGTCAATCCGTTCGCGAGATATGGGAGTTTGAAGCCAAGAAATGGCTGAGAAGGCAAAAAATTTTGCGCAATTCTGCTGCTCCAAACGCTTAACCAGAATGGCCTAGGGAAAAAATACACATACCGCTGTAATCGGGCGAGTGTCTACTTTCAGATGCAATAGGAATTTTTGGGTTAGGTCAATCCGTTCGCGAGATATGGGAGCTTGAAGCCAAGAAATGGTTGAGAAGGCAAAAAATTTTTCGCAATTCTGCTGCTCCAAACGCATAACCAGAATGGCCTAGGGAAAAAATACACATTACGTTGTAATCTGGCGAGTTTCTACTTTCAGACGCAACAGGAATTTTTGGGTTAGGTCAATCCGTTCGCGAGATATGGGAGTTTGAAGCCAAGAAATGGTTGAGAAGGCAAGAAATTTTTCGCAATTCTGCTGCTCCGAACGCTTAACCAGAATGGCCTAGGGAAAATATACACATACCGTTGTAATCGGGCAAGTTTCTACTTTCAGACGCAATAGGAATTTTTGGGTTAGGTCAATCCGTTCGCGAGATATGGGAGTTTGAAGCCAAGAAATAGTTGAGAAGACAACAAATTTTTCGCACTTCTGCTGCTCCCAACGCTTAACAAGAATGGCCTAAGGAAAAAATACACATTACGTTGTAATCTGGCGAGTTTGTACTTTCAGACGCAACAGGAATTATTGGGTTAGGTCAATCGGTTCGCGAGATATGGGAGTTTGAAGCCAAGAAATAGTTGAGAAGACAACAAATTTTTCGCACTTCTGCTGCTCCAAACCCTTAACCAGAATGGCCTAGGGAAAAAATACACGTTACGTTGTAATCTGGCGAGTTTCTAATTTCAGACGCAACAGGAATTTTTGGGTTAGGTCAATCCGTTCGCGAGATATGGGAGTTTGAAGCCAAGAAATGGTTGAGAAGGCAAAAAATTTTTCGCAATTCTGCTGCTCCAAACGCTTAACCAGAATGGCCTAGGGAAAAAATACACATACCGCTGTAATCGGGCGAGTGTCTACTTTCAGATGCAATAGGAATTTTTGGGTTAGGTCAATCCGTTCGCGAGATATGGGAGCTTGAAGCCAAGAAATGGTTGAGAAGGCAAAAAATTTTTCGCAATTCTGCTGCTCCAAACGCTTAACCAGAATGGCCTAGGGAAAAAATACACATTACGTTGTAATCTGGCGAGTTTCCACTTTCAGACGCAATAGGAATTTTTGGGTTAGGTCAATCCGTTCGCGAGATATGGGAGTTTGAAGCCAAGAAATAGTTGAGTAGACAACAAATTTTTCGCACTTCTGCTGCTCCAAACCCTTAACCAGAATGGCCTAGGGAAAAAATACACATACCGTTGTAATCGGGCGAGTGTCTACTTTCAGATGCAATAGGAATTTTTGGGTTAGGTCAATCCGTTCGCGAGATATGGGAGTTTGAAGCCAAGAAAAAGTTGAGAAGACAACAAATTTTTCGCATTTCTGCTGCTCCCAACGCTTAACAAGAATGGCCTAAGGAAAAAATACACATTACGTTGTAATCTGGCCAGTTTCTACTTTCAGACGCAACAGGAATTTTCGGGTTAGGTCAATCCGTTCGCGAGATATGGGAGTTCGAAGCCAAGAAGTGGTTGAGAAGGCAAAAAATTTTTCGCAATTCTGCTGCTCCAAACGCTTAACCAGAATGCCCTAGGGAAAAAATACACATTACGTTGTAATCTGGCGAGTTTCTACTTTCAGACGCAACAGGAACTTTTGGGTTAGGTCAATCCGTTCGCGAGATATGGGAGTTTGAAGCCAAGAAATGGTTGAGAAGGCAAAAAATTTTTCCCAATTCTGCTGCTTCAAGCGCTTAACCAGAACGGCCCAGGGAAAAAATACACATACCGTTGTAATCGGGCGAGTTTCTACTTTCAGATGCAATAGGAATTTTTGGGTTAGGTCAATCCGTTCGCGAGATATGGGAGTTTGAAGCCAAGAAATGGTTGAGAAGGCAAAAAATTTTTCGCAATTCTGCTGCTCCAAAAGCTTAACCAGAATGGCCTAGGGAAAAAATACACATACCGTTGTAATCTGGCGAGTTTCTACTTTCAGACGCAACAGGAATTTTTGGGTTAGGTCAATCCGTTCGCGAGATATGGGAGTGTGAATCCAAGAAATGGTTGAGAAGGCAAAAAGTTTTTCGCAATTCTGCTGCTCCAAACGCTTAACCAGAATGGCCTAGGGAAAAAATACACATACCGTTGTAATCGGGCGAGTTTCTACTTTCATGTGCAACAGGAATTTTTGGGTTAGGTCAATCCGTTCGCGAGATATGGGAGTTTGAAGCCAAGAAATAGTTGAGAAGACAACAAATTTTTCGCACTTCTGCTGCTCCAAACCCTTAACCAGAATGGCCTAGGGAAAAAATACACGTTACGTTGTAATCTGGCGAGTTACTAATTTCAGACGCAACAGGAATTTTTGGGTTAGGTCAATCCGTTCGCGAGATATGGGAGTTTGAAGCCAAGAAATGGCTGAGAAGGCAAAAAATTTTGCGCAATTCTGCTGCTCCAAACGCTTAACCAGAATGGCCTAGGGAAAAAATACACATACCGCTGTAATCGGGCGAGTGTCTACTTTCAGATGCAATAGGAATTTTTGGGTTAGGTCAATCCGTTCGCGAGATATGGGAGCTTGAAGCCAAGAAATGGTTGAGAAGGCAAAAAATTTTTCGCAATTCTGCTGCTCCAAACGCATAACCAGAATGGCCTAGGGAAAAAATACACATTACGTTGTAATCTGGCGAGTTTCTACTTTCAGACGCAACAGGAATTTTTGGGTTAGGTCAATCCGTTCGCGAGATATGGGAGTTTGAAGCCAAGAAATGGTTGAGAAGGCAAGAAATTTTTCGCAATTCTGCTGCTCCGAACGCTTAACCAGAATGGCCTAGGGAAAATATACACATACCGTTGTAATCGGGCAAGTTTCTACTTTCAGACGCAATAGGAATTTTTGGGTTAGGTCAATCCGTTCGCGAGATATGGGAGTTTGAAGCCAAGAAATAGTTGAGAAGACAACAAATTTTTCGCACTTCTGCTGCTCCCAACGCTTAACAAGAATGGCCTAAGGAAAAAATACACATTACGTTGTAATCTGGCGAGTTTGTACTTTCAGACGCAACAGGAATTATTGGGTTAGGTCAATCGGTTCGCGAGATATGGGAGTTTGAAGCCAAGAAATAGTTGAGAAGACAACAAATTTTTCGCACTTCTGCTGCTCCAAACCCTTAACCAGAATGGCCTAGGGAAAAAATACACGTTACGTTGTAATCTGGCGAGTTTCTAATTTCAGACGCAACAGGAATTTTTGGGTTAGGTCAATCCGTTCGCGAGATATGGGAGTTTGAAGCCAAGAAATGGTTGAGAAGGCAAAAAATTTTTCGCAATTCTGCTGCTCCAAACGCTTAACCAGAATGGCCTAGGGAAAAAATACACATACCGCTGTAATCGGGCGAGTGTCTACTTTCAGATGCAATAGGAATTTTTGGGTTAGGTCAATCCGTTCGCGAGATATGGGAGCTTGAAGCCAAGAAATGGTTGAGAAGGCAAAAAATTTTTCGCAATTCTGCTGCTCCAAACGCTTAACCAGAATGGCCTAGGGAAAAAATACACATTACGTTGTAATCTGGCGAGTTTCCACTTTCAGACGCAATAGGAATTTTTGGGTTAGGTCAATCCGTTCGCGAGATATGGGAGTTTGAAGCCAAGAAATAGTTGAGTAGACAACAAATTTTTCGCACTTCTGCTGCTCCAAACCCTTAACCAGAATGGCCTAGGGAAAAAATACACATACCGTTGTAATCGGGCGAGTGTCTACTTTCAGATGCAATAGGAATTTTTGGGTTAGGTCAATCCGTTCGCGAGATATGGGAGTTTGAAGCCAAGAAAAAGTTGAGAAGACAACAAATTTTTCGCATTTCTGCTGCTCCCAACGCTTAACAAGAATGGCCTAAGGAAAAAATACACATTACGTTGTAATCTGGCCAGTTTCTACTTTCAGACGCAACAGGAATTTTCGGGTTAGGTCAATCCGTTCGCGAGATATGGGAGTTCGAAGCCAAGAAGTGGTTGAGAAGGCAAAAAATTTTTCGCAATTCTGCTGCTCCAATCGCTTCACCAGAATGGCCTAGGGAAAAAATACACATACCGTTGTAATAGGGCGAGTGTCTACTTTCAGATGCAATAGGAATTTTTGGGTTAGGTCAATCCGTTCGCGAGATATGGGAGTTTGAAGCCAAGAAAAAGTTGAGAAGACAACAAATTTTTCGCACTTCTGCTGCTCCCAACGCTTAACAAGAATGGCCTAAGGAAAAAATACATATTACGTTGTAATCTGGCCAGTTTCTACTTTCAGACGCAACAGGAATTTTCGGGTTAGGTCAATCCGTTCGCGAGATATGGGAGTTCGAAGCCAAGAAATGGTTGAGAAGGCAAAAAATTTTTCGCAATTCTGCTGCTCCAAACGCTTCACCAGAATGGCCTAGGGAAAAAATACACATACCGTTGTAATAGGGCGAGCTTCTACTTTCAGATGCAATAGGAATTTTTGGGTTAGGACAATCCGTTCGCGAGATATGGGAGTTTGAAGCCAAGAAATAGTTGAGAGGACAACAAATTTTTCGCACTTCTGCTGCTCCAAACGCTTAACCAGAATGGCCTAAGGAAAAAATACACATACCACTGTAATCGGGCGAGTTTCTACTTTCAGATGCAATAGGAATTTTTGGGTTAGGTCAATCCGTTCGCGAGATATGGGAGTTGGAAGCCAAGAAATCGTTGAGAAGGCAAAAAATTTTTCGCAATTCTGCTGCTCCAAACGCTTAACCAGAATGCCCTAGGGAAAAAATACACATTACGTTGTAATCTGGCGAGTTTCTACTTTCAGACGCAACAGGAACTTTTGGGTTAGGTCAATCCGTTCGCGAGATATGGGAGTTTGAAGCCAAGAAATGGTTGAGAAGGCAAAAAATTTTTCCCAATTCTGCTGCTTCAAGCGCTTAACCAGAACGGCCCAGGGAAAAAATACACATACCGTTGTAATCGGGCGAGTTTCTACTTTCAGATGCAATAGGAATTTTTGGGTTAGGTCAATCCGTTCGCGAGATATGGGAGTTTGAAGCCAAGAAATGGTTGAGAAGGCAAAAAATTTTTCGCAATTCTGCTGCTCCAAACGCTTAACCAGAATGGCCTAGGGAAAAAATACACATACCGTTGTAATCGGGCGAGTTTCTACTTTCATGTGCAACAGGAATTTTTGGGTTAGGTCAATCCGTTCGCGAGATATGGGAGTTTGAAGCCAAGAAATAGTTGAGAAGACAACAAATTTTTCGCACTTCTGCTGCTCCAAACCCTTAACCAGAATGGCCTAGGGAAAAAATACACGTTACGTTGTAATCTGGCGAGTTACTAATTTCAGACGCAACAGGAATTTTTGGGTTAGGTCAATCCGTTCGCGAGATATGGGAGTTTGAAGCCAAGAAATGGCTGAGAAGGCAAAAAATTTTGCGCAATTCTGCTGCTCCAAACGCTTAACCAGAATGGCCTAGGGAAAAAATACACATACCGCTGTAATCGGGCGAGTGTCTACTTTCAGATGCAATAGGAATTTTTGGGTTAGGTCAATCCGTTCGCGAGATATGGGAGCTTGAAGCCAAGAAATGGTTGAGAAGGCAAAAAATTTTTCGCAATTCTGCTGCTCCAAACGCATAACCAGAATGGCCTAGGGAAAAAATACACATTACGTTGTAATCTGGCGAGTTTCTACTTTCAGACGCAACAGGAATTTTTGGGTTAGGTCAATCCGTTCGCGAGATATGGGAGTTTGAAGCCAAGAAATGGTTGAGAAGGCAAGAAATTTTTCGCAATTCTGCTGCTCCGAACGCTTAACCAGAATGGCCTAGGGAAAATATACACATACCGTTGTAATCGGGCAAGTTTCTACTTTCAGACGCAATAGGAATTTTTGGGTTAGGTCAATCCGTTCGCGAGATATGGGAGTTTGAAGTCAAGAAATAGTTGAGAAGACAACAAATTTTTCGCACTTCTGCTGCTCCCAACGCTTAACAAGAATGGCCTAGGGAAAAAATACACATACCGTTGTAATCGCGCGAGTTTCTACTTTCATGTGCAATAGGAATTTTTGGGTATGGTCAATCCGTTCGCGAGATATGGGAGCTTGAAGCTAAGAAATGGTTGAGAAGGCAAAAAATTTTTCGCAATTCTGCTGCTCCAAACGCTTAACCAGAATGGCCTAGGGAAAAAATACACATACCGTTGTAATCGGGCGAGTTTCTACTTTCATGTGCAATAGGAATTTTTGGGTTAGGTCAATCCGTTCGCGAGATATGGGAGTTCGAAGCCAAGAAATAGTTGAGAAGACAACAAATTTTTCGCACTTCTGCTGCCCCAAACCCTTAACCAGAATGGCCTAGGGAAAAAATACACATACCGTTGTAATCGGGCGAGTGTCTACTTTCAGATGCAATAGGAATTTTTGGGTTAGGTCAATCCGTTCGCGAGATATGGGAGTTTGAAGTCAAGAAATAGTTGAGAAGACAACAAATTTTTCGCACTTCTGCTGCTCCCAACGCTTAACAAGAACGGCCTAGGGAAAAAATACACATTACGTTGTAATCTGGCGAGTTTGTACTTTCAGACGCAACAGGAATTTTTGGGTTAGGTCAATCGGTTCGCGAGATATGGGAGTTTGAAGCCAAGAAATAGTTGAGAAGACAACAAATTTTTCGCACTTCTGCTGCTCCAAACCCTTAACCAGAATGGCCTAGGGAAAAAATACACATACCGTTGTAATCGGGCGAGTGTCTACTTTCAGATGCAATAGGAATTTCTGGGTATGGTCAATCCGTTCGCGAGATATGGGAGCTTGAAGCTAAGAAATGGTTGAGAAGGCAAAAAATTTTTCGCAATTCTGCTGCTCCAAACGCTTAACCAGAATGGCCTAGGGAAAAAATACACATACCGTTGTAATCGGGCGAGTTTCTACTTTCATGTGCAATAGGAATTTTTGGGTTAGGTCAATCCGTTCGCGAGATATGGGAGTTTGAAGCCAAGAAATAGTTGAGAAGACAACAAATTTTTCACACTTCTGCTGCTCCAAACCCTTAACCAGAATGGCCTAGGGAAAAAATACACGTTACGTTGTAATCTGGCGAGTTTCTAATTTCAGACGCAACAGGAATTTTTGGGTTAGGTCAATCCGTTCGCGAGATATGGGAGTTTGAAGCCAAGAAATGGTTGAGAAGGCAAAAAATTTTTCGCAATTCTGCTGCTCCAAACGCTTAACCAGAATGGCCTAGGGAAAAAATACACATACCGCTGTAATCGGGCGAGTGTCTACTTTCAGATGCAATAGGAATTTTTGGGTTAGGTCAATCCGTTCGCGAGATATGGGAGCTTGAAGCCAAGAAATGGTTGAGAAGGCAAAAAATTTTTCGCAATTCTGCTGCTCCAAACACTTAACCAGAATGGCCTAGTGAAAAAATACACATTACGTTGTAATCTGGCGAGTTTCCACTTTCAGACGCAATAGGAATTTTTGGGTTAGGTCAATCCGTTCGCGAGATATGGGAGTTTGAAGCCAAGAAATAGTTGAGTAGACAACAAATTTTTCGCACTTCTGCTGCTCCAAACCCTTAACCAGAATGGCCTAGGGAAAAAATACACATACCGTTGTAATCGGGCGAGTGTCTACTTTCAGATGCAATAGGAATTTTTGGGTTAGGTCAATCCGTTCGCGAGATATGGGAGTTTGAAGCCAAGAAAAAGTTGAGAAGACAACAAATTTTTCGCATTTCTGCTGCTCCCAACGCTTAACAAGAATGGCCTAAGGAAAAAATACACATTACGTTGTAATCTGGCCAGTTTCTACTTTCAGACGCAACAGGAATTTTCGGGTTAGGTCAATCCGTTCGCGAGATATGGGAGTTCGAAGCCAAGAAGTGGTTGAGAAGGCAAAAAATTTTTCGCAATTCTGCTGCTCCAAACGCTTAACCAGAATGCCCTAGGGAAAAAATACACATTACGTTGTAATCTGGCGAGTTTCTACTTTCAGACGCAACAGGAACTTTTGGGTTAGGTCAATCCGTTCGCGAGATATGGGAGTTTGAAGCCAAGAAATGGTTGAGAAGGCAAAAAATTTTTCCCAATTCTGCTGCTTCAAGCGCTTAACCAGAACGGCCCAGGGAAAAAATACACATACCGTTGTAATCGGGCGAGTTTCTACTTTCAGATGCAATAGGAATTTTTGGGTTAGGTCAATCCGTTCGCGAGATATGGGAGTTTGAAGCCAAGAAATGGTTGAGAAGGCAAAAAATTTTTCGCAATTCTGCTGCTCCAAAAGCTTAACCAGAATGGCCTAGGGAAAAAATACACATACCGTTGTAATCTGGCGAGTTTCTACTTTCAGACGCAACAGGAATTTTTGGGTTAGGTCAATCCGTTCGCGAGATATGGGAGTGTGAATCCAAGAAATGGTTGAGAAGGCAAAAAGTTTTTCGCAATTCTGCTGCTCCAAACGCTTAACCAGAATGGCCTAGGGAAAAAATACACATACCGTTGTAATCGGGCGAGTTTCTACTTTCATGTGCAACAGGAATTTTTGGGTTAGGTCAATCCGTTCGCGAGATATGGGAGTTTGAAGCCAAGAAATAGTTGAGAAGACAACAAATTTTTCGCACTTCTGCTGCTCCAAACCCTTAACCAGAATGGCCTAGGGAAAAAATACACGTTACGTTGTAATCTGGCGAGTTACTAATTTCAGACGCAACAGGAATTTTTGGGTTAGGTCAATCCGTTCGCGAGATATGGGAGTTTGAAGCCAAGAAATGGCTGAGAAGGCAAAAAATTTTGCGCAATTCTGCTGCTCCAAACGCTTAACCAGAATGGCCTAGGGAAAAAATACACATACCGCTGTAATCGGGCGAGTGTCTACTTTCAGATGCAATAGGAATTTTTGGGTTAGGTCAATCCGTTCGCGAGATATGGGAGCTTGAAGCCAAGAAATGGTTGAGAAGGCAAAAAATTTTTCGCAATTCTGCTGCTCCAAACGCATAACCAGAATGGCCTAGGGAAAAAATACACATTACGTTGTAATCTGGCGAGTTTCTACTTTCAGACGCAACAGGAATTTTTGGGTTAGGTCAATCCGTTCGCGAGATATGGGAGTTTGAAGCCAAGAAATGGTTGAGAAGGCAAGAAATTTTTCGCAATTCTGCTGCTCCGAACGCTTAACCAGAATGGCCTAGGGAAAATATACACATACCGTTGTAATCGGGCAAGTTTCTACTTTCAGACGCAATAGGAATTTTTGGGTTAGGTCAATCCGTTCGCGAGATATGGGAGTTTGAAGCCAAGAAATGGTTGAGAAGGCAAAAAATTTTTCGCAATTCTGCTGCTCCAAACGCTTAACCAGAATGGCCTAGGGAAAAAATACACATTACGTTGTAATCTGGCGAGTTTCCACTTTCAGACGCAATAGGAATTTTTGGGTTAGGTCAATCCGTTCGCGAGATATGGGAGTTTGAAGCCAAGAAATAGTTGAGTAGACAACAAATTTTTCGCACTTCTGCTGCTCCAAACCCTTAACCAGAATGGCCTAGGGAAAAAATACACATACCGTTGTAATCGGGCGAGTGTCTACTTTCAGATGCAATAGGAATTTTTGGGTTAGGTCAATCCGTTCGCGAGATATGGGAGTTTGAAGCCAAGAAAAAGTTGAGAAGACAACAAATTTTTCGCATTTCTGCTGCTCCCAACGCTTAACAAGAATGGCCTAAGGAAAAAATACACATTACGTTGTAATCTGGCCAGTTTCTACTTTCAGACGCAACAGGAATTTTCGGGTTAGGTCAATCCGTTCGCGAGATATGGGAGTTCGAAGCCAAGAAGTGGTTGAGAAGGCAAAAAATTTTTCGCAATTCTGCTGCTCCAATCGCTTCACCAGAATGGCCTAGGGAAAAAATACACATACCGTTGTAATAGGGCGAGTGTCTACTTTCAGATGCAATAGGAATTTTTGGGTTAGGTCAATCCGTTCGCGAGATATGGGAGTTTGAAGCCAAGAAAAAGTTGAGAAGACAACAAATTTTTCGCACTTCTGCTGCTCCCAACGCTTAACAAGAATGGCCTAAGGAAAAAATACATATTACGTTGTAATCTGGCCAGTTTCTACTTTCAGACGCAACAGGAATTTTCGGGTTAGGTCAATCCGTTCGCGAGATATGGGAGTTCGAAGCCAAGAAATGGTTGAGAAGGCAAAAAATTTTTCGCAATTCTGCTGCTCCAAACGCTTCACCAGAATGGCCTAGGGAAAAAATACACATACCGTTGTAATAGGGCGAGCTTCTACTTTCAGATGCAATAGGAATTTTTGGGTTAGGACAATCCGTTCGCGAGATATGGGAGTTTGAAGCCAAGAAATAGTTGAGAGGACAACAAATTTTTCGCACTTCTGCTGCTCCAAACGCTTAACCAGAATGGCCTAAGGAAAAAATACACATACCACTGTAATCGGGCGAGTTTCTACTTTCAGATGCAATAGGAATTTTTGGGTTAGGTCAATCCGTTCGCGAGATATGGGAGTTGGAAGCCAAGAAATCGTTGAGAAGGCAAAAAATTTTTCGCAATTCTGCTGCTCCAAACGCTTAACCAGAATGCCCTAGGGAAAAAATACACATTACGTTGTAATCTGGCGAGTTTCTACTTTCAGACGCAACAGGAACTTTTGGGTTAGGTCAATCCGTTCGCGAGATATGGGAGTTTGAAGCCAAGAAATGGTTGAGAAGGCAAAAAATTTTTCCCAATTCTGCTGCTTCAAGCGCTTAACCAGAACGGCCCAGGGAAAAAATACACATACCGTTGTAATCGGGCGAGTTTCTACTTTCAGATGCAATAGGAATTTTTGGGTTAGGTCAATCCGTTCGCGAGATATGGGAGTTTGAAGCCAAGAAATGGTTGAGAAGGCAAAAAATTTTTCGCAATTCTGCTGCTCCAAAAGCTTAACCAGAATGGCCTAGGGAAAAAATACACATACCGTTGTAATCTGGCGAGTTTCTACTTTCAGACGCAACAGGAATTTTTGGGTTAGGTCAATCCGTTCGCGAGATATGGGAGTGTGAATCCAAGAAATGGTTGAGAAGGCAAAAAGTTTTTCGCAATTCTGCTGCTCCAAACGCTTAACCAGAATGGCCTAGGGAAAAAATACACATACCGTTGTAATCGGGCGAGTTTCTACTTTCATGTGCAACAGGAATTTTTGGGTTAGGTCAATCCGTTCGCGAGATATGGGAGTTTGAAGCCAAGAAATAGTTGAGAAGACAACAAATTTTTCGCACTTCTGCTGCTCCAAACCCTTAACCAGAATGGCCTAGGGAAAAAATACACGTTACGTTGTAATCTGGCGAGTTACTAATTTCAGACGCAACAGGAATTTTTGGGTTAGGTCAATCCGTTCGCGAGATATGGGAGTTTGAAGCCAAGAAATGGCTGAGAAGGCAAAAAATTTTGCGCAATTCTGCTGCTCCAAACGCTTAACCAGAATGGCCTAGGGAAAAAATACACATACCGCTGTAATCGGGCGAGTGTCTACTTTCAGATGCAATAGGAATTTTTGGGTTAGGTCAATCCGTTCGCGAGATATGGGAGCTTGAAGCCAAGAAATGGTTGAGAAGGCAAAAAATTTTTCGCAATTCTGCTGCTCCAAACGCATAACCAGAATGGCCTAGGGAAAAAATACACATTACGTTGTAATCTGGCGAGTTTCTACTTTCAGACGCAACAGGAATTTTTGGGTTAGGTCAATCCGTTCGCGAGATATGGGAGTTTGAAGCCAAGAAATGGTTGAGAAGGCAAGAAATTTTTCGCAATTCTGCTGCTCCGAACGCTTAACCAGAATGGCCTAGGGAAAATATACACATACCGTTGTAATCGGGCAAGTTTCTACTTTCAGACGCAATAGGAATTTTTGGGTTAGGTCAATCCGTTCGCGAGATATGGGAGTTTGAAGTCAAGAAATAGTTGAGAAGACAACAAATTTTTCGCACTTCTGCTGCTCCCAACGCTTAACAAGAATGGCCTAGGGAAAAAATACACATACCGTTGTAATCGCGCGAGTTTCTACTTTCATGTGCAATAGGAATTTTTGGGTATGGTCAATCCGTTCGCGAGATATGGGAGCTTGAAGCTAAGAAATGGTTGAGAAGGCAAAAAATTTTTCGCAATTCTGCTGCTCCAAACGCTTAACCAGAATGGCCTAGGGAAAAAATACACATACCGTTGTAATCGGGCGAGTTTCTACTTTCATGTGCAATAGGAATTTTTGGGTTAGGTCAATCCGTTCGCGAGATATGGGAGTTCGAAGCCAAGAAATAGTTGAGAAGACAACAAATTTTTCGCACTTCTGCTGCTCCAAACGCTTAACCAGAATGGCCTAAGGAAAAAATACACATACCACTGTAATCGGGCGAGTTTCTACTTTCAGATGCAATAGGAATTTTTGGGTTAGGTCAATCCGTTCGCGAGATATGGGAGTTGGAAGCCAAGAAATCGTTGAGAAGGCAAAAAATTTTTCGCAATTCTGCTGCTCCAAACGCTTAACCAGAATGCCCTAGGGAAAAAATACACATTACGTTGTAATCTGGCGAGTTTCTACTTTCAGACGCAACAGGAACTTTTGGGTTAGGTCAATCCGTTCGCGAGATATGGGAGTTTGAAGCCAAGAAATGGTTGAGAAGGCAAAAAATTTTTCCCAATTCTGCTGCTTCAAGCGCTTAACCAGAACGGCCCAGGGAAAAAATACACATACCGTTGTAATCGGGCGAGTTTCTACTTTCAGATGCAATAGGAATTTTTGGGTTAGGTCAATCCGTTCGCGAGATATGGGAGTTTGAAGCCAAGAAATGGTTGAGAAGGCAAAAAATTTTTCGCAATTCTGCTGCTCCAAAAGCTTAACCAGAATGGCCTAGGGAAAAAATACACATACCGTTGTAATCTGGCGAGTTTCTACTTTCAGACGCAACAGGAATTTTTGGGTTAGGTCAATCCGTTCGCGAGATATGGGAGTGTGAATCCAAGAAATGGTTGAGAAGGCAAAAAGTTTTTCGCAATTCTGCTGCTCCAAACGCTTAACCAGAATGGCCTAGGGAAAAAATACACATACCGTTGTAATCGGGCGAGTTTCTACTTTCATGTGCAACAGGAATTTTTGGGTTAGGTCAATCCGTTCGCGAGATATGGGAGTTTGAAGCCAAGAAATAGTTGAGAAGACAACAAATTTTTCGCACTTCTGCTGCTCCAAAAGCTTAACCAGAATGGCCTAGGGAAAAAATACACATACCGTTGTAATCTGGCGAGTTTCTACTTTCAGACGCAACAGGAATTTTTGGGTTAGGTCAATCCGTTCGCGAGATATGGGAGTGTGAATCCAAGAAATGGTTGAGAAGGCAAAAAGTTTTTCGCAATTCTGCTGCTCCAAACGCTTAACCAGAATGGCCTAGGGAAAAAATACACATACCGTTGTAATCGGGCGAGTTTCTACTTTCATGTGCAACAGGAATTTTTGGGTTAGGTCAATCCGTTCGCGAGATATGGGAGTTTGAAGCCAAGAAATAGTTGAGAAGACAACAAATTTTTCGCACTTCTGCTGCTCCAAACCCTTAACCAGAATGGCCTAGGGAAAAAATACACGTTACGTTGTAATCTGGCGAGTTACTAATTTCAGACGCAACAGGAATTTTTGGGTTAGGTCAATCCGTTCGCGAGATATGGGAGTTTGAAGCCAAGAAATGGCTGAGAAGGCAAAAAATTTTGCGCAATTCTGCTGCTCCAAACGCTTAACCACAATGGCCTAGGGAAAAAATACACATACCGCTGTAATCGGGCGAGTGTCTACTTTCAGATGCAATAGGAATTTTTGGGTTAGGTCAATCCGTTCGCGAGATATGGGAGCTTGAAGCCAAGAAATGGTTGAGAAGGCAAAAAATTTTTCGCAATTCTGCTGCTCCAAACGCATAACCAGAATGGCCTAGGGAAAAAATACACATTACGTTGTAATCTGGCGAGTTTCTACTTTCAGACGCAACAGGAATTTTTGGGTTAGGTCAATCCGTTCGCGAGATATGGGAGTTTGAAGCCAAGAAATGGTTGAGAAGGCAAGAAATTTTTCGCAATTCTGCTGCTCCGAACGCTTAACCAGAATGGCCTAGGGAAAATATACACATACCGTTGTAATCGGGCAAGTTTCTACTTTCAGACGCAATAGGAATTTTTGGGTTAGGTCAATCCGTTCGCGAGATATGGGAGTTTGAAGCCAAGAAATAGTTGAGAAGACAACAAATTTTTCGCACTTCTGCTGCTCCCAACGCTTAACAAGAATGGCCTAAGGAAAAAATACACATTACGTTGTAATCTGGCGAGTTTGTACTTTCAGACGCAACAGGAATTTTTGGGTTAGGTCAATCCGTTCGCGAGATATGGGAGCTTGAAGCCAAGAAATGGTTGAGAAGGCAAAAAATTTTTCGCAATTCTGCTGCTCCAAACGCTTAACCAGAATGGCCTAGGGAAAAAATACACATTACGTTGTAATCTGGCGAGTTTCCACTTTCAGACGCAATAGGAATTTTTGGGTTAGGTCAATCCGTTCGCGAGATATGGGAGTTTGAAGCCAAGAAATAGTTGAGTAGACAACAAATTTTTCGCACTTCTGCTGCTCCAAACCCTTAACCAGAATGGCCTAGGGAAAAAATACACATACCGTTGTAATCGGGCGAGTGTCTACTTTCAGATGCAATAGGAATTTTTGGGTTAGGTCAATCCGTTCGCGAGATATGGGAGTTTGAAGCCAAGAAAAAGTTGAGAAGACAACAAATTTTTCGCATTTCTGCTGCTCCCAACGCTTAACAAGAATGGCCTAAGGAAAAAATACACATTACGTTGTAATCTGGCCAGTTTCTACTTTCAGACGCAACAGGAATTTTCGGGTTAGGTCAATCCGTTCGCGAGATATGGGAGTTCGAAGCCAAGAAGTGGTTGAGAAGGTAAAAAATTTTTCGCAATTCTGCTGCTCCAATCGCTTCACCAGAATGGCCTAGGGAAAAAATACACATACCGTTGTAATAGGGCGAGTGTCTACTTTCAGATGCAATAGGAATTTTTGGGTTAGGTCAATCCGTTCGCGAGATATGGGAGTTTGAAGCCAAGAAAAAGTTGAGAAGACAACAAATTTTTCGCACTTCTGCTGCTCCCAACGCTTAACAAGAATGGCCTAAGGAAAAAATACATATTACGTTGTAATCTGGCCAGTTTCTACTTTCAGACGCAACAGGAATTTTCGGGTTAGGTCAATCCGTTCGCGAGATATGGGAGTTCGAAGCCAAGAAATGGTTGAGAAGGCAAAAAATTTTTCGCAATTCTGCTGCTCCAAACGCTTCACCAGAATGGCCTAGGGAAAAAATACACATACCGTTGTAATAGGGCGAGCTTCTACTTTCAGATGCAATAGGAATTTTTGGGTTAGGACAATCCGTTCGCGAGATATGGGAGTTTGAAGCCAAGAAATAGTTGAGAGGACAACAAATTTTTCGCACTTCTGCTGCTCCAAACGCTTAACCAGAATGGCCTAAGGAAAAAATACACATACCACTGTAATCGGGCGAGTTTCTACTTTCAGATGCAATAGGAATTTTTGGGTTAGGTCAATCCGTTCGCGAGATATGGGAGTTGGAAGCCAAGAAATCGTTGAGAAGGCAAAAAATTTTTCGCAATTCTGCTGCTCCAAACGCTTAACAAGAATGGCCTAAGGAAAAAATACACATTACGTTGTAATCTGGCCAGTTTCTACTTTCAGACGCAACAGGAATTTTCGGGTTAGGTCAATCCGTTCGCGAGATATGGGAGTTCGAAGCCAAGAAGTGGTTGAGAAGGCAAAAAATTTTTCGCAATTCTGCTGCTCCAATCGCTTCACCAGAATGGCCTAGGGAAAAAATACACATACCGTTGTAATAGGGCGAGTGTCTACTTTCAGATGCAATAGGAATTTTTGGGTTAGGTCAATCCGTTCGCGAGATATGGGAGTTTGAAGCCAAGAAAAAGTTGAGAAGACAACAAATTTTTCGCACTTCTGCTGCTCCCAACGCTTAACAAGAATGGCCTAAGGAAAAAATACATATTACGTTGTAATCTGGCCAGTTTCTACTTTCAGACGCAACAGGAATTTTCGGGTTAGGTCAATCCGTTCGCGAGATATGGGAGTTCGAAGCCAAGAAATGGTTGAGAAGGCAAAAAATTTTTCGCAATTCTGCTGCTCCAAACGCTTCACCAGAATGGCCTAGGGAAAAAATACACATACCGTTGTAATAGGGCGAGCTTCTACTTTCAGATGCAATAGGAATTTTTGGGTTAGGACAATCCGTTCGCGAGATATGGGAGTTTGAAGCCAAGAAATAGTTGAGAGGACAACAAATTTTTCGCACTTCTGCTGCTCCAAACGCTTAACCAGAATGGCCTAAGGAAAAAATACACATACCACTGTAATCGGGCGAGTTTCTACTTTCAGATGCAATAGGAATTTTTGGGTTAGGTCAATCCGTTCGCGAGATATGGGAGTTGGAAGCCAAGAAATCGTTGAGAAGGCAAAAAATTTTTCGCAATTCTGCTGCTCCAAACGCTTAACCAGAATGCCCTAGGGAAAAAATACACATTACGTTGTAATCTGGCGAGTTTCTACTTTCAGACGCAACAGGAACTTTTGGGTTAGGTCAATCCGTTCGCGAGATATGGGAGTTTGAAGCCAAGAAATGGTTGAGAAGGCAAAAAATTTTTCCCAATTCTGCTGCTTCAAGCGCTTAACCAGAACGGCCCAGGGAAAAAATACACATACCGTTGTAATCGGGCGAGTTTCTACTTTCAGATGCAATAGGAATTTTTGGGTTAGGTCAATCCGTTCGCGAGATATGGGAGTTTGAAGCCAAGAAATGGTTGAGAAGGCAAAAAATTTTTCGCAATTCTGCTGCTCCAAAAGCTTAACCAGAATGGCCTAGGGAAAAAATACACATACCGTTGTAATCTGGCGAGTTTCTACTTTCAGACGCAACAGGAATTTTTGGGTTAGGTCAATCCGTTCGCGAGATATGGGAGTGTGAATCCAAGAAATGGTTGAGAAGGCAAAAAGTTTTTCGCAATTCTGCTGCTCCAAACGCTTAACCAGAATGGCCTAGGGAAAAAATACACATACCGTTGTAATCGGGCGAGTTTCTACTTTCATGTGCAACAGGAATTTTTGGGTTAGGTCAATCCGTTCGCGAGATATGGGAGTTTGAAGCCAAGAAATAGTTGAGAAGACAACAAATTTTTCGCACTTCTGCTGCTCCAAACCCTTAACCAGAATGGCCTAGGGAAAAAATACACGTTACGTTGTAATCTGGCGAGTTACTAATTTCAGACGCAACAGGAATTTTTGGGTTAGGTCAATCCGTTCGCGAGATATGGGAGTTTGAAGCCAAGAAATGGCTGAGAAGGCAAAAAAATTTTGCGCAATTCTGCTGCTCCAAACGCTTAACCAGAATGGCCTAGGGAAAAAATACACATACCGCTGTAATCGGGCGAGTGTCTACTTTCAGATGCAATAGGAATTTTTGGGTTAGGTCAATCCGTTCGCGAGATATGGGAGCTTGAAGCCAAGAAATGGTTGAGAAGGCAAAAAATTTTTCGCAATTCTGCTGCTCCAAACGCATAACCAGAATGGCCTAGGGAAAAAATACACATTACGTTGTAATCTGGCGAGTTTCTACTTTCAGACGCAACAGGAATTTTTGGGTTAGGTCAATCCGTTCGCGAGATATGGGAGTTTGAAGCCAAGAAATGGTTGAGAAGGCAAGAAATTTTTCGCAATTCTTCTGCTCCGAACGCTTAACCAGAATGGCCTAGGGAAAATATACACATACCGTTGTAATCGGGCAAGTTTCTACTTTCAGACGCAATAGGAATTTTTGGGTTAGGTCAATCCGTTCGCGAGATATGGGAGTTTGAAGTCAAGAAATAGTTGAGAAGACAACAAATTTTTCGCACTTCTGCTGCTCCCAACGCTTAACAAGAATGGCCTAGGGAAAAAATACACATACCGTTGTAATCGCGCGAGTTTCTACTTTCATGTGCAATAGGAATTTTTGGGTATGGTCAATCCGTTCGCGAGATATGGGAGCTTGAAGCTAAGAAATGGTTGAGAAGGCAAAAAATTTTTCGCAATTCTGCTGCTCCAAACGCTTAACCAGAATGGCCTAGGGAAAAAATACACATACCGTTGTAATCGGGCGAGTTTCTACTTTCATGTGCAATAGGAATTTTTGGGTTAGGTCAATCCGTTCGCGAGATATGGGAGTTCGAAGCCAAGAAATAGTTGAGAAGACAACAAATTTTTCGCACTTCTGCTGCTCCAAACCCTTAACCAGAATGGCCTAGGGAAAAAATACACATACCGTTGTAATCGGGCGAGTGTCTACTTCAGATGCAATAGGAATTTTTGGGTTAGGTCAATCCGTTCGCGAGATATGGGAGTTTGAAGTCAAGAAATAGTTGAGAAGACAACAAATTTTTCGCACTTCTGCTGCTCCAACGCTTAACAAGAACGGCCTAGGGAAAAAATACACATTACGTTGTAATCTGGCGAGTTTGTACTTTCAGACGCAACAGGAATTTTTGGGTTAGGTCAATCGGTTCGCGAGATATGGGAGTTTGAAGCCAAGAAATAGTTGAGAAGACAACAAATTTTTCGCACTTCTGCTGCTCCAAACCCTTAACCAGAATGGCCTAGGGAAAAAATACACATACCGTTGTAATCGGGCGTGTGTCTACTTTCAGATGCAATAGGAATTTCTGGGTATGGTCAATCCGTTCGCGAGATATGGGAGCTTGAAGCTAAGAAATGGTTGAGAAGGCAAAAAATTTTTCGCAATTCTGCTGCTCCAAACGCTTAACCAGAATGGCCTAGGGAAAAAATACACATACCGTTGTAATCGGGCGAGTTTCTACTTTCATGTGCAATAGGAATTTTTGGGTTAGGTCAATCCGTTCGCGAGATATGGGAGTTCGAAGCCAAGAAATAGTTGAGAAGACAACAAATTTTTCGCACTTCTGCTGCTACAAACCCTTAACCAGAATGGCCTAGGGAAAAAATACACATACCGTTGTAATCGGGCGAGTGTCTACTTTCAGATGCAATAGGAATTTTTGCGTTAGGTCAATCCGTTCGCGAGATATGGGAGTTTGAAGTCAAGAAATAGTTGAGAAGACAACAAATTTTTCGCACTTCTGCTGCTCCCAACGCTTAACAAGAACGGCCTAGGGAAAAAATACACACTACGTTGTAATCTGGCGAGTTTGTACTTTCAGACGCAACAGGAATTTTTGGGTTAGGTCAATCGGTTCGCGAGATATGGGAGTTTGAAGCCAAGAAATAGTTGAGAAGACAACAAATTTTTCGCACTTCTGCTGCTCCAAACCCTTAACCAGAATGGCCTAGGGAAAAAATACACATACCGTTGTAATCGGGCGAGTGTCTACTTTCAGATGCAATAGGAATTTTTGGGTATGGTCAATCCGTTCGCGAGATATGGGAGCTTGAAGCTAAGAAATGGTTGAGAAGGCAAAAAATTTTTCGCAATTCTGCTGCTCCAAACGCTTAACCAGAATGGCCTAGGGAAAAAATACACATACCGTTGTAATCGGGCGAGTTTCTACTTTCATGTGCAATAGGAATTTTTGGGTTAGGTCAATCCGTTCGCGAGATATGGGAGTTCGAAGCCAAGAAATAGTTGAGAAGACAACAAATTTTTCGCACTTCTGCTGCTCCAAACCCTTAACCTGAATGGCCTAGGGAAAAAATACACATACCGATGTAATCGGGCGAGTGTCTACTTTCAGATGCAATAGGAATTTTTGGGTTAGGTCAATCCGTTCGCGAGATATGGGAGTTTGAAGTCAAGAAATAGTTGAGAAGACAACAAATTTTTCGCACTTCTGCTGCTCCCAACGCTTAACAAGAACGGCCTGGGGAAAAAATACACATTACGTTGTAATCTGGCGAGTTTGTACTTTCAGACGCAACAGGAATTTTTGGGTTAGGTCAATCGGTTCGCGAGATATGGGAGTTTGAAGCCAAGAAATAGTTGAGAAGACAACAAATTTTTCGCACTTCTGCTGCTCCAAACCCTTAACCAGAATGGCCTAGGGAAAAAATACACATACCGTTGTAATCGGGCGAGTGTCTACTTTCAGATGCAATAGGAATTTTTGGGTTAGGTCAATCCGTTCGCGAGATATGGGAGCTTGAAGCCAAGAAATGGTTGAGAAGGCAAAAAATTTTTCGCAATACTGCTGCTCCAAACGCTTAACCAGAATGGCCTAGGGAAAAAATACACACTACGTTGTAATCTGGCGAGTTTGTACTTTCAGACGCAACAGGAATTTTTGGGTTAGGTCAATCGGTTCGCGAGATATGGGAGTTTGAAGCCAAGAAATAGTTGAGAAGACAACAAATTTTTCGCACTTCTGCTGCTCCAAACCCTTAACCAGAATGGCCTAGGGAAAAAATACACATACCGTTGTAATCGGGCGAGTGTCTACTTTCAGATGCAATAGGAATTTTTGGGTATGGTCAATCCGTTCGCGAGATATGGGAGCTTGAAGCTAAGAAATGGTTGAGAAGGCAAAAAATTTTTCGCAATTCTGCTGCTCCAAACGCTTAACCAGAATGGCCTAGGGAAAAAATACACATACCGTTGTAATCGGGCGAGTTTCTACTTTCATGTGCAATAGGAATTTTTGGGTTAGGTCAATCCGTTCGCGAGATATGGGAGTTCGAAGCCAAGAAATAGTTGAGAAGACAACAAATTTTTCGCACTTCTGCTGCTCCAAACCCTTAACCTGAATGGCCTAGGGAAAAAATACACATACCGATGTAATCGGGCGAGTGTCTACTTTCAGATGCAATAGGAATTTTTGGGTTAGGTCAATCCGTTCGCGAGATATGGGAGTTTGAAGTCAAGAAATAGTTGAGAAGACAACAAATTTTTCGCACTTCTGCTGCTCCCAACGCTTAACAAGAACGGCCTGGGGAAAAAATACACATTACGTTGTAATCTGGCGAGTTTGTACTTTCAGACGCAACAGGAATTTTTGGGTTAGGTCAATCGGTTCGCGAGATATGGGAGTTTGAAGCCAAGAAATAGTTGAGAAGACAACAAATTTTTCGCACTTCTGCTGCTCCAAACCCTTAACCAGAATGGCCTAGGGAAAAAATACACATACCGTTGTAATCGGGCGAGTGTCTACTTTCAGATGCAATAGGAATTTTTGGGTTAGGTCAATCCGTTCGCGAGATATGGGAGCTTGAAGCCAAGAAATGGTTGAGAAGGCAAAAAATTTTTCGCAATACTGCTGCTCCAAACGCTTAACCAGAATGGCCTAGGGAAAAAAATACACATACCGTTGTAATCGGGCGAGTTCCTACTTTCATGTGCAACAGGAATTTTTGGGTTAGGTCAATCGGTTCGCGAGATATGGGAGTTTGAAGCCAAGAAATAGTTGAGAAGACAACAAATTTTTCGCACTTCTGCTGCTCCAAACCCTTAACCAGAATGGCCTAGGGAAAAAATACACATTCCGTTGTAATCGGGCGAGTGTCTACTTTCAGATGCAATAGGAATTTTTGGGTTAGGTCAATCCGTTCGCGAGATATGGGAGTTTGAAGCCAAGAAATAGTTGAGAGGACAACAAATTTTTCGCACTTCTGCTGCTCCAAACGCTTAACCAGAATGGCCTAAGGAAAAAATACACATACCACTGTAATCGGGCGAGTTTCTACTTTCAGATGCAATAGGAATTTTTGGGTTAGGTCAATCCGTTCGCGAGATATGGGAGTTGGAAGCCAAGAAATCGTTGAGAAGGCAAAAAATTTTTCGCAATTCTGCTGCTCCAAACGCTTAACCAGAATGCCCTAGGGAAAAAATACACATTACGTTGTAATCTGGCGAGTTTCTACTTTCAGACGCAACAGGAACTTTTGGGTTAGGTCAATCCGTTCGCGAGATATGGGAGTTTGAAGCCAAGAAATGGTTGAGAAGGCAAAAAATTTTTCCCAATTCTGCTGCTTCAAGCGCTTAACCAGAACGGCCCAGGGAAAAAATACACATACCGTTGTAATCGGGCGAGTTTCTACTTTCAGATGCAATAGGAATTTTTGGGTTAGGTCAATCCGTTCGCGAGATATGGGAGTTTGAAGCCAAGAAATGGTTGAGAAGGCAAAAAATTTTTCGCAATTCTGCTGCTCCAAAAGCTTAACCAGAATGGCCTAGGGAAAAAATACACATACCGTTGTAATCTGGCGAGTTTCTACTTTCAGACGCAACAGGAATTTTTGGGTTAGGTCAATCCGTTCGCGAGATATGGGAGTGTGAATCCAAGAAATGGTTGAGAAGGCAAAAAGTTTTTCGCAATTCTGCTGCTCCAAACGCTTAACCAGAATGGCCTAGGGAAAAAATACACATACCGTTGTAATCGGGCGAGTTTCTACTTTCATGTGCAACAGGAATTTTTGGGTTAGGTCAATCCGTTCGCGAGATATGGGAGTTTGAAGCCAAGAAATAGTTGAGAAGACAACAAATTTTTCGCACTTCTGCTGCTCCAAACCCTTAACCAGAATGGCCTAGGGAAAAAATACACGTTACGTTGTAATCTGGCGAGTTACTAATTTCAGACGCAACAGGAATTTTTGGGTTAGGTCAATCCGTTCGCGAGATATGGGAGTTTGAAGCCAAGAAATGGCTGAGAAGGCAAAAAATTTTGCGCAATTCTGCTGCTCCAAACGCTTAACCAGAATGGCCTAGGGAAAAAATACACATACCGCTGTAATCGGGCGAGTGTCTACTTTCAGATGCAATAGGAATTTTTGGGTTAGGTCAATCCGTTCGCGAGATATGGGAGCTTGAAGCCAAGAAATGGTTGAGAAGGCAAAAAATTTTTCGCAATTCTGCTGCTCCAAACGCATAACCAGAATGGCCTAGGGAAAAAATACACATTACGTTGTAATCTGGCGAGTTTCTACTTTCAGACGCAACAGGAATTTTTGGGTTAGGTCAATCCGTACGCGAGATATGGGAGTTTGAAGCCAAGAAATGGTTGAGAAGGCAAGAAATTTTTCGCAATTCTGCTGCTCCGAACGCTTAACCAGAATGGCCTAGGGAAAATATACACATACCGTTGTAATCGGGCAAGTTTCTACTTTCAGACGCAATAGGAATTTTTGGGTTAGGTCAATCCGTTCGCGAGATATGGGAGTTTGAAGTCAAGAAATAGTTGAGAAGACAACAAATTTTTCGCACTTCTGCTGCTCCCAACGCTTAACAAGAATGGCCTAGGGAAAAAATACACATACCGTTGTAATCGCGCGAGTTTCTACTTTCATGTGCAATAGGAATTTTTGGGTATGGTCAATCCGTTCGCGAGATATGGGAGCTTGAAGCTAAGAAATGGTTGAGAAGGCAAAAAATTTTTCGCAATTCTGCTGCTCCAAACGCTTAACCAGAATGGCCTAGGGAAAAAATACACATACCGTTGTAATCGGGCGAGTTTCTACTTTCATGTGCAATAGGAATTTTTGGGTTAGGTCAATCCGTTCGCGAGATATGGGAGTTCGAAGCCAAGAAATAGTTGAGAAGACAACAAATTTTTCGCACTTCTGCTGCTCCAAACCCTTAACCAGAATGGCCTAGGGAAAAAATACACATACCGTTGTAATCGGGCGAGTTTCTACTTTCATGTGCAATAGGAATTTTTGGGTTAGGTCAATCCGTTCGCGAGATATGGGAGTTTGAAGTCAAGAAATAGTTGAGAAGACAACAAATTTTTCGCACTTCTGCTGCTCCCAACGCTTAACAAGAACGGCCTAGGGAAAAAATACACATTACGTTGTAATCTGGCGAGTTTGTACTTTCAGACGCAACAGGAATTTTTGGGTTAGGTCAATCGGTTCGCGAGATATGGGAGTTTGAAGCCAAGAAATAGTTGAGAAGACAACAAATTTTTCGCACTTCTGCTGCTCCAAACCCTTAACCAGAATGGCCTAGGGAAAAAATACACATACCGTTGTAATCGGGCGAGTGTCTACTTTCAGATGCAATAGGAATTTCTGGGTATGGTCAATCCGTTCGCGAGATATGGGAGCTTGAAGCTAAGAAATGGTTGAGAAGACAACAAATTTTTCGCACTTCTGCTGCTACAAACCCTTAACCAGAATGGCCTAGGGAAAAAATACACATACCGTTGTAATCGGGCGAGTGTCTACTTTCAGATGCAATAGGAATTTTTGCGTTAGGTCAATCCGTTCGCGAGATATGGGAGTTTGAAGTCAAGAAATAGTTGAGAAGACAACAAATTTTTCGCACTTCTGCTGCTCCCAACGCTTAACAAGAACGGCCTAGGGAAAAAATACACACTACGTTGTAATCTGGCGAGTTTGTACTTTCAGACGCAACAGGAATTTTTGGGTTAGGTCAATCGGTTCGCGAGATATGGGAGTTTGAAGCCAAGAAATAGTTGAGAAGACAACAAATTTTTCGCACTTCTGCTGCTCCAAACCCTTAACCAGAATGGCCTAGGGAAAAAATACACATACCGTTGTAATCGGGCGAGTGTCTACTTTCAGATGCAATAGGAATTTTTGGGTATGGTCAATCCGTTCGCGAGATATGGGAGCTTGAAGCTAAGAAATGGTTGAGAAGGCAAAAAATTTTTCGCAATTCTGCTGCTCCAAACGCTTAACCAGAATGGCCTAGGGAAAAAATACACATACCGTTGTAATCGGGCGAGTTTCTACTTTCATGTGCAATAGGAATTTTTGGGTTAGGTCAATCCGTTCGCGAGATATGGGAGTTCGAAGCCAAGAAATAGTTGAGAAGACAACAAATTTTTCGCACTTCTGCTGCTCCAAACCCTTAACCTGAATGGCCTAGGGAAAAAATACACATACCGATGTAATCGGGCGAGTGTCTACTTTCAGATGCAATAGGAATTTTTGGGTTAGGTCAATCCGTTCGCGAGATATGGGGGTTTGAAGTCAAGAAATAGTTGAGAAGACAACAAATTTTTCGCACTTCTGCTGCTCCCAACGCTTAACAAGAACGGCCTGGGGAAAAAATACACATTACGTTGTAATCTGGCGAGTTTGTACTTTCAGACGCAACAGGAATTTTTGGGTTAGGTCAATCGGTTCGCGAGATATGGGAGTTTGAAGCCAAGAAATAGTTGAGAAGACAACAAATTTTTCGCACTTCTGCTGCTCCAAACCCTTAACCAGAATGGCCTAGGGAAAAAATACACATACCGTTGTAATCGGGCGAGTGTCTACTTTCAGATGCAATAGGAATTTTTGGGTTAGGTCAATCCGTTCGCGAGATATGGGAGCTTGAAGCCAAGAAATGGTTGAGAAGGCAAAAAATTTTTCGCAATACTGCTGCTCCAAACGCTTAACCAGAATGGCCTAGGGAAAAAAATACACATACCGTTGTAATTGGGCGAGTTCCTACTTTCATGTGCAACAGGAATTTTTGGGTTAGGTCAATCGGTTCGCGAGATATGGGAGTTTGAAGCCAAGAAATAGTTGAGAAGACAACAAATTTTTCGCACTTCTGCTGCTCCAAACCCTTAACCAGAATGGCCTAGGGAAAAAATACACATTCCGTTGTAATCGGGCGAGTGTCTACTTTCAGATGCAATAGGAATTTTTGGGTTAGGTCAATCCGTTCGCGAGATATGGGAGTTTGAAGTCAAGAAATAGTTTTGAAGACAACAAATTTTTCGCACTTCTGCTGCTCCCAACGCTTAACAAGAACGGCCTAGGGAAAAAATACACATTCCGTTGTAATCGGGCGAGTGTCTACTTTCAGATGCAATAGGAATTTTTGGGTTAGGTCAATCCGTTCGCGAGATATGGGAGTTTGAAGTCAAGAAATAGTTGAGAAGACAACAAATTTTTCGCAATTCTGCTGCTCCCAACGCTTAACCAGAATGGCCTAGGGAAAAAATACACATACCGTTGTAATCGGGCGAGTGTCTACTTTCAGATGCAATAGGAATTTTTGGGTTAGGTCAATCCGTTCGCGAGATATGGGAGCTTGAAGCCAAGAAATGGTTGAGAAGGCAAAAAATTTTTCGCAATACTGCTGCTCCAAACCCTTAACCAGAATGGCCTAGGGAAAAAATACACATACCGTTGTAATCGGGCGAGTGTCTACTTTCAGATGCAATAGGAATTTTTGGGTTAGGTCAATCCGTTCGCGAGATATGGGAGTTTGAAGCCAAGAAATAGTTGAGAAGACAACAAATTTTTCGCACTTCTGCTGCTCCCAACGCTTAACAAGAATGGCCTAAGGAAAAAATACACATTACATTGTAATCTGGCGAGTTTGTACTTTCAGACGCAACAGGAATTTTTGGGTTAGGTCAATCGGTTCGCGAGATATGGGAGTTTGAAGCCAAGAAATAGTTGAGAAGAAAACAAATTTTTCGCACTTCTGCTGCTCCAAACCCTTAACCAGAATGGCCTAGGGAAGAAATACACGTTACGTTGTAATCTGGCGAGTTTCTAATTTCAGACGCAACAGGAATTTTTGGGTTAGGTCAATCCGTTCGCGAGATATGGGAGTTTGAAGCCAAGAAATGGTTGAGGAGGCAAAAAATTTTTCGCAATTCTGCTTCTCCAAACGCTTAACCAGAATGGCCTAGGGAAAAAATACACATACCGCTGTAATCGGGCGAGTGTCTACTTTCAGATGCAATAGGAATTTTTGGGTTTGGTCAATCCGTTCGCGAGATATGGGAACTTGAAGCCAAGAAATGGATGAGAAGGCAAAAAATTTTTCGCAATACTGCTGCTCCAAACGCTTAACCAGAATGGCCTAGGGAAAAAATACAAGTACCGTTGTAATCGGGCAAGTTTCTACTTTCAGACGCAATAGGAATTTTTGGGTTAGGTCAATCCGTTCGCGAGATATGGGAGTTTGAAGTCAAGAAATAGTTGAGAAGACAACAAATTTTTCGCACTTCTGCTGCTCCCAACGCTTAACAAGAACGGCCTGGGGAAAAAATACACATTACGTTGTAATCTGGCGAGTTTGTACTTTCAGACGCAACAGGAATTTTTGGGTTAGGTCAATCGGTTCGCGAGATATGGGAGTTTGATGCCAAGAAATAGTTGAGAAGACAACAAATTTTTCGCACTTCTGCTGCTCCCAACGCTTAACAAGAACGGCCTGGGGAAAAAATACACATTACGTTGTAATCTGGCGAGTTTGTACTTTCAGACGCAACAGGAATTTTTGGGTTAGGTCAATCGGTTCGCGAGATATGGGAGTTTGAAGCCAAGAAATAGTTGAGAAGACAACAAATTTTTCGCAATTCTGCTGCTCCAAACCCTTAACCAGAATGGCCTAGGGAAAAAATACACATACCGTTGTAATCGGGCGAGTTTCTACTTTCATGTGCAACAGGAATTTTTGGGTTAGGTCAATCGGTTCGCGAGATATGGGAGTTTGAAGCCAAGAAATAGTTGAGAAGACAACAAATTTTTCGCACTTCTGCTGCTCCAAACCCTTAACCAGAATGGCCTAGGGAAAAAATACACATTCCGTTGTAATCGGGCGAGTGTCTACTTTCAGATGCAATAGGAATTTTTGGGTTAGGTCAATCCGTTCGCGAGATATGGGAGTTTGAAGTCAAGAAATAGTTTTGAAGACAACAAATTTTTCGCACTTCTGCTGCTCCCAACGCTTAACAAGAACGGCCTAGGGAAAAAATACACATTCCGTTGTAATCGGGCGAGTGTCTACTTTCAGATGCAATAGGAATTTTTGGGTTAGGTCAATCCGTTCGCGAGATATGGGAGTTTGAAGTCAAGAAATAGTTGAGAAGACAACAAATTTTTCGCACTTCTGCTGCTCCCAACGCTTAACAAGAACGGCCTGGGGAAAAAATACACATTACGTTGTAATCTGGCGAGTTTGTACTTTCAGACGCAACAGGAATTTTTGGGTTAGGTCAATCGGTTCGCGAGATATGGGAGTTTGAAGCCAAGAAATAGTTGAGAAGACAACAAATTTTTCGCACTTCTGCTGCTCCAAACCCTTAACCAGAATGGCCTAGGGAAAAAATACACATACCGTTGTAATCGGGCGAGTGTCTACTTTCAGATGCAATAGGAATTTTTGGGTATGGTCAATCCGTTTGCGAGATATGGGAGCTTGAAGCTAAGAAATGGTTGAGAAGGCAAAAAATTTTTCGCAATTCTGCTGCTCCAAACGCTTAACCAGAATGGCCTAGGGAAAAAATACACATACCGTTGTAATCGGGCGAGTTTCTACTTTCATGTGCAATAGGAATTTTTGGGTTAGGTCAATCCGTTCGCGAGATATGGGAGTTTGAAGTCAAGAAATAGTTGAGAAGACAACAAATTTTTCGCACTTCTGCTGCTCCCAACGCTTAACAAGAACGGCCTAGGGAAAAAATACACATTACGTTGTAATCTGGCGAGTTTGTACTTTCAGACGCAACAGGAATTTTTGGGTTAGGTCAATCGGTTCGCGAGATATGGGAGTTTGAAGCCAAGAAATAGTTGAGAAGACAACAAATTTTTCGCACTTCTGCTGCTCCAAACCCTTAACCAGAATGGCCTAGGGAAAAAATACATATACCGTTGTAATCGGGCGAGTGTCTACTTTCAGATGCAATAGGAATTTCTGGGTATGGTCAATCCGTTCGCGAGATATGGGAGCTTGAAGCTAAGAAATGGTTGAGAAGGCAAAAAATTTTTCGCAATTCTGCTGCTCCAAACGCTTAACCAGAATGGCCTAGGGAAAAAATACACATACCGTTGTAATCGGGCGAGTTTCTACTTTCATGTGCAATAGGAATTTTTGGGTTAGGTCAATCCGTTCGCGAGATATGGGAGTTCGAAGCCAAGAAATAGTTGAGAAGACAACAAATTTTTCGCACTTCTGCTGCTCCAAACCCTTAACCAGAATGGCCTAGGGAAAAAATACACATACCGTTGTAATCGGGCGAGTGTCTACTTTCAGATGCAATAGGAATTTTTGCGTTAGGTCAATCCGTTCGCGAGATATGGGAGTTTGAAGTCAAGAAATAGTTGAGAAGACAACAAATTTTTCGCACTTCTGCTGCTCCCAACGCTTAACAAGAACGGCCTAGGGAAAAAATACACATTACGTTGTAATCTGGCGAGTTTGTACCTTCAGACGCAACAGGAATTTTTGGGTTAGGTCAATCGGTTCGCGAGATATGGGAGTTTGAAGCCAAGAAATAGTTGAGAAGACAACAAATTTTTCGCACTTCTGCTGCTCCAAACCCTTAACCAGAATGGCCTAGGGAAAAAATACACATACCGTTGTAATCGGGCGATTGTCTACTTTCAGATGCAATAGGAATTTTTGGGTATGGTCAATCCGTTCGCGAGATATGGGAGCTTGAAGCTAAGAAATGGTTGAGAAGGCAAAAAATTTTTCGCAATTCTGCTGCTCCAAACGCTTAACCAGAATGGCCTAGGGAAAAAATACACATACCGTTGTAATCGGGCGAGTTTCTACTTTCATGTGCAATAGGAATTTTTGGGTTAGGTCAATCCGTTCGCGAGATATGGGAGTTCGAAGCCAAGAAATAGTTGAGAAGACAACAAATTTTTCGCACTTCTGCTGCTCCAAACCCTTAACCAGAATGGCCTAGGGAAAAAATACACATTACGTTGTAATCGGGCGAGTGTCTACTTTCAGATGCAATAGGAATTTTTGGGTTAGGTCAATCCGTTCGCGAGATATGGGAGCTTGAAGCCAAGAAATGGTGGAGAAGGCAAAAAATTTTTCGCAATACTGCTGCTCCAAACGCTTAACCAGAATGGCCAAGGGAAAAAAATACACATACCGTTGTAATCGGGCGAGTTTCTACATTCATGTGCAACAGGAATTTTTGGGTTAGGTCAATCGGTTCGCGAGATATGGGAGTTTGAAGCCAAGAAATAGTTGAGAAGACAACAAATTTTTCGCACTTCTGCTGCTCCCAACGCTTAACAAGAACGGCCTGGGGAAAAAATACACATTACGTTGTAATCGGGCGAGTGTCTACTTTCAGATGCAATAGGAATTTTTGGGTTAGGTCAATCCGTTCGCGAGATATGGGAGCTTGAAGCCAAGAAATGGTGGAGAAGGCAAAAAATTTTTCGCAATACTGCTGCTCCAAACGCTTAACCAGAATGGCCTAGGGAAAAAAATACACATACCGTTGTAATCGGGCGAGTTTCTACATTCATGTGCAACAGGAATTTTTGGGTTAGGTCAATCGGTTCGCGAGATATGGGAGTTTGAAGCCAAGAAATAGTTGAGAAGACAACAAATTTTTCGCACTTCTGCTGCTCCAAACCCTTAACCAGAATGGCCTAGGGAAAAAATACACATTCCGTTGTAATCGGGCGAGTGTCTACTTTCAGATGCAATAGGAATTTTTGGGTTAGGTCAATCCGTTCGCGAGATATGGTAGTTTGAAGTCAAGAAATAGTTTTGAAGACAACAAATTTTTCGCACTTCTGCTGCTCCCAACGCTTAACAAGAACGGCCTAGGGAAAAAATACACATTACGTTGTAATCTGGCGAGTTTGTACTTTCAGACGCAACAGGAATTTTTGGGTTAGGTCAATCGGTTCGCGAGATATGGGAGTTTGAAGCCAAGAAATAGTTGAGAAAACAACAAATTTTTCGCACTTCTGCTGCTCCCAACGCTTAACAAGAATGGCCTAAGGAAAAAATACACATTACGTTGTAATCTGGCGAGTTTGTACTTTCAGACGCAACAGGAATTTTTGGGTTAGGTCAATCGGTTCGCGAGATATGGGAGTTTGAAGCCAAGAAATAGTTGAGAAGACAACAAATTTTTCGCACTTCTGCTGCTCCAAACCCTTAACCAGAATGGCCTAGGGAAAAAATACACATACCGTTGTAATCGGGCGAGTTTCTACTTTCAGGTGCAACAGGAATTTTTGGGTTAGGTCAATCGGTTCGCGAGATATGGGAGTTTGAAGCCAAGAAATAGTTGAGAAGACAACAAATTTTTCGCACTTCTGCTGCTCCAAACCCTTAACCAGAATGGCCTAGGGAAAAAATACACATACCGTTGTAATCGGGCGAGTGTCTACTTTCAGATGCAATAGGAATTTTTGGGTATGGTCAATCCGTTCGCGAGATATGGGAGCTTGAAGCTAAGAAATGGTTGAGAAGGCAAAAAATTTTTCGCAATTCTGCTGCTCCAAACGCTTAACCAGAATGGCCTAGGGAAAAAATACACATACCGTTGTAATCGGGCGAGTTTCTACTTTCATGTGCAATAGGAATTTTTGGGTTAGGTCAATCCGTTCGCGAGATATGGGAGTTTGAAGTCAAGAAATAGTTGAGAAGACAACAAATTTTTCGCACTTCTGCTGCTCCCAACGCTTAACAAGAACGGCCTAGGGAAAAAATACACATTACGTTGTAATCTGGCGAGTTTGTACTTTCAGACGCAACAGGAATTTTTGGGTCAGGTCAATCGGTTCGCGAGATATGGGAGTTTGAAGCCAAGAAATAGTTGAGAAGACAACAAATTTTTCGCACTTCTGCTGCTCCAAACCCTTAACCAGAATGGCCTAGGGAAAAAATACACATGCCGTTGTAATCGGGCGAGTGTCTACTTTCAGATGCAATAGGAATTTCTGGGTATGGTCAATCCGTTCGCGAGATATGGGAGCTTGAAGCTAAGAAATGGTTGAGAAGGCAAAAAATTTTTCGCAATTCTGCTGCTCCAAACGCTTAACCAGAATGGCCTAGGGAAAAAATACACATACCGTTGTAATCGGGCGAGTTTCTACTTTCATGTGCAATAGGAATTTTTGGGTTAGGTCAATCCGTTCGCGAGATATGGGAGTTCGAAGCCAAGAAATAGTTGAGAAGACAACAAATTTTTCGCACTTCTGCTGCTCCAAACCCTTAACCAGAATGGCCTAGGGAAAAAATACACATACCGTTGTAATCGGGCGAGTGTCTACTTTCAGATGCAATAGGAATTTTTGCGTTAGGTCAATCCGTTCGCGAGATATGGGAGTTTGAAGTCAAGAAATAGTTGAGAAGACAACAAATTTTTCGCACTTCTGCTGCTCCCAACGCTTAACAAGAACGGCCTAGGGAAAAAATACACATTACGTTGTAATCTGGCGAGTTTGTACTTTCAGACGCAACAGGAATTTTTGGGTTAGGTCAATCGGTTCGCGAGATATGGGAGTTTGAAGCCAAGAAATAGTTGAGAAGACAACAAATTTTTCGCACTTCTGCTGCTCCAAACCCTTAACCAGAATGGCCTAGGGAAAAAATACACATACCGTTGTAATCGGGCGAGTGTCTACTTTCAGATGCAATAGGAATTTCTGGGTATGGTCAATCCGTTCGCGAGATATGGGAGCTTGAAGCTAAGAAATGGTTGAGAAGGCAAAAAATTTTTCGCAATTCTGCTGCTCCAAACGCTTAACCAGAATGGCCTAGGGAAAAAATACACATACCGTTGTAATCGGGCGAGTTTCTACTTTCATGTGCAATAGGAATTTTTGGGTTAGGTCAATCCGTTCGCGAGATATGGGAGTTCGAAGCCAAGAAATAGTTGAGAAGACAACAAATTTTTCGCACTTCTGCTGCTCCAAACCCTTAACCAGAATGGCCTAGGGAAAAAATACACATACCGTTGTAATCGGGCGAGTGTCTACTTTCAGATGCAATAGGAATTTTTGCGTTAGGTCAATCCGTTCGCGAGATATGGGAGTTTGAAGTCAAGAAATAGTTGAGAAGACAACAAATTTTTCGCACTTCTGCTGCTCCCAACGCTTAACAAGAACGGCCTAGGGAAAAAATACACATTACGTTGTAATCTGGCGAGTTTGTACTTTCAGACGCAACAGGAATTTTTGGGTTAGGTCAATCGGTTCGCGAGATATGGGAGTTTGAAGCCAAGAAATAGTTGAGAAGACAACAAATTTTTCGCACTTCTGCTGCTCCAAACCCTTAACCAGAATGGCCTAGGGAAAAAATACACATACCGTTGTAATCGGGCGAGTGTCTACTTTCAGATGCAATAGGAATTTTTGGGTATGGTCAATCCGTTCGCGAGATATGGGAGCTTGAAGCTAAGAAATGGTTGAGAAGGCAAAAAATTTTTCGCAATTCTGCTGCTCCAAACGCTTAACCAGAATGGCCTAGGGAAAAAATACACATACCGTTGTAATCGGGCGAGTTTCTACTTTCATGTG
The DNA here is from genome assembly GCF_051014685.1 of Ptiloglossa arizonensis. NCBI lineage: Eukaryota > Metazoa > Arthropoda > Insecta > Hymenoptera > Colletidae > Ptiloglossa > Ptiloglossa arizonensis. Next base: position 197,275 of record NW_027478942.1, read on the forward strand.
CAATAGGAATTTTTGGGTTAGGTCAATCCGTTCGCGAGATATGGGAGTTCGAAGCCAAGAAATAGTTGAGAAGACAACAAATTTTTCGCACTTCTGCTGCTCCAAACCCTTAACCAGAATGGCCTAGGGAAAAAATACACATACCGATGTAATCGGGCGAGTGTCTATTTTCAGATGCAATAGGAATTTTTGGGTTAGGTCAATCCGTTCGCGAGATATGGGAGTTTGAAGTCAAGAAATAGTTGAGAAGACAACAAATTTTTCGCACTTCTGCTGCTCCCAACGCTTAACAAGAACGGCCTGGGGAAAAAATACACATTACGTTGTAATCGGGCGAGTGTCTACTTTCAGATGCAATAGGAATTTTTGGGTTAGGTCAATCCGTTCGCGAGATATGGGAGCTTGAAGCCAAGAAATGGTTGAGAAGGCAAAAAATTTTTCGCAATACTGCTGCTCCAAACGCTTAACCAGAATGGCCTAGGGAAAAAAATACACATACCGTTGTAATCGGGCGAGTTTCTACATTCATGTGCAACAGGAATTTTTGGGTTAGGTCAATCGGTTCGCGAGATATGGGAGTTTGAAGCCAAGAAATAGTTGAGAAGACAACAAATTTTTCGCACTTCTGCTGCTCCAAACCCTTAACCAGAATGGCCTAGGGAAAAAATACACATTCCGTTGTAATCGGGCGAGTGTCTACTTTCAGATGCAATAGGAATTTTTGGGTTAGGTCAATCCGTTCGCGAGATATGGGAGTTTGAAGTCAAGAAATAGTTTTGAAGACAACAAATTTTTCGCACTTCTGCTGCTCCCAACGCTTAACAAGAACGGCCTAGGGAAAAAATACACATTACGTTGTAATCTGGCGAGTTTGTACTTTCAGACGCAACAGGAATTTTTGGGTTAGGTCAATCGGTTCGCGAGATATGGGAGTTTGAACCCAAGAAATAGTTGAGAAAACAACAAATTTTTCGCACTTCTGCTGCTCCCAACGCTTAACAAGAATGGCCTAAGGAAAAAATACACATTACGTTGTAATCTGGCGAGTTTGTACTTTCAGACGCAACAGGAATTTTTGGGTTAGGTCAATCGGTTCGCGAGATATGGGAGTTTGAAGCCAAGAAATAGTTGAGAAGACAACAAATTTTTCGCACTTCTGCTGCTCCAAACCCTTAACCAGAATGGCCTAGGGAAAAAATACACATACCGTTGTAATCGGGCGAGTTTCTACTTTCATGTGCAACAGGAATTTTTGGGTTAGGTCAATCGGTTCGCGAGATATGGGAGTTTGAAGCCAAGAAATAGTTGAGAAGACAACAAATTTTTCGCACTTCTGCTGCTCCAAACCCTTAACCAGAATGGCCTAGGGAAAAAATACACATTCCGTTGTAATCGGGCGAGTGTCTACTTTCAGATGCAATAGGAATTTTTGGGTTAGGTCAATCCGTTCGCGAGATATGGGAGTTTGAAGTCAATAAATATTTTTGAAGACAACAAATTTTTCGCACTTCTGCTGCTCCCAACGCTTAACAAGAACGGCCTAGGGAAAAAATACACATTCCGTTGTAATCGGGCGAGTGTCTACTTTCAGATGCAATAGGAATTTTTGGGTTAGGTCAATCCGTTCGCGAGATATGGGAGTTTGAAGTCAAGAAATAGTTGAGAAGACAACAAATTTTTCGCACTTCTGCTGCTCCCAACGCTTAACCAGAATGGCCTAGGGAAAAAATACACATACCGTTGTAATCGGGCGAGTGTCTACTTTCAGATGCAATAGGAATTTTTGGGTTAGGTCAATCCGTTCGCGAGATATGGGAGCTTGAAGCCAAGAAATGGTTGAGAAGGCAAAAAATTTTTCGCAATACTGCTGCTCCAAACGCTTAACCAGAATGGCCTAGGGAAAAAAATACACATACCGTTGTAATCGGGCGAGTTTCTACTTTCATGTGCAACAGGAATTTTTGGGTTAGGTCAATCGGTTCGCGAGATATGGGAGTTTGAAGCCAAGAAATAGTTGAGAAGACAACAAATTTTTCGCACTTCTGCTGCTCCAAACCCTTAACCAGAATGGCCTAGGGAAAAAATACACATTCCGTTGTAATCGGGCGAGTGTCTACTTTCAGATGCAATAGGAATTTTTGGGTTAGGTCAATCCGTTCGCGAGATATGGGAGTTTGAAGTCAAGAAATAGTTTTGAAGACAACAAATTTTTCGCACTTCTGCTGCTCCCAACGCTTAACAAGAATGGCCTAAGGAAAAAATACAAATACCGTTGTAATCGGGCAAGTTTCTACTTTCAGACGCAATAGGAATTTTTGGGTTGGGTCAATCCGTTCGCGAGATATGGGAGTTTGAAGCCAAGAAATAGTTGAGAAGACAACAAATTTTTCGCACTTCTGCTGCTCCAAACCCTTAACCAGAATGGCCTAGGGAAAAAATACACATACCGTTGTAATCGGGCGAGTGTCTACTTTCAGATGCAATAGGAATTTTTGGGTTAGGTCAATCCGTTCGCGAGATATGGGAGTTTGAAGCCAAGAAATAGTTGAGAAGACAACAAATTTTTCGCACTTCTGCTGCACCCAACGCTTAACAAGAATGGCCTAAGGAAAAAATACACATTACGTTGTAATCTGGCGAGTTTGTACTTTCAGACGCAACAGGAATTTTTGGGTTAGGTCAATCGGTTCGCGAGATATGGGAGTTTGAAGCCAAGAAATAGTTGAGAAGACAACAAATTTTTCGCACTTCTGCTGCTCCAAACCCTTAACCAGAATGGCCTAGGGAAAAAATACACGTTACGTTGTAATCTGGCGAGTTTCTAATTTCAGACGCAACAGGAATTTTTGGGTTAGGTCAATCCGTTCGCGAGATATGGGAGTTTGAAGCCAAGAAATGGTTGAGGAGGCAAAAAATTTTTCGCAATTCTGCTGCTCCAAACGCTTAACCAGAATGGCCTAGGGAAAAAATACACATACCGCTGTAATCGGGCGAGTGTCTACTTTCAGATGCAATAGGAATTTTTGGGTTAGGTCAATCCGTTCGCGAGATATGGGAGCTTGAAGCCAAGAAATGGTTGAGAAGGCAAAAAATTTTTCGCAATTCTGCTGCTCCAAACGCTTAACCAGAATGGCCTAGGGAAAAAATACACATACCGTTGTAATCGGGCGAGTGTCTACTTTCAGATGCAATAGGAATTTTTGGGTTAGGTCAATCCGTTCGCGAGATATGGGAGTTTGAAGCCAAGAAATATTTGAGAAGACAACAAATTTTTCGCACTTCTGCTGCTCCCAACGCTTAACAAGAATGGCCTAAGGAAAAAATACACATACCGTTGTAATTGGGCGAGTTTCTACTTTCATGTGCAACAGGAATTTTTGGGTTAGGTCAATCGGTTCGCGAGATATGGGAGTTTGAAGCCAAGAAATAGTTGAGAAGACAACAAATTTTTCGCACTTCTGCTGCTCCAAACCCTTAACCAGAATGGCCTAGGGAAAAAATACACATTCCGTTGTAATCGGGCGAGTGTCTACTTTCAGATGCAATAGGAATTTTTGGGTTAGGTCAATCCGTTCGCGAGATATGGGAGTTTGAAGTCAAGAAATAGTTGAGAAGACAACAAATTTTTCGCACTTCTGCTGCTCCCAACGCTTAACAAGAACGGCCTAGGGAAAAAATACACATTACGTTGTAATCTGGCGAGTTTGTACTTTCAGACGCAACAGGAATTTTTGGGTTAGGTCAATCGGTTCGCGAGATATGGGAGTTTGAAGCCAAGAAATAGTTGAGAAGACAACAAATTTTTCGCACTTCTGCTGCTCCAAACCCTTAACCAGAATGGCCTAGGGAAAAAATACACATACCGTTGTAATCGGGCGAGTTTCTACTTTCATGTGCAACAGGAATTTTTGGGTTAGGTCAATCGGTTCGCGAGATATGGGAGTTTGAAGCCAAGAAATAGTTGAGAAGACAACAAATTTTTCGCACTTCTGCTGCTCCAAACCCTTAACCAGAATGGCCTAGGGAAAAAATACACATTCCGTTGTAATCGGGCGAGTGTCTACTTTCAGATGCAATAGGAATTTTTGGGTTAGGTCAATCCGTTCGCGAGATATGGGAGTTTGAAGTCAAGAAATAGTTTTGAAGACAACAAATTTTTCGCACTTCTGCTGCTCCCAACGCTTAACAAGAACGGCCTAGGGAAAAAATACACATTCCGTTGTAATCGGGCGAGTGTCTACTTTCAGATGCAATAGGAATTTTTGGGTTAGGTCAATCCGTTCGCGAGATATGGGAGTTTGAAGTCAAGAAATAGTTGAGAAGACAACAAATTTTTTCGCACTTCTGCTGCTCCCAACGCTTAACCAGAATGGCCTAGGGAAAAAATACACATACCGTTGTAATCGGGCGAGTGTCTACTTTCAGATACAATAGGAATTTTTGGGTTAGGTCAATCCGTTCGCGAGATATGGGAGCTTGAAGCCAAGAAATGGTTGAGAAGGCAAAAAATTTTTCGCAATACTGCTGCTCCAAACGCTTAACCAGAATGGCCTAGGGAAAAAAATACACATACCGTTGTAATCGGGCGAGTTTCTACTTTCATGTGCAACAGGAATTTTTGGGTTAGGTCAATCGGTTCGCGAGATATGGGAGTTTGAAGCCAAGAAATAGTTGAGAAGACAACAAATTTTTCGCACTTCTGCTGCTCCAAACCCTTAACCAGAATGGCCTAGGGAAAAAATACACATTCCGTTGTAATCGGGCGAGTGTCTACTTTCAGATGCAATAGGAATTTTTGGGTTAGGTCAATCCGTTCGCGAGATATGGGAGTTTGAAGTCAAGAAATAGTTTTGAAGACAACAAATTTTTCGCACTTCTGCTGCTCCCAACGCTTAACAAGAATGGCCTAAGGAAAAAATACAAATACCGTTGTAATCGGGCAAGTTTCTACTTTCAGACGCAATAGGAATTTTTGGGTTAGGTCAATCCGTTCGCGAGATATGGGAGTTTGAAGCCAAGAAATAGTTGAGAAGACAACAAATTTTTCGCACTTCTGCTGCTCCAAACCCTTAACCAGAATGGCCTAGGGAAAAAATACACATACCGTTGTAATCGGGCGAGTGTCTACTTTCAGATGCAATAGGAATTTTTGGGTTAGGTCAATCCGTTCGCGAGATATGGGAGTTTGAAGCCAAGAAATAGTTGAGAAGACAACAAATTTTTCGCACTTCTGCTGCTCCCAACGCTTAACAAGAACGGCCTGGGGAAAAAATACACATTACGTTGTAATCTGGCGAGTTTGTACTTTCAGACGCAACAGGAATTTTTGGTTTAGGTCAATCGGTTCGCGAGATATGGGAGTTTGAAGCCAAGAAATAGTTGAGAAGACAACAAATTTTTCGCACTTCTGCTGCTCCAAACCCTTAACCAGAATGGCCTAGGGAAAAAATACACATACCGTTGTAATCGGGCGAGTTTCTACTTTTCATGTGCAACAGGAATTTTTGGGGTTAGGTCAATCGGTTCGCGAGATATGGGAGTTTGAAGCCAAGAAATAGTTGAGAAGACAACAAATTTTTCGCACTTCTGCTGCTCCAAACCCTTAACCAGAATGGCCTAGGGAAAAAATACACATTCCGTTGTAATCGGGCGAGTGTCTACTTTCAGATGCAATAGGAATTTTTGGGTTAGGTCAATCCGTTCGCGAGATATGGGAGTTTGAAGTCAAGAAATAGTTTTGAAGACAACAAATTTTTCACACTTCTGCTGCTCCCAACGCTTAACAAGAACGGCCTAGGGAAAAAATACACATTCCGTTGTAATCGGGCGAGTGTCTACTTTCAGATGCAATAGGAATTTTTGGGTTAGGTCAATCCGTTCGCGAGATATGGGAGTTTGAAGTCAAGAAATAGTTGAGAAGACAACAAATTTTTCGCACTTCTGCTGCTCCCAACGCTTAACAAGAACGGCCTGGGGAAAAAATACACATTACGTTGTAATCTGGCGAGTTTGTACTTTCAGACGCAACAGGAATTTTTGGGTTAGGTCAATCGGTTCGCGAGATATGGGAGTTTGAAGCCAAGAAATAGTTGAGAAGACAACAAATTTTTCGCACTTCTGCTGCTCCAAACCCTTAACCAGAATGGCCTAGGGAAAAAATACACATACCGTTGTAATCGGGCGAGTGTCTACTTTCAGATGCAATAGGAATTTTTGGGTATGGTCAATCCGTTCGCGAGATATGGGAGCTTGAAGCTAAGAAATGGTTGAGAAGGCAAAAAATTTTTCGCAATTCTGCTGCTCCAAACGCTTAACCAGAATGGCCTAGGGAAAAAATACACATACCGTTGTAATCGGGCGAGTTTCTACTTTCATGTGCAATAGGAATTTTTGGGTTAGGTCAATCCGTTCGCGAGATATGGGAGTTTGAAGTCAAGAAATAGTTGAGAAGACAACAAATTTTTCGCACTTCTGCTGCTCCCAACGCTTAACAAGAACGGCCTAGGGAAAAAATACACATTACGTTGTAATCTGGCGAGTTTGTACTTTCAGACGCAACAGGAATTTTTGGGTTAGGTCAATCGGTTCGCGAGATATGGGAGTTTGAAGCCAAGAAATAGTTGAGAAGACAACAAATTTTTCGCACTTCTGCTGCTCCAAACCCTTAACCAGAATGGCCTAGGGAAAAAATACACATACCGTTGTAATCGGGCGAGTGTCTACTTTCAGATGCAATAGGAATTTCTGGGTATGGTCAATCCGTTCGCGAGATATGGGAGCTTGAAGCTAAGAAATGGTTGAGAAGGCAAAAAATTTTTCGCAATTCTGCTGCTCCAAACGCTTAACCAGAATGGCCTAGGGAAAAAATACACATACCGTTGTAATCGGGCGAGTTTCTACTTTCATGTGCAATAGGAATTTTTGGGTTAGGTCAATCCGTTCGCGAGATATGGGAGTTCGAAGCCAAGAAATAGTTGAGAAGACAACAAATTTTTCGCAATTCTGCTGCTCCAAACCCTTAACCAGAATGGCCTAGGGAAAAAATACACATACCGTTGTAATCGGGCGAGTGTCTACTTTCAGATGCAATAGGAATTTTTGCGTTAGGTCAATCCGTTCGCGAGATATGGGAGTTTGAAGTCAAGAAATAGTTGAGAAGACAACAAATTTTTCGCACTTCTGCTGCTCCCAACGCTTAACAAGAACGGCCTAGGGAAAAAATACACATTACGTTGTAATCTGGCGAGTTTGTACTTTCAGACGCAACAGGAATTTTTGGGTTAGGTCAATCGGTTCGCGAGATATGGGAGTTTGAAGCCAAGAAATAGTTGAGAAGACAACAAATTTTTCGCAATTCTGCTGCTCCAAACCCTTAACCAGAATGGCCTAGGAAAAAAAATACACATACCGTTGTAATCGGGCGAGTGTCTACTTTCAGATGCAATAGGAATTTTTGGGTATGGTCAATCCGTTCGCGAGATATGGGAGCTTGAAGCTAAGAAATGGTTGAGAAGGCAAAAAATTTTTCGCAATTCTGCTGCTCCAAACGCTTAACCAGAATGGCCTAGGGAAAAAATACACATACCGTTGTAATCGGGCGAGTTTCTACTTTCATGTGCAATAGGAATTTTTGGGTTAGGTCAATCCGTTCGCGAGATATGGGAGTTCGAAGCCAAGAAATAGTTGAGAAGACAACAAATTTTTCGCACTTCTGCTGCTCCAAACCCTTAACCAGAATGGCCTAGGGAAAAAATACACATACCGATGTAATCGGGCGAGTGTCTACTTTCAGATGCAATAGGAATTTTTGGGTTAGGTCAATCCGTTCGCGAGATATGGGAGTTTGAAGTCAAGAAATAGTTGAGAAGACAACAAATTTTTCGCACTTCTGCTGCTCCCAACGCTTAACAAGAACGGCCTGGGGAAAAAATACACATTACGTTGTAATCGGGCGAGTGTCTACTTTCAGATGCAATAGGAATTCTTGGGTTAGGTCAATCCGTTCGCGAGATATAGGAGCTTGAAGCCAAGAAATGGTGGAGAAGGCAAAAAATTTTTCGCAATACTGCTGCTCCAAACGCTTAACCAGAATGGCCTAGGGAAAAAAATACACATACCGTTGTAATCGGGCGAGTTTCTACATTCATGTGCAACAGGAATTTTTGGGTTAGGTCAATCGGTTCGCGAGATATGGGAGTTTGAAGCCAAGAAATAGTTGAGAAGACAACAAATTTTTCGCACTTCTGCTGCTCCAAACCCTTAACCAGAATGGCCTAGGGAAAAAATACACATTCCGTTGTAATCGGGCGAGTGTCTACTTTCAGATGCAATAGGAATTTTTGGGTTAGGTCAATCCGTTCGCGAGATATGGGAGTTTGAAGTCAAGAAATAGTTTTGAAGACAACAAATTTTTCGCACTTCTGCTGCTCCCAACGCTTAACAAGAACGGCCTAGGGAAAAAATACACATTACGTTGTAATCTGGCGAGTTTGTACTTTCAGACGCAACAGGAATTTTTGGGTTAGGTCAATCGGTTTCGCGAGATATGGGAGTTTGAAGCCAAGAAATAGTTGAGAAAACAACAAATTTTTCGCACTTCTGCTGCTCCCAACGCTTAACAAGAATGGCCTAAGGAAAAAATACACATTACGTTGTAATCTGGCGAGTTTGTACTTTCAGACGCAAGAGGAATTTTTGGGTTAGGTCAATCGGTTCGCGAGATATGGGAGTTTGAAGCCAAGAAATAGTTGAGAAGACAACAAATTTTTCGCACTTCTGCTGCTCCAAACCCTTAACCAGAATGGCCTAGGGAAAAAATACACATACCGTTGTAATCGGGCGAGTTTCTACTTTCATGTGCAACAGGAATTTTTGGGTTAGGTCAATCGGTTCGCGAGATATGGGAGTTTGAAGCCAAGAAATAGTTGAGAAGACAACAAATTTTTCGCACTTCTGCTGCTCCAAACCCTTAACCAGAATGGCCTAGGGAAAAAATACACATACCGTTGTAATCGGGCGAGTGTCTACTTTCAGATGCAATAGGAATTTTTGGGTATGGTCAATCCGTTTCGCGAGATATGGGAGCTTGAAGCTAAGAAATGGTTGAGAAGGCAAAAAATTTTTCGCAATTCTGCTGCTCCAAACGCTTAACCAGAATGGCCTAGGGAAAAAATACACATACCGCTGTAATCGGGCGAGTGTCTACTTTCAGATGCAATAGGAATTTTTGGGTTAGGTCAATCCGTTCGCGAGATATGGGAGCTTGAAGCCAAGGAATGGTTGAGAAGGCAAAAAATTTTTCGCAATTCTGCTGCTCCAAACGCTTAACCAGAATGGCCTAGAGAAAAAATACACATACCGGTTGTAATCGGGCGAGTGTCTACTTTCAGATGCAATAGGAATTTTTGGGTTAGGTCAATCCGTTCGCGAGATATGGGAGTTTGAAGTCAAGAATAGTTGAGAAGACAACAAATTTTTCGCACTTCTGCTGCTCCCAACGCTTAACAAGAACGGCCTAGGGAAAAAAATACACATTACGTTGTAATCTGGCGAGTTTGTACTTTCAGACGCAACAGGAATTTTTGGGTTAGGTCAATCGGTTTCGCGAGATATGGGAGTTTGAAGCCAAGAAATAGTTGAGAAGACAACAAATTTTTCGCACTTCTGCTGCTCCAAACCCTTAACCAGAATGGCCTAGGGAAAAAATACACATACCGTTGTAATCGGGGCGAGTGTCTACTTTCAGATGCAATAGGAATTTCTGGGTATGGTCAATCCGTTCGCGAGATATGGGAGCTTGAAGCTAAGAAATGGTTGAGAAGGCAAAAAATTTTTCGCAATTCTGCTGCTCCAAAACGCTTAACCAGAATGGCCTAGGGAAAAAAATACACATACCGTTGTAATCGGGCGAGTTTTCTACTTTCATGTGCAATAGGAATTTTTGGGTTAGGTCAATCCGTTCGCGAGATATGGGAGTTCGAAGCCAAGAAATAGTTGAGAAGACAACAAATTTTTCGCACTTCTGCTGCTCCCAACGCTTAACAAGAACGGCCTAGGGAAAAAAATACACATTACGTTGTAATCTGGCGAGTTTGTACTTTCAGACGCAACAGGAATTTTTGGGTTAGGTCAATCGGTTCGCGAGATATGGGAGTTTGAAGCCAAGAAATAGTTGAGAAGACAACAAATTTTTCGCACTTCTGCTGCTCCAAACCCTTAACCAGAATGGCCTAGGGAAAAAATACACATACCGTTGTAATCGGGCGAGTGTCTACTTTCAGATGCAACAGGAATTTTTGGGTTAGGTCAATCGGTTCGCGAGATATGGGAGTTTGAAGCCAAGAAAATAGTTGAGAAGACAACAAATTTTTCGCACTTCTGCTGCTCCAAACCCTTAACCAGAATGGCCTAGGGAAAAAATACACATACCGTTGTAATCGGGCGAGTGTCTACTTTCAGACGCAACAGGAATTTTTGGGTTAGGTCAATCGGTTCGCGAGATATGGGAGTTTGAAGCCAAGAAATAGTTGAGAAGACAACAAATTTTTCGCACTTCTGCTGCTCCAAACCCTTAACCAGAATGGCCTAGGGAAAAAATACACATACCGTTGTAATCGGGCGAGTTTCTACTTTCATGTGCAACAGGAATTTTTGGGTTAGGTCAATCGGTTCGCGAGATATGGGAGTTTGAAGCCAAGAAATAGTTGAGAAGACAACAAATTTTTCGCACTTCTGCTGCTCCAAACCCTTAACCAGAATGGCCTAGGAAAAAATACACATACCGTTGTAATCGGGCGAGTGTCTACTTTCAGATGCAATAGGAATTTTTGGGTATGGTCAATCCGTTCGCGAGATATGGGAGCTTGAAGCTAAGAAATGGTTGAGAAGGCAAAAAATTTTTCGCAATTCTGCTGCTCCAAACGCTTAACCAGAATGGCCTAGGGAAAAAATACACATACCGCTGTAATCGGGCGAGTGTCTACTTTCAGATGCAATAGGAATTTTTGGGTTAGGTCAATCCGTTCGCGAGATATGGGAGCTTGAAGCCAAGAAATGGTTGAGAAGGCAAAAAATTTTTCGCAATTCTGCTGCTCCAAACGCTTAACCAGAATGGCCTAGAGAAAAAATACACATACCGTTGTAATCGGGCGAGTGTCTACTTTCAGATGCAATAGGAATTTTTGGGTTAGGTCAATCCGTTCGCGAGATATGGGAGTTTGAAGTCAAGAAATAGTTGAGAAGACAACAAATTTTTCGCACTTCTGCTGCTCCCAACGCTTAACAAGAACGGCCTAGGGAAAAAATACACATTACGTTGTAATCTGGCGAGTTTGTACTTTCAGACGCAACAGGAATTTTTGGGTTAGGTCAATCGGTTCGCGAGATATGGGAGTTTGAAGCCAAGAAATAGTTGAGAAGACAACAAATTTTTCGCACTTCTGCTGCTCCAAACCCTTAACCAGAATGGCCTAGGGAAAAAATACACATACCGTTGTAATCGGGCGAGTGTCTACTTTCAGATGCAATAGGAATTTCTGGGTATGGTCAATCCGTTCGCGAGATATGGGAGCTTGAAGCCAAGAAATAGTTGAGAAGACAACAAATTTTTCGCACTTCTGCTGCTCCAAACACTTAACCAGAATGGCCTAGGGAAAAAATACGCATACCGTTGTAATCGGGCGAGTTTCTACTTTCAGATGCAATAGGAATTTTTGGGTATGGTCAATCCGTTCGCGAGATATGGGAGCTTGAAGCTAAGAAATGGTTGAGAAGGCAAAAAATTTTTCGCAATTCTGCTGCTCCAAACGCTTAACCAGAATGGCCTAGGGAAAAAATACACATACCGTTGTAATCGGGCGAGTTTCTACTTTCATGTGCAATAGGAATTTTTGGGTTAGGTCAATCCGTTCGCGAGATATGGGAGTTCGAAGCCAAGAAATAGTTGAGAAGACAACAAATTTTTCGCACTTCTGCTGCTCCAAACCCTTAACCAGAATGGCCTAGGGAAAAAATACACATACCGATGTAATCGGGCGAGTGTCTACTTTCAGATGCAATAGGAATTTTTGGGTTAGGTCAATCCGTTCGCGAGATATGGGAGTTTGAAGTCAAGAAATAGTTGAGAAGACAACAAATTTTTCGCACTTCTGCTGCTCCCAACGCTTAACAAGAACGGCCTGGGGAAAAAATACACATTACGTTGTAATCTGGCGAGTTTGTACTTTCAGACGCAACAGGAATTTTTGGGTTAGGTCAATCGGTTCGCGAGATATGGGAGTTTGAAGCCAAGAAATAGTTGAGAAGACAACAAATTTTTCGCACTTCTGCTGCTCCAAACCCTTAACCAGAATGGCCTAGGGAAAAAATACACATTCCGTTGTAATCGGGCGAGTGTCTACTTTCAGATGCAATAGGAATTTTTGGGTTAGGTCAATCCGTTCGCGAGATATGGGAGTTTGAAGTCAAGAAATAGTTTTGAAGACAACAAATTTTTCGCAATACTGCTGCTCCAAACGCTTAACCAGAATGGCCTAGGGAAAAAAATACACATACCGTTGTAATCGGGCGAGTTTCTACATTCATGTGCAACAGGAATTTTTGGGTTAGGTCAATCGGTTCGCGAGATATGGGAGTTTGAAGCCAAGAAATAGTTGAGAAGACAACAAATTTTTCGCACTTCTGCTGCTCCAAACCCTTAACCAGAATGGCCTAGGGAAAAAATACACATTCCGTTGTAATCGGGCGAGTGTCTACTTTCAGATGCAATAGGAATTTTTGGGTTAGGTCAATCCGTTCGCGAGATATGGGAGTTTGAAGTCAAGAAATAGTTTTGAAGACAACAAATTTTTCGCACTTCTGCTGCTCCCAACGCTTAACAAGAACGGCCTAGGGAAAAAAATACACATTACGTTGTAATCTGGCGAGTTTGTACATTCAGACGCAACAGGAATTTTTGGGTTAGGTCAATCGGTTCGCGAGATATGGGAGTTTGAAGCCAAGAAATAGTTGAGAAAACAACAAATTTTTCGCACTTCTGCTGCTCCCAACGCTTAACAAGAATGGCCTAAGGAAAAAATACACATTACGTTGTAATCTGGCGAGTTTGTACTTTCAGACGCAACAGGAATTTTTGGGTTAGGTCAATCGGTTCGCGAGATATGGGAGTTTGAAGCCAAGAAATAGTTGAGAAGACAACAAATTTTTCGCACTTCTGCTGCTCCAAACCCTTAACCAGAATGGCCTAGGGAAAAAATACACATACCGTTGTAATCGGGCGAGTTTCTACTTTCATGTGCAACAGGAATTTTTGGGTTAGGTCAATCGGTTCGCGAGATATGGGAGTTTGAAGCCAAGAAATAGTTGAGAAGACAACAAATTTTTCGCACTTCTGCTGCTCCAAACCCTTAACCAGAATGGCCTAGGGAAAAAATACACATACCGTTGTAATCGGGCGAGTGGTCTACTTTCAGATGCAATAGGAATTTTTGGGTATGGTCAATCCGTTCGCGAGATATGGGAGCTTGAAGCTAAGAAATGGTTGAGAAGGCAAAAAATTTTTCGCAATTCTGCTGCTCCAAACGCTTAACCAGAATGGCCTAGGGAAAAAATACACATACCGCTGTAATCGGGCGAGTGTCTACTTTCAGATGCAATAGGAATTTTTGGGTTAGGTCAATCCGTTCGCGAGATATGGGAGCTTGAAGCCAAGAAATGGTTGAGAAGGCAAAAAATTTTTCGCAATTCTGCTGCTCCAAACGCTTAACCAGAATGGCCTAGAGAAAAAAATACACATACCGTTGTAATCGGGCGAGTTTCTACATTCATGTGCAACAGGAATTTTTGGGTTAGGTCAATCCGTTCGCGAGATATGGGAGTTTGAAGTCAAGAAATAGTTTTGAAGACAACAAATTTTTCGCACTTCTGCTGCTCCCAACGCTTAACAAGAACGGCCTAGGGAAAAAATACACATTACGTTGTAATCTGGCGAGTTTGTACTTTCAGACGCAACAGGAATTTTTGGGTTAGGTCAATCGGTTCGCGAGATATGGGAGTTTGAAGCCAAGAAATAGTTGAGAAGACAACAAATTTTTCGCACTTCTGCTGCTCCAAACCCTTAACCAGAATGGCCTAGGGAAAAAATACACATACCGTTGTAATCGGGCGAGTGTCTACTTTCAGATGCAATAGGAATTTCTGGGTATGGTCAATCCGTTCGCGAGATATGGGAGCTTGAAGCTAAGAAATGGTTGAGAAGGCAAAAAATTTTTCGCAATTCTGCTGCTCCAAACGCTTAACCAGAATGGCCTAGGGAAAAAATACACATACCGTTGTAATCGGGCGAGTTTCTACTTTCATGTGCAATAGGAATTTTTGGGTTAGGTCAATCCGTTCGCGAGATATGGGAGTTCGAAGCCAAGAAATAGTTGAGAAGACAACAAATTTTTCGCACTTCTGCTGCTCCCAACGCTTAACAAGAACGGCCTAGGGAAAAAATACACATTACGTTGTAATCTGGCGAGTTTGTACTTTCAGACGCAACAGGAATTTTTGGGTTAGGTCAATCGGTTCGCGAGATATGGGAGTTTGAAGCCAAGAAATAGTTGAGAAGACAACAAATTTTTCGCACTTCTGCTGCTCCAAACCCTTAACCAGAATGGCCTAGGGAAAAAATACACATACCGTTGTAATCGGGCGAGTGTCTACTTTCAGATGCAATAGGAATTTTTGGGTATGGTCAATCCGTTCGCGAGATATGGGAGCTTGAAGCTAAGAAATGGTTGAGAAGGCAAAAAATTTTTCGCAATTCTGCTGCTCCAAACGCTTAACCAGAATGGCCTAGGGAAAAAATACACATACCGTTGTAATCGGGCGAGTTTCTACTTTCATGTGCAATAGGAATTTTTGGGTTAGGTCAATCCGTTCGCGAGATATGGGAGTTCGAAGCCAAGAAATAGTTGAGAAGACAACAAATTTTTCGCACTTCTGCTGCTCCAAACCCTTAACCAGAATGGCCTAGGGAAAAAATACACATACCGATGTAATCGGGCGAGTGTCTACTTTCAGATGCAATAGGAATTTTTGGGTTAGGTCAATCCGTTCGCGAGATATGGGAGTTTGAAGTCAAGAAATAGTTGAGAAGACAACAAATTTTTCGCACTTCTGCTGCTCCCAACGCTTAACAAGAACGGCCTGGGGAAAAAATACACATTACGTTGTAATCTGGCGAGTTTGTACTTTCAGACGCAACAGGAATTTTTGGGTTAGGTCAATCGGTTCGCGAGATATGGGAGTTTGAAGCCAAGAAATAGTTGAGAAGACAACAAATTTTTCGCACTTCTGCTGCTCCAAACCCTTAACCAGAATGGCCTAGGGAAAAAATACACATTCCGTTGTAATCGGGCGAGTGTCTACTTTCAGATGCAATAGGAATTTTTGGGTTAGGTCAATCCGTTCGCGAGATATGGGAGTTTGAAGTCAAGAAATAGTTTTGAAGACAACAAATTTTTCGCAATACTGCTGCTCCAAACGCTTAACCAGAATGGCCTAGGGAAAAAAATACACATACCGTTGTAATCGGGCGAGTTTCTACATTCATGTGCAACAGGAATTTTTGGGTTAGGTCAATCGGTTCGCGAGATATGGGAGTTTGAAGCCAAGAAATAGTTGAGAAGACAACAAATTTTTCGCACTTCTGCTGCTCCAAACCCTTAACCAGAATGGCCTAGGGAAAAAATACACATTCCGTTGTAATCGGGCGAGTGTCTACTTTCAGATGCAATAGGAATTTTTGGGTTAGGTCAATCCGTTCGCGAGATATGGGAGTTTGAAGTCAAGAAATAGTTTTGAAGACAACAAATTTTTCGCACTTCTGCTGCTCCCAACGCTTAACAAGAACGGCCTAGGGAAAAAATACACATTACGTTGTAATCTGGCGAGTTTGTACTTTCAGACGCAACAGGAATTTTTGGGTTAGGTCAATCGGTTCGCGAGATATGGGAGTTTGAAGCCAAGAAATAGTTGAGAAAACAACAAATTTTTCGCACTTCTGCTGCTCCCAACGCTTAACAAGAATGGCCTAAGGAAAAAATACACATTACGTTGTAATCTGGCGAGTTTGTACTTTCAGACGCAACAGGAATTTTTGGGTTAGGTCAATCGGTTCGCGAGATATGGGAGTTTGAAGCCAAGAAATAGTTGAGAAGACAACAAATTTTTCGCACTTCTGCTGCTCCAAACCCTTAACCAGAATGGCCTAGGGAAAAAATACACATACCGTTGTAATCGGGCGAGTTTCTACTTTCATGTGCAACAGGAATTTTTGGGTTAGGTCAATCGGTTCGCGAGATATGGGAGTTTGAAGCCAAGAAATAGTTGAGAAGACAACAAATTTTTCGCACTTCTGCTGCTCCAAACCCTTAACCAGAATGGCCTAGGGAAAAAATACACATACCGTTGTAATCGGGCGAGTGTCTACTTTCAGATGCAATAGGAATTTTTGGGTATGGTCAATCCGTTCGCGAGATATGGGAGCTTGAAGCTAAGAAATGGTTGAGAAGGCAAAAAATTTTTCGCAATTCTGCTGCTCCAAACGCTTAACCAGAATGGCCTAGGGAAAAAATACACATACCGCTGTAATCGGGCGAGTGTCTACTTTCAGATGCAATAGGAATTTTTGGGTTAGGTCAATCCGTTCGCGAGATATGGGAGCTTGAAGCCAAGAAATGGTTGAGAAGGCAAAAAATTTTTCGCAATTCTGCTGCTCCAAACGCTTAACCAGAATGGCCTAGAGAAAAAATACACATACCGTTGTAATCGGGCGAGTGTCTACTTTCAGATGCAATAGGAATTTTTGGGTTAGGTCAATCCGTTCGCGAGATATGGGAGTTTGAAGTCAAGAAATAGTTGAGAAGACAACAAATTTTTCGCACTTCTGCTGCTCCCAACGCTTAACAAGAACGGCCTAGGGAAAAAATACACATTACGTTGTAATCTGGCGAGTTTGTACTTTCAGACGCAACAGGAATTTTTGGGTTAGGTCAATCGGTTCGCGAGATATGGGAGTTTGAAGCCAAGAAATAGTTGAGAAGACAACAAATTTTTCGCACTTCTGCTGCTCCAAACCCTTAACCAGAATGGCCTAGGGAAAAAATACACATACCGTTGTAATCGGGCGAGTGTCTACTTTCAGATGCAATAGGAATTTCTGGGTATGGTCAATCCGTTCGCGAGATATGGGAGCTTGAAGCTAAGAAATGGTTGAGAAGGCAAAAAATTTTTCGCAATTCTGCTGCTCCAAACGCTTAACCAGAATGGCCTAGGGAAAAAATACACATACCGTTGTAATCGGGCGAGTTTCTACTTTCATGTGCAATAGGAATTTTTGGGTTAGGTCAATCCGTTCGCGAGATATGGGAGTTCGAAGCCAAGAAATAGTTGAGAAGACAACAAATTTTTCGCACTTCTGCTGCTCCCAACGCTTAACAAGAACGGCCTAGGGAAAAAATACACATTACGTTGTAATCTGGCGAGTTTGTACTTTCAGACGCAACAGGAATTTTTGGGTTAGGTCAATCGGTTCGCGAGATATGGGAGTTTGAAGCCAAGAAATAGTTGAGAAGACAACAAATTTTTCGCACTTCTGCTGCTCCAAACCCTTAACCAGAATGGCCTAGGGAAAAAATACACATACCGTTGTAATCGGGCGAGTGTCTACTTTCAGATGCAACAGGAATTTTTGGGTTAGGTCAATCGGTTCGCGAGATATGGGAGTTTGAAGCCAAGAAATAGTTGAGAAGACAACAAATTTTTCGCACTTCTGCTGCTCCAAACCCTTAACCAGAATGGCCTAGGGAAAAAATACACATACCGTTGTAATCGGGCGAGTGTCTACTTTCAGACGCAACAGGAATTTTTGGGTTAGGTCAATCGGTTCGCGAGATATGGGAGTTTGAAGCCAAGAAATAGTTGAGAAGACAACAAATTTTTCGCACTTCTGCTGCTCCAAACCCTTAACCAGAATGGCCTAGGGAAAAAATACACATACCGTTGTAATCGGGCGAGTTTCTACTTTCATGTGCAACCGGAATTTTTGGGTTAGGTCAATCGGTTCGCGAGATATGGGAGTTTGAAGCCAAGAAATAGTTGAGAAGACAACAAATTTTTCGCACTTCTGCTGCTCCAAACCCTTAACCAGAATGGCCTAGGGAAAAAATACACATACCGTTGTAATCGGGCGAGTGTCTACTTTCAGATGCAATAGGAATTTTTGGGTATGGTCAATCCGTTCGCGAGATATGGGAGCTTGAAGCTAAGAAATGGTTGAGAAGGCAAAAAATTTTTCGCAATTCTGCTGCTCCAAACGCTTAACCAGAATGGCCTAGGGAAAAAATACACATACCGCTGTAATCGGGCGAGTGTCTACTTTCAGATGCAATAGGAATTTTTGGGTTAGGTCAATCCGTTCGCGAGATATGGGAGCTTGAAGCCAAGAAATGGTTGAGAAGGCAAAAAATTTTTCGCAATTCTGCTGCTCCAAACGCTTAACCAGAATGGCCTAGAGAAAAAATACACATACCGTTGTAATCGGGCGAGTGTCTACTTTCAGATGCAATAGGAATTTTTGGGTTAGGTCAATCCGTTCGCGAGATATGGGAGTTTGAAGTCAAGAAATAGTTGAGAAGACAACAAATTTTTCGCACTTCTGCTGCTCCCAACGCTTAACAAGAACGGCCTAGGGAAAAAATACACATTACGTTGTAATCTGGCGAGTTTGTACTTTCAGACGCAACAGGAATTTTTGGGTTAGGTCAATCGGTTCGCGAGATATGGGAGTTTGAAGCCAAGAAATAGTTGAGAAGACAACAAATTTTTCGCACTTCTGCTGCTCCAAACCCTTAACCAGAATGGCCTAGGGAAAAAATACACATACCGTTGTAATCGGGCGAGTGTCTACTTTCAGATGCAATAGGAATTTCTGGGTATGGTCAATCCGTTCGCGAGATATGGGAGCTTGAAGCTAAGAAATGGTTGAGAAGGCAAAAAATTTTTCGCAATTCTGCTGCTCCAAACGCTTAACCAGAATGGCCTAGGGAAAAAATACACATACCGTTGTAATCGGGCGAGTTTCTACTTTCATGTGCAATAGGAATTTTTGGGTTAGGTCAATCCGTTCGCGAGATATGGGAGTTCGAAGCCAAGAAATAGTTGAGAAGACAACAAATTTTTCGCACTTCTGCTGCTCCCAACGCTTAACAAGAACGGCCTAGGGAAAAAATACACATTACGTTGTAATCTGGCGAGTTTGTACTTTCAGACGCAACAGGAATTTTTGGGTTAGGTCAATCGGTTCGCGAGATATGGGAGTTTGAAGCCAAGAAATAGTTGAGAAGACAACAAATTTTTCGCACTTCTGCTGCTCCAAACCCTTAACCAGAATGGCCTAGGGAAAAAATACACATACCGTTGTAATCGGGCGAGTGTCTACTTTCAGATGCAATAGGAATTTTTGGGTATGGTCAATCCGTTCGCGAGATATGGGAGCTTGAAGCTAAGAAATGGTTGAGAAGGCAAAAAATTTTTCGCAATTCTGCTGCTCCAAACGCTTAACCAGAATGGCCTAGGGAAAAAATACACATACCGTTGTAATCGGGCGAGTTTCTACTTTCATGTGCAATAGGAATTTTTGGGTTAGGTCAATCCGTTCGCGAGATATGGGAGTTCGAAGCCAAGAAATAGTTGAGAAGACAACAAATTTTTCGCAATTCTGCTGCTCCAAACCCTTAACCAGAATGGCCTAGGGAAAAAATACACATACCGATGTAATCGGGCGAGTGTCTACTTTCAGATGCAATAGGAATTTTTGGGTTAGGTCAATCCGTTCGCGAGATATGGGAGTTTGAAGTCAAGAAATAGTTGAGAAGACAACAAATTTTTCGCACTTCTGCTGCTCCCAACGCTTAACAAGAACGGCCTGGGGAAAAAATACACATTACGTTGTAATCTGGCGAGTTTGTACTTTCAGACGCAACAGGAATTTTTGGGTTAGGTCAATCGGTTCGCGAGATATGGGAGTTTGAAGCCAAGAAATAGTTGAGAAGACAACAAATTTTTCGCACTTCTGCTGCTCCAAACCCTTAACCAGAATGGCCTAGGGAAAAAATACACATACCGTTGTAATTGGGCGAGTTTCTACTTTCATGTGCAACAGGAATTTTTGGGTTAGGTCAATCGGTTCGCGAGATATGGGAGTTTGAAGCCAAGAAATAGTTGAGAAGACAACAAATTTTTCGCACTTCTGCTGCTCCAAACCCTTAACCAGAATGGCCTAGGGAAAAAATACACATTCCGTTGTAATCGGGCGAGTGTCTACTTTCAGATGCAATAGGAATTTTTGGGTTAGGTCAATCCGTTCGCGAGATATGGGAGTTTGAAGTCAAGAAATAGTTGAGAAGACAACAAATTTTTCGCACTTCTGCTGCTCCCAACGCTTAACAAGAACGGCCTAGGGAAAAAATACACATTACGTTGTAATCTGGCGAGTTTGTACTTTCAGACGCAACAGGAATTTTTGGGTTAGGTCAATCGGTTCGCGAGATATGGGAGTTTGAAGCCAAGAAATAGTTGAGAAGACAACAAATTTTTCGCACTTCTGCTGCTCCAAACCCTTAACCAGAATGGCCTAGGGAAAAAATACACATACCGTTGTAATCGGGCGAGTGTCTACTTTCAGATGCAATAGGAATTTTTGGGTATGGTCAATCCGTTCGCGAGATATGGGAGCTTGAAGCTAAGAAATGGTTGAGAAGGCAAAAAATTTTTCGCAATTCTGCTGCTCCAAACGCTTAACCAGAATGGCCTAGGGAAAAAATACACATACCGTTGTAATCGGGCGAGTTTCTACTTTCATGTGCAATAGGAATTTTTGGGTTAGGTCAATCCGTTCGCGAGATATGGGAGTTCGAAGCCAAGAAATAGTTGAGAAGACAACAAATTTTTCGCACTTCTGCTGCTCCAAACCCTTAACCAGAATGGCCTAGGGAAAAAATACACATACCGATGTAATCGGGCGAGTGTCTACTTTCAGATGCAATAGGAATTTTTGGGTTAGGTCAATCCGTTCGCGAGATATGGGAGTTTGAAGTCAAGAAATAGTTGAGAAGACAACAAATTTTTCGCACTTCTGCTGCTCCCGACGCTTAACAAGAACGGCCTGGGGAAAAAATACACATTACGTTGTAATCTGGCGAGTTTGCACTTTCAGACGCAACAGGAATTTTTGGGTTAGGTCAATCGGTTCGCGAGATATGGGAGTTTGAAGCCAAGAAATAGTTGAGAAGACAACAAATTTTTCGCACTTCTGCTGCTCCAAACCCTTAACCAGAATGGCCTAGGGAAAAAATACACATACCGTTGTAATTGGGCGAGTTTCTACTTTCATGTGCAACAGGAATTTTTGGGTTAGGTCAATCCGTTCGCGAGATATGGGAGTTTGAAGTCAAGAAATAGTTTTGAAGACAACAAATTTTTCGCACTTCTGCTGCTCCCAACGCTTAACAAGAATGGCCTAAGGAAAAAATACAAATACCGTTGTAATCGGGCAAGTTTCTACTTTCAGGCGCAATAGGAATTTTTGGGTTGGGTCAATCCGTTCGCGAGATATGGGAGTTTGAAGCCAAGAAATAGTTGAGAAGACAACAAATTTTTCGCACTTCTGCTGCTCCAAACCTTTAACCAGAATGGCCTAGGGAAAAAATACACATACCGTTGTAATCGGGCGAGTGTCTACTTTCAGATGCAATAGGAATTTTTGGGTTAGGTCAATCCGTTCGCGAGATATGGGAGTTTGAAGCCAAGAAATAGTTGAGAAGACAACAAATTTTTCGCACTTCTGCTGCTCCCAACGCTTAACAAGAATGGCCTAAGGAAAAAATACACATTACGTTGTAATCTGGCGAGTTTGTACTTTCAGACGCAACAGGAATTTTTGGGTTAGGTCAATCGGTTCGCGAGATATGGGAGTTTGAAGCCAAGAAATAGTTGAGAAGACAACAAATTTTTCGCACTTCTGCTGCTCCAAACCCTTAACCAGAATGGCCTAGGGAAAAAATACACGTTACGTTGTAATCTGGCGAGTTTCTAATTTCAGACGCAACAGGAATTTTTGGGTTAGGTCAATCCGTTCGCGAGATATGGGAGTTTGAAGCCAAGAAATGGTTGAGGAGGCAAAAAATTTTTCGCAATTCTGCTGCTCCAAACGCTTAACCAGAATGGCCTAGGGAAAAAATACACATACCGCTGTAATCGGGCGAGTGTCTACTTTCAGATGCAATAGGAATTTTTGGGTTAGGTCAATCCGTTCGCGAGATATGGGAGCTTGAAGCCAAGAAATGGTTGAGAAGGCAAAAAATTTTTCGCAATTCTGCTGCTCCAAACGCTTAACCAGAATGGCCTAGGGAAAAAATACACATACCGTTGTAATCGGGCGAGTGTCTACTTTCAGATGCAATAGGAATTTTTGGGTTAGGTCAATCCGTTCGCGAGATATGGGAGTTTGAAGCCAAGAAATAGTTGAGAAGACAACAAATTTTTCGCACTTCTGCTGCTCCCAACGCTTAACAAGAATGGCCTAAGGAAAAAATACACATTACGTTGTAATCTGGCGAGTTTGTACTTTCAGACGCAACAGGAATTTTTGGGTTAGGTCAATCGGTTCGCGAGATATGGGAGTTTGAAGCCAAGAAATAGTTGAGAAGACAACAAATTTTTCGCACTTCTGCTGCTCCAAACCCTTAACCAGAATGGCCTAGGGAAAAAATACACATACCGCTGTAATCGGGCGAGTGTCTACTTTCAGATGCAATAGGAATTTTTGGGTTAGGTCAATCCGTTCGCGAGATATGGGAGCTTGAAGCCAAGAAATGGTTGAGAAGGCAAAAAATTTTTCGCAATTCTGCTGCTCCAAACGCTTAACCAGAATGGCCTAGGGAAAAAATACACATACCGTTGTAATCGGGCGAGTGTCTACTTTCAGATGCAATAGGAATTTTTGGGTTAGGTCAATCCGTTCGCGAGATATGGGAGTTTGAAGCCAAGAAATAGTTGAGAAGACAACAAATTTTTCGCACTTCTGCTGCTCCCAACGCTTAACAAGAATGGCCTAAGGAAAAAATACACATTACGTTGTAATCTGGCGAGTTTGTACTTTCAGACGCAACAGGAATTTTTGGGTTAGGTCAATCGGTTCGCGAGATATGGGAGTTTGAAGCCAAGAAATAGTTGAGAAGACAACAAATTTTTCGCACTTCTGCTGCTCCAAACCCTTAACCAGAATGGCCTAGGGAAAAAATACACGTTACGTTGTAATCTGGCGAGTTTCTAATTTCAGGCGCAACAGGAATTTTTGGGTTAGGTCAATCCGTTCGCGAGATATGGGAGTTTGAAGCCAAGAAATGGTTGAGGAGGCAAAAAATTTTTCGCAATTCTGCTGCTCCAAACGCTTAACCAGAATGGCCTAGGGAAAAAATACACATACCGCTGTAATCGGGCGAGTGTCTACTTTCAGATGCAATAGGAATTTTTGGGTTAGGTCAATCCGTTCGCGAGATATGGGAGTTTGAAGTCAAGAAATAGTTTTGAAGACAACAAATTTTTCGCACTTCTGCTGCTCCCAACGCTTAACAAGAATGGCCTAAGGAAAAAATACAAATACCGTTGTAATCGGGCAAGTTTCTACTTTCAGACGCAATAGGAATTTTTGGGTTGGGTCAATCCGTTCGCGAGATATGGGAGTTTGAAGCCAAGAAATAGTTGAGAAGACAACAAATTTTTCGCACTTCTGCTGCTCCAAACGCTTAACCAGAATGGCCTAGGGAAAAAATACACATACCGTTGTAATCGAGCGAGTGTCTAGTTTCAGATGCAATAGGAATTTTTGGGTTAGGTCAATCCGTTCGCGAGATATGGGAGTTTGAAGCCAAGAAATAGTTGAGAAGACAACAAATTTTTCGCACTTCTGCTGCTCCCAACGCTTAACAAGAATGGCCTAAGGAAAAAATACACATTACGTTGTAATCTGGCGAGTTTGTACTTTCAGACGCAACAGGAATTTTTGGGTTAGGTCAATCGGTTCGCGAGATATGGGAGTTTGAAGCCAAGAAATAGTTGAGAAGACAACAAATTTTTCGCACTTCTGCTGCTCCAAACCCTTAACCAGAATGGCCTAGGGAAAAAATACACGTTACGTTGTAATCTGGCGAGTTTCTAATTTCAGCGCAACAGGAATTTTTGGGTTAGGTCAATCCGTTCGCGAGATATGGGAGTTTGAAGCCAAGAAATGGTTGAGGAGGCAAAAAATTTTTCGCAATTCTGCTGCTCCAAACGCTTAACCAGAATGGCCTAGGGAAAAAATACACATACCGCTGTAATCGGGCGAGTGTCTACTTTCAGATGCAATAGGAATTTTTGGGTTAGGTCAATCCGTTCGCGAGATATGGGAGCTTGAAGCCAAGAAATGGTTGAGAAGGCAAAAAATTTTTCGCAATTCTGCTGCTCCAAACGCTTAACCAGAATGGCCTAGGGAAAAAATACACATACCGTTGTAATCGGGCGAGTGTCTACTTTCAGATGCAATAGGAATTTTTGGGTTAGGTCAATCCGTTCGCGAGATATGGGAGTTTGAAGCCAAGAAATAGTTGAGAAGACAACAAATTTTTCGCACTTCTGCTGCTCCCAACGCTTAACAAGAATGGCCTAAGGAAAAAATACACATTACGTTGTAATCTGGCGAGTTTGTACTTTCAGACGCAACAGGAATTTTTGGGTTAGGTCAATCGGTTCGCGAGATATGGGAGTTTGAAGCCAAGAAATAGTTGAGAAGACAACAAATTTTTCGCACTTCTGCTGCTCCAAACCCTTAACCAGAATGGCCTAGGGAAAAAATACACGTTACGTTGTAATCTGGCGAGTTTCTAATTTCAGACGCAACAGGAATTTTTGGGTTAGGTCAATCCGTTCGCGAGATATGGGAGTTTGAAGCCAAGAAATGGTTGAGAAGGCAAAAAATTTTTCGCAATTCTGCTGCTCCAAACGCTTAACCAGAATGGCCTAGGGAAAAAATACACATACCGCTGTAATCGGGCGAGTGTCTACTTTCAGATGCAATAGGAATTTTTGGGTTAGCTCAATCCGTTCGCGAGATATGGGAGCTTGAAGCCAAGAAATGGATGAGAAGGCAAAAAATTTTTCGCAATACTGCTGCTCCAAACGCTTAACCAGAATGGCCTAGGGAAAAAATACACATTACGTTGTAATCTGGCGAGTTTCCACTTTCAGACGCAACAGGAATTTTTGGGTTAGGTCAATCCGTTCGCGAGATATGGGAGCTTGAAGCCAAGAAATGGATGAGAAGGCAAAAAATTTTTCGCAATACTGCTGCTCCAAACGCTTAACCAGAATGGCCTAGGGAAAAAATACAAATACCGTTGTAATCGGGCAAGTTTCTACTTTCAGACGCAATAGGAATTTTTGGGTTAGGTCAATCCGTTCGCGAGATATGGGAGTTTGAAGCCAAGAAATAGTTGAGAAGACAACAAATTTTTCGCACTTCTGCTGCTCCAAACCCTTAACCAGAATGGCCTAGGGAAAAAATACACATACCGTTGTAATCGGGCGAGTGTCTACTTTCAGATGCAATAGGAATTTTTGGGTTAGGTCAATCCGTTCGCGAGATATGGGAGTTTGAAGCCAAGAAATAGTTGAGAAGACAACAAATTTTTCGCACTTCTGCTGCTCCCAACGCTTAACAAGAATGGCCTAAGGAAAAAATACTCATTACGTTGTAATCTGGCGAGTTTGTACTTTCAGACGCAACAGGAATTTTTGGGTTAGGTCAATCGGTTCGCAAGATATGGGAGTTTGAAGCCAAGAAATAGTTGAGAAGACAACAAATTTTTCGCACTTCTGCTGCTCCAAACCCTTAACCAGAATGGCCTAGGGAAAAAATACACGTTACGTTGTAATCTGGCGAGTTTCTAATTTCAGACGCAACAGGAATTTTTGGGTTAGGTCAATCCGTTCGCGAGATATGGGAGTTTGAAGCCAAGAAATGGTTGAGAAGTCAAAAAATTTTTCGCAATTCTGCTGCTCCAAACGCTTAACCAGAATGGCCTAGGGAAAAAATACACATTCCGCTGTAATCGGGCGAGTGTCTACTTTCAGATGCAATAGGAATTTTTGGGTTAAGTCAATCCGTTCGCGAGATATGGGAGCTTGAAGCCAAGAAATGGTTGAGAAGGCAAAAAATTTTTCGCAATTCTGCTGCTCCAAACGCTTAACCAGAATGGCCTAGGGAAAAAATACACATTACGTTGTAATCTGGCGAGTTTCCACTTTCAGACGCAACAGGAATTTTTGGGTTAGGTCAATCCGTTCGCGAGATATGGGAGTTTGAAGCCAAGAAATGGTTGAGAAGGCAAAAAATTTTTCGCAATTCTGCTGCTCCAAACGCTTAACCAGAATGGCCTAGGGAAAAAATTCACATACCGCTGTAATCGGGCGAGTGTCTACTTTCAGATGCAATAGGAATTTTTGGGTTAGGTCAATCCGTTCGCGAGATATGGGAGCTTGAAGCCAAGAAATGGTTGAGAAGGCAAAAAATTTTTCGCAATTCTGCTGCTCCAAACGCTTAACCAGAATGGCCTAGGGAAAAAATACACATTACGTTGTAATCTGGCGAGTTTCCACTTTCAGACGCAACAGGAATTTTTGGGTTAGGTCAATCCGTTCGCGAGATATGGGAGTTTGAAGCCAAGAAATGGTTGGGAAGGCAAAAAATTTTTCGCAATTCTGCTGCTCCAAACGCTTAACAAGAATGGCCTAAGGAAAAAATACACGTTACGTTGTAATCTGGCGAGTTTATACTTTCAGACGCAACAGGAATTTTTGGGTTAGGTCAATCGGTTCGCGAGATATGGGAGTTTGAAGCCAAGAAATAGTTGAGAAGACAACAAATTTTTCGCACTTCTGCTGCACCAAACGCTTAACCAGAATGGCCTAGGGAAAAAATACACATACCGTTGTAATCGGGCAAGTTTCTACTTTCAGACGCAATAGGAATTTTTGGGTTAGGTCAATCCGTTCGCGAGATATGGGAGTTTGAAGCCAAGAAATAGTTGAGTAGACAACAAATTTTTCGCACTTCTGCTGCTCCATACCCTTAACCAGAATGGCCTAGGGAAAAAATACACATACCGTTGTAATCGGGCGAGTGTCTACTTTCAGATGCAATAGGAATTTTTGGGTTAGGTCAATCCGTTCGCGAGATATGGGAGTTTGAAGCCAAGAAATAGTTGAGAAGACAACAAATTTTCCGCACTTCTGCTGCTCCCAACGCTTAACAAGAATGGCCTAAGGAAAAAATACACATTACGTTGTAATCTGGCGAGTTTGTACTTTCAGACGCAACAGGAATTTTTGGGTTAGGTCAATCGGTTCGCGAGATATGGGAGTTTGAAGCCAAGAAATAGTTGAGAAGACAACAAATTTTTCGCACTTCTGCTGCTCCAAACCCTTAACCAGAATGGCCTAGGGAAAAAATACACGTTACGTTGTAATCTGGCGAGTTTCTAATTTCAGGCGCAATAGGAATTTTTGGGTTAGGTCAATCCGTTCGCGAGATATGGGAGTTTGAAGCCAAGAAATGGTTGAGGAGGCAAAAAATTTTTCGCAATTCTGCTGCTCCAAACGCTTAACCAGAATGGCCTAGGGAAAAAATACACATACCGCTGTAATCGGGCGAGTGTCTACTTTCAGATGCAATAGGAATTTTTGGGTTAGGTCAATCCGTTCGCGAGATATGGGAGCTTGAAGCCAAGAAATGGTTGAGAAGGCAAAAAATTTTTCGCAATTCTGCTGCTCCAAACGCTTAACCAGAATGGCCTAGGGAAAAAATACACAAACCGTTGTAATCGGGCGAGTGTCTACTTTCAGATGCAATAGGAATTTTTGGGTTAGGTCAATCCGTTCGCGAGATATGGGAGTTTGAAGCCAAGAAATAGTTGAGAAGACAACAAATTTTTCGCACTTCTGCTGCTCCCAACGCTTAACAAGAATGGCCTAAGGAAAAAATACACATTACGTTGTAATCTGGCGAGTTTGTACTTTCAGACGCAACAGGAATTTTTGGGTTAGGTCAATCGGTTCGCGAGATATGGGAGTTTGAAGCCAAGAAATAGTTGAGAAGACAACAAATTTTTCGCACTTCTGCTGCTCCAAACCCTTAACCAGAATGGCCTAGGGAAAAAATACACGTTACGTTGTAATCTGGCTAGTTTCTAATTTCAGACGCAACAGGAATTTTTGGGTTAGGTCAATCCGTTCGCGAGATATGGGAGTTTGAAGCCAAGAAATGGTTGAGAAGGCAAAAAATTTTTCGCAATTCTGCTGCTCCAAACGCTTAACCAGAATGGCCTAGGGAAAAAATACACATACCGCTGTAATCGGGCGAGTGTCTACTTTCAGATGCAATAGGAATTTTTGGGTTAGCTCAATCCGTTCGCGAGATATGGGAGCTTGAAGCCAAGAAATGGATGAGAAGGCAAAAAATTTTTCGCAATACTGCTGCTCCAAACGCTTAACCAGAATGGCCTAGGGAAAAAATACACATTACGTTGTAATCTGGCGAGTTTCCACTTTCAGACGCAACAGGAATTTTTGGGTTAGGTCAATCCGTTCGCGAGATATGGGAGCTTGAAGCCAAGAAATGGATGAGAAGGCAAAAAATTTTTCGCAATACTGCTGCTCCAAACGCTTAACCAGAATGGCCTAGGGAAAAAATACAAATACCGTTGTAATCGGGCAAGTTTCTACTTTCAGACGCAATAGGAATTTTTGGGTTAGGTCAATCCGTTCGCGAGATATGGGAGTTTGAAGCCAAGAAATAGTTGAGAAGACAACAAATTTTTCGCACTTCTGCTGCTCCAAACCCTTAACCAGAATGGCCTAGGGAAAAAATACACATACCGTTGTAATCGGGCGAGTGTCTACTTTCAGATGCAATAGGAATTTTTGGGTTAGGTCAATCCGTTCGCGAGATATGGGAGTTTGAAGCCAAGAAATAGTTGAGAAGACAACAAATTTTTCGCACTTCTGCTGCTCCCAACGCTTAACAAGAATGGCCTAAGGAAAAAATACTCATTACGTTGTAATCTGGCGAGTTTGTACTTTCAGACGCAACAGGAATTTTTGGGTTAGGTCAATCGGTTCGCAAGATATGGGAGTTTGAAGCCAAGAAATAGTTGAGAAGACAACAAATTTTTCGCACTTCTGCTGCTCCAAACCCTTAACCAGAATGGCCTAGGGAAAAAATACACGTTACGTTGTAATCTGGCGAGTTTCTAATTTCAGACGCAACAGGAATTTTTGGGTTAGGTCAATCCGTTCGCGAGATATGGGAGTTTGAATCCAAGAAATGGTTGAGAAGTCAAAAAATTTTTCGCAATTCTGCTGCTCCAAACGCTTAACCAGAATGGCCTAGGGAAAAAATACACATTCCGCTGTAATCGGGCGAGTGTCTACTTTCAGATGCAATAGGAATTTTTGGGTTAAGTCAATCCGTTCGCGAGATATGGGAGCTTGAAGCCAAGAAATGGTTGAGAAGGCAAAAAATTTTTCGCAATTCTGCTGCTCCAAACGCTTAACCAGAATGGCCTAGGGAAAAAATACACATTACGTTGTAATCTGGCGAGTTTCCACTTTCAGACGCAACAGGAATTTTTGGGTTAGGTCAATCCGTTCGCGAGATATGGGAGTTTGAAGCCAAGAAATGGTTGAGAAGGCAAAAAATTTTTCGCAATTCTGCTGCTCCAAACGCTTAACCAGAATGGCCTAGGGAAAAAATACACATACCGCTGTAATCGGGCGAGTGTCTACTTTCAGATGCAATAGGAATTTTTGGGTTAGGTCAATCCGTTCGCGAGATATGGGAGCTTGAAGCCAAGAAATGGTTGAGAAGGCAAAAAATTTTTCGCAATTCTGCTGCTCCAAACGCTTAACCAGAATGGCCTAGGGAAAAAATACACATTACGTTGTAATCTGGCGAGTTTCCACTTTCAGACGCAACAGGAATTCTTGGGTTAGGTCAATCCGTTCGCGAGATATGGGAGTTTGAAGCCAAGAAATGGTTGAGAAGGCAAAAAATTTTTCGCAATTCTGCTGCTCCAAACGCTTAACCAGAATGGCCAAGGGAAAAAATACACATACCGTTGTAATCGGGCAAGTTTCTACTTTCAGACGCAATAGGAATTTTTGGGTTAGGTCAATCCGTTCGCGAGATATGGGAGTTTGAAGCCAAGAAATAGTTGAGTAGACAACAAATTTTTCGCACTTCTGCTGCTCCAAACCCTTAACCAGAATGGCCTAGGGAAAAAATACACATACCGTTGTAATCGGGCGAGTGTCTACTTTCAGATGCAATAGGAATTTTTGGGTTAGGTCAATCCGTTCGCGAGATATGGGAGTTTGAAGCCAAGAAAAAGTTGAGAAGACAACAAATTTTTCGCACTTCTGCTGCTCCCAACGCTTAACAAGAATGGCCTAAGGAAAAAATACACATTACGTTGTAATCTGGCGAGTTTATACTTTCAGACGCAACAGGAATTTTTGGGTTAGGTCAATCGGTTCGCGAGATATGGGAGTTTGAAGCCAAGAAATAGTTGAGAAGACAACAAATTTTTCGCACTTCTGCTGCACCAAACGCTTAACCAGAATGGCCTAGGGAAAAAATACACATACCGTTGTAATCGGGCAAGTTTCTACTTTCAGACGCAATAGGAATTTTTGGGTTAGGTCAATCCGTTCGCGAGATATGGGAGTTTGAAGCCAAGAAATAGTTGAGTAGACAACAAATTTTTCGCACTTCTGCTGCTCCATACCCTTAACCAGAATGGCCTAGGGAAAAAATACACATACCGTTGTAATCGGGCGAGTGTCTACTTTCAGATGCAATAGGAATTTTTGGGTTAGGTCAATCCGTTCGCGAGATATGGGAATTTGAAGCCAAGAAAAAGTTGAGAAGACAGCAAATTTTTCGCACTTCTGCTGCTCCCAACGCTTAACAAGAATGGCCTAAGGAAAAAATACACATTACGTTGTAATCTGGCGAGTTTGTACTTTCAGACGCAACAGGAATTTTTGGGTTAGGTCAATCGGTTCGCGAGATATGGGAGTTTGAAGCCAAGAAATAGTTGAGAAGACAACAAATTTTTCGCACTTCTGCTGCTCCAAACCCTTAACCAGAATGGCCTACGGAAAAAATACACATACCGCTGTAATCGGGCGAGTTTCTAATTTCAGACGCAACAGGAATTTTTGGGTTAGGTCAATCCGTTCGCGAGATATGGGAGTTTGAAGCCAAGAAATGGTTGAGAAGGCAAAAAATGTTTCGCAATTCTGCTGCTCCAAACGCTTAATCAGAATGGCCTAGGGAAAAAATACACATACCGTTGTAATCGGGCGAGTTTCTACTTTCATGTGCAATAGGAATTTTTGGGTTAGGTCAATCCGTTCGCGAGATACGGGAGTTCGAAGCCAAGAAATAGTTGAGAAGACAACAAATTTTTCGCACTTCTGCTGCTCCAAACCCTTAACCAGAATGGCCTAGGGAAAAAATACACACACCGTTGTAATCGGGCGAGTGTCTACTTTCAGATGCAATAGGAATTTTTGGGTTAGGTCAATCCGTTCGCGAGATATGGGAGTTTGAAATCAAGAAATAGTTGAGAAGACAACAAATTTTTCGCACTTCTGCTGCTCCCGACGCTTAACAAGAACGGCCTAGGGAAAAAATACACATTACGTTGTAATCTGGCGAGTTTGTACTCTCAGACGCAACAGGAATTTTTGGGTTAGGTCAACCGGTTCGCGAGATATGGGAGTTTGAAGCCAAGAAATAGTTGAGAAGACAACAAATTTTTCGCACTTCTGCTGCTCCAAACCCTTAACCAGAATGGCCTAGGGAAAAAATACACATACCGTTGTAATCGGGCGAGTGTCTACTTTCAGATGCAATAGGAATTTTTGGGTTAGGTCAATCCGTTCGCGAGATATGGGAGCTTGAAGCCATGAAATGGTTGAGAAGGCAAAAAATTTTTCGCAATACTGCTGCTCCAAACGCTTAACCAGAATGGCCTAGCGAAAAAAATACACATACCGTTGTAATCGGGCGAGTTTCTACTTTCATGTGCAAAAGGAATTTTTGGGTTAGGTCAATCCGTTCGCGAGATATGGGAGTTCGAAGCCAAGAAATAGTTGAGAAGACAACAAATTTTTCGCACTTCTGCTGCTCCAAACCCTTAACCAGAATGGCCTAGGGAAAAAATACAAATACCGTTGTAATCGGGCAAGTTCCTACTTTCAGACGCAATAGGAATTTTTGGGTTAGGTCAATCCGTTCGCGAGATATGGGAGTTTGAAGCCAAGAAATAGTTGAGAAGACAACAAATTTTTCGCACTTCTGCTGCTCCAAACCCTTAACCAGAATGGCCTAGGGAAAAAATACACATACCGTTGTAATCGGGCGAGTGTCTACTTTCAGATGCAATAGGAATTTTTGGGTTAGGTCAATCCGTTCGCGAGATATGGGAGTTTGAAGCCAAGAAATAGTTGAGAAGACAACAAATTTTTCGCACTTCTGCTGCTCCCAACGCTTAACAAGAATGGCCTAAGGAAAAAATACACATTACGTTGTAATCTGGCGAGTTTGTACTTTCAGACGCAACAGGAATTTTTGGGTTAGGTCAATCGGTTCGCGAGATATGGGAGTTTGAAGCCAAGAAATAGTTGAGAAGACAACAAATTTTCCGCACTTCTGCTGCTCCAAACCCTTAACCAGAATGGCCTAGGGAAAAAATACACATCCTTTGTAATCGGGCGAGTGTCTACTTTCAGATGCAATAGGAATTTTTGGGTTAGGTCAATCCGTTCGCGAGATATGGGAGTTTGAAGTCAAGAAATAGTTGAGAAGACAACAAATTTTCCGCACTTCTGCTGCTCCAAACCCTTAACCAGAATGGCCTAGGGAAAAAATACACATACCGTTGTAATCGGGCGAGTGTCTGCTTTCAGATGCAATAGGAATTTTTGGGTTAGGTCAATCCGTTCGCGAGATATGGGAGTTTGAAGCCAAGAAATAGTTTAGAAGACAACAAATTTTTCGCACTTCTGCTGCTCCAAACCCTTAACCAGAATGGCCTAGGGAGAAAATACACGTTACGTTGTAATCTGGCGAGTTTCTAATTTCAGACGCAACAGGAATTTTTGGGTTAGGTCAATCCGTTCGCGAGATATGGGAGTTTGAAGCCAAGAAATGGTTGAGAAGGCAAAAAATTTTTCGCAATTCTGCTGCTCCAAACGCTTAACCAGAATGGCCTAGGGAAAAAATACACATACCGCTGTAATCGGGCGAGTGTCTACTTTCAGATGCAACAGGAATTTTTGGGTTAGGTCAATCCGTTCGCGAGATATGGGAGCTTGAAGCCAAGAAATGGTTGAGAAGGCAAAAAATTTTTCGCAATTCTGCTGCTCCAAACGCTTAACCAGAATGGCCTAGGGAAAAAATACACATTACGTTGTAATCTGGCGAGTTTCCACTTTCAGACGCAACAGGAATTTTTGGGTTAGGTCAATCCGTTCGCGAGATATGGGAGTTTGAAGCCAAGAAATGGTTGAGAAGGCAAAAAATTTTTCGCAATTCTGCTGCTCCAAACGCTTAACCAGAATGGCCTAGGGAAAAAATACACATTACGTTGTAATCTGGCGAGTTTCCACTTTCAGACGCAACAGGAATTTTTGGGTTAGGTCAATCCGATCGCGAGATATGGGAGTTTGAAGCCAAGAAATAGTTGAGTAGACAACTAATTTTTCGCACTTCTGCTGCTCCAAACCCTTAAGCAGAATGGCCTAGGGAAAAAATACACATACCGTTGTAATCGGGCGAGTGTCTACTTTCAGATGCAATAGGAATTTTTGGGTTAGGTCAATCCGTTCGCGAGATATGGGAGTTTGAAGCCAAGAAATAGTTGAGAAGACAACAAATTTTTCGCACTTCTGCTGCTCCCAACGCTTAACAAGAATGGCCTAAGGAAAAAATACACATTACGTTGTAATCTGGCGAGTTTGTACTTTCAGACGCAACAGGAATTTTTGGGTTAGGTCAATCGGTTCGCGAGATATGGGAGTTTGAAGCCAAGAAATAGTTGAGAAGACAACAAATTTTTCGCACTTCTGCTGCTCCAAACCCTTAACCAGAATGGCCTAGGGAAAAAATACACATACCTTTGTAATCGGGCGAGTGTCTACTTTCAGATGCAATAGGAATTTTTGGGTTAGGTCAATCCGTTCGCGAGATATGGGAGTTTGAAGTCAGGAAATAGTTGAGAAGACAAAAAATTTTTCGCACTTCTGCTGCTCCAAAACCTTAACCAGAATGGCCTAGGGAAAAAATACACATACCGTTGTAATCGGGCGAGTGTCTACTCTCAGATGCAATAGGAATTTTTGGGTTAGGTCAATCCGTTCGCGAGATATGGGAGGTTGAAGCCAAGAAATGGTTGAGAAGGCAAAAAATTTTTCGCAATTCTGCTGCTCCAAACGCTTAACCAGAATGGCCTAGGGAAAAAATACACATACCGTTGTAATCGGGCGAGTGTCTACTTTCAGATGCAATAGGAATTTTTGGGTTAGGTCAATCCGTTCGCGAGATATGGGAGTTTGAAGCCAAGAAATAGTTGAGAAGACAACAAATTTTTCGCACTTCTGCTGCTCCCAACGCTTAACAAGAATGGCCTAAGGAAAAAATACACATTACGTTGTAATCTGGCGAGTTTGTACTTTCAGACGCAACAGGAATTTTTGGGTTAGGTCAATCGGTTCGCGAGATATGGGAGTTTGAAGCCAAGAAATAGTTTAGAAGACAACAAATTTTTCGCACTTCTGCTGCTCCAAACCCTTAACCAGAATGGCCTAGGGAAAAAATACACGTTACGTTGTAATCTGGCGAGTTTCTAATTTCAGACGCAACAGGAATTTTTGGGTTAGGTCAATCCGTTCGCGAGATATGGGAGTTTGAAGCCAAGAAATGGGTGAGAAGGCAAAAAATTTTTCGCAATTTTGCTGCTCCAAACGCTTAACCAGAATGGCCTAGGGAAAAAATACACATACCGCTGTAATCGGGCGAGTGTCTACTTTCAGATGCAATAGGAATTTTTGGGTTAGGTCAATCCGTTCGCGAGATATGGGAGCTTGAAGCCAAGAAATGGTTGAGAAGGCAAAAAATTTTTCGCAATTCTGCTGCTCCAAACGCTTAACCAGAATGGCCTAGGGAAAAAATACACATTACGTTGTAATCTGGCGAGTTTCCACTTTCAGACGCAACAGGAATTTTTGGGTTAGGTCAATCCGATCGCGAGATATGGGAGTTTGAAGCCAAGAAATAGTTGAGTAGACAACTAATTTTTCGCACTTCTGCTGCTCCCAACGCTTAACAAGAATGGCCTAAGGAAAAAATACACATTACGTTGTAATCTGGCGAGTTTGTACTTTCAGACGCAACAGGAATTTTTGGGTTAGGTCAATCGGTTCGCGAGATATGGGAGTTTGAAGCCAAGAAATAGTTGAGAAGACAACAAATTTTTCGCACTTCTGCTGCTCCAAACCCTTAACCAGAATGGCCTAGGGAAAAAATACACATACCGTTGTAATCGGGCGAGTTTCTAATTTCAGACGCAACAGGAATTTTTGGGTTAGGTCAATCCGTTCGCGAGATATGGGAGTTTGAAGCCAAGAAATGGTTGAGAAGGCAAAAAATTTTTCGCAATTCTGCTGCTCCAAACGCTTAACCAGAATGGCCTAGGGAAAAAATACACATACCGCTGTAATCGGGCGAGTGTCTACTTTCAGATGCAATAGGAATTTTTGGGTTAGGTCAATCCGTTCGCGAGATATGGGAGCTTGAAGCCAAGAAATGGTTGGGTAGGCAAAAAATTTTTCGCACTTCTGCTGCTCCAAACCCTTAACCAGAATGGCCTAGGGAAAAAATACACATACCTTTGTAATCTGGCGAGTGTCTACTTTCAGATGCAATAGGAATTTTTGGGTTAGGTCAATCCGTTCGCGAGATATGGGAGTTTGAAGTCAAGAAATAGTTGAGAAGACAACAAATTTTTCGCACTTCTGCTGCTCCAAAACCTTAACCAGAATGGCCTAGGGAAAAAATACACATACCGTTGTAATCGGGCGAGTGTCTACTCTCAGATGCAATAGGAATTTTTGGGTTAGGTCAATCCGTTCGCGAGATATGGGAGGTTGAAGCCAAGAAATGGTTGAGAAGGCAAAAAATTTTTCGCAATTCTGCTGCTCCAAACGCTTAACCAGAATGGCCTAGGGAAAAAATACACATACCGTTGTAATCGGGCGAGTGTCTACTTTCAGATGCAATAGGAATTTTTGGGTTACGTCAATCCGTTCGCGAGATATGGGAGTTTGAAGCCAAGAAATAGTTGAGAACACAACAAATTTTTCGCACTTCTGCTGCTCCCAACGCTTAACAAGAATGGCCTAAGGAAAAAATACACATTACGTTGTAATCTGGCGAGTTTGTACTTTCAGACGCAACAGGAATTTTTGGGTTAGGTCAATCGGTTCGCGAGATATGGGAGTTTGAAGCCAAGAAATAGTTTAGAAGACAACAAATTTTTCGCACTTCTGCTGCTCCAAACCCTTAACCAGAATGGCCTAGGGAAAAAATACACGTTACGTTGTAATCTGGCGAGTTTCTAATTTCAGACGCAACAGGAATTTTTGGGTTAGGTCAATCCGTTCGCGTGATATGGGAGTTTGAAGCCAAGAAATGGTTGAGAAGGCAAAAAATTTTTCGCAATTTTGCTGCTCCAAACGCTTAACCAGAATGGCCTAGGGAAAAAATACACATACCGCTGTAATCGGGCGAGTGTCTACTTTCAGATGCAATTGGAATTTTTGGGTTAGGTCAATCCGTTCGCGAGATATGGGAGCTTGAAGCCAAGAAATGGTTGAGAAGGCAAACAATTTTTCGCAATTCTGCTGCTCCAAACGCTTAACCAGAATGGCCTAGGGAAAAAATACACATTACGTTGTAATCTGGCGAGTTTCCACTTTCAGACGCAACAGGAATTTTTGGGTTAGGTCAATCCGATCGCGAGATATGGGAGTTTGAAGCCAAGAAATAGTTGAGTAGACAACTAATTTTTCGCACTTCTGCTGCTCCAAACCCTTAAGCAGAATGGCCTAGGGAAAAAATACACATACCGTTGTAATCGGGCGAGTGTCTACTTTCAGATGCAATAGGAATTTTTGGGTTAGGTCAATCCGTTCGCGAGATATGGGAGTTTGAAGCCAAGAAAAAGTTGAGAATACAACAAATTTTTCGCACTTCTGCTGCTCCCAACGCTTAACAAGAATGGCCTAAGGAAAAAATACACATTACGTTGTAATCTGGCGAGTTTGTACTTTCAGACGCAACAGGAATTTTTGGGTTAGGTCAATCGGTTCGCGAGATATGGGAGTTTGAAGCCAAGAAATAGTTGAGAAGACAACAAATATTTCGCACTTCTGCTGCTCCGAACCCTTAACCAGAATGGCCTAGGGAAAAAATACACATACCGTTGTAATCGGGCGAGTTTCTAATTTCAGACGCAACAGGAATTTTTGGGTTAGGTCAATCCGTTCGCGAGATATGGGAGTTTGAAGCCAAGAAATGGTTGAGAAGGCAAAAAATTTTTCGCAATTCTGCTGCTCCAAACGCTTAACCAGAATGGCCTAGGGAAAAAATACACATACCGCTGTAATCGGGCGAGTGTCTACTTTCAGATGCAATAGGAATTTTTGGGTTAGGTCAATCCGTTCGCGAGATATGGGAGCTTGAAGCCAAGAAATGGTTGGGAAGGCAAAAAATTTTTCGCAATTCTGCTGCTCCAAACGCTTAACCAGAATGGCCTAGGGAAAATATACACATACCGTTGTAATCGGGCGAGTTTCTACTTTCAGATGCAATAGGAATTTTTGGGTTAGGTCAATCCGTTCGCGAGATATGGGAGTTTGAAGCCAAGAAATAGTTGAGAAAACAACAAATTTTTCGCACTTCTGCTGCTCCCAACGCTTAACAAGAATGGCCTAAGGAAAAAATACACATTACGTTGTAATCTGGCGAGTTTGTACCTTCAGACGCAACAGGAATTTTTGGGTTAGGTCAATCGGTTCGCGAGATATGGAAGTTTGAAGCCAAGAAATAGTTGAGAAGACAACAAATTTTTCGCACTTCTGCTGCTCCAAACCCTTAACGAGAATGGCCTACGGAAAAAATACACGTTACGTTGTAATCTGGCGAGTTTCTAATTTCAGACGCAACAGGAATTTTTGGGTTAGGTCAATCCGTTCGCGAGATATGGGAGTTTGAAGCCAAGAAATGGTTGAGAAGGCAAAAAATTTTTCGCAATTCTGCTGCTCCAAACGCTTAACCAGAACGGCCTAGGGAAAAAATACACATACCGCTGTAATCGGACGAGTGTCTACTTTCAGATGCAATAGGAATTTTTGGGTTAGGTCAATCCGTTCGCGAGATATGGGAGCTTGAAGCCAAGAAATAGTTGAGAAGGCAAAAAATTTTTCGCAATTCTGCTGCTCCAAACGCTTAACCAGAATGGCCTAGGGAAAAAATACACATTACGTTGTAATCTGGCGAGTTTCTACTTTCACGTGCAATAGGAATTTTTGGGTTAGGTCAATCCGTTCGCGAGATATGGGAGTTTGAAGCCAAGAAATAGTTGAGAAGACAACAAATTTTTCGCACTTCTGCTGCTCCAAACCCTTAACCAGAATGGCCTAGGGAAAAAATACACATACCTTTGTAATCGGGCGAGTGTCTACTTTCAAATGCAATAGGAATTTTTGGGTTAGGTCAATCCGTTCGCGAGATATGGGAGTTTGAAGTCAAGAAATAGTTGAGAAGACAACAAATTTTTCGCACTTCTGCTGCTCCAAACCCTTAACCAGAATGGCCTAGGGAAAAAATACACATACCGTTGTAATCGGGCGAGTGTCTACTTTCAGATGCAATAGGAATTTTTGGGTTAGGTCAATCCGTTCGCGAGATATGGGAGTTTGAAGCCAAGAAATAGTTGAGAAAACAACAAATTTTTCGCACTTCTGCTGCTCCCAACGCTTAACATGAATGGCCTAAGGAAAAAATACACATTACGTTGTAATCTGGCGAGTTTGTACTTTCAGACGCAACAGGAATTTTTGGGTTAGGTCAATCGGTTCGCGAGATATGGGAGTTTGAAGCCAAGAAATAGTTGAGAAGACAACAAATTTTTCGCACTTCTGCTGGTCCAAACCCTTAACGAGAATGGCCTAGGGAAAAAATACACGTTACGTTGTAATCTGGCGAGTTTCTAATTTCAGACGCAACAGGAATTTTTGGGTTAGGTCAATCCGTTCGCGAGATATGGGAGTTTGAAGCCAAGAAATGGTTGAGATGGCAAAAAATTTTTCGCAATTCTGCTGCTCCAAACGCTTAACCAGAACGGCCTAGGGAAAAAATACACATACCTTTGTAATCGGGCGAGTGTCTACTTTCAAATGCAATAGGAATTTTTGGGTTAGGTCAATCCGTTCGCGAGATATGGGAGTTTGAAGTCAAGAAATAGTTGAGAAGACAACAAATTTTTCGCACTTCTGCTGCTCCAAACCCTTAACCAGAATGGCCTAGGGAAAAAATACACATACCGTTGTAATCGGGCGAGTGTCTACTTTCAGATGCAATAGGAATTTTTGGGTTAGGTCAATCCGTTCGCGAGATATGGGAGTTTGAAGCCAAGAAATAGTTGAGAAAACAACAAATTTTTCGCACTTCTGCTGCTCCCAACGCTTAACATGAATGGCCTAAGGAAAAAATACACATTACGTTGTAATCTGGCGAGTTTGTACTTTCAGACGCAACAGGAATTTTTGGGTTAGGTCAATCGGTTCGCGAGATATGGGAGTTTGAAGCCAAGAAATAGTTGAGAATACAACAAATTTTTCGCACTTCTGCTGCTCCCAACGCTTAACAAGAATGGCCTAAGGAAAAAATACACATTACGTTGTAATCTGGCGAGTTTGTACTTTCAGACGCAACAGGAATTTTTGGGTTAGGTCAATCGGTTCGCGAGATATGGGAGTTTGAAGCCAAGAAATGGTTGAGAAGGCAAAAAATTTTTCGCAATTTTGCTGCTCCAAACGCTTAACCAGAATGGCCTAGGGAAAAAATACACATACCGCTGTAATCGGGCGAGTGTCTACTTTCAGATGCAATTGGAATTTTTGGGTTAGGTCAATCCGTTCGCGAGATATGGGAGCTTGAAGCCAAGAAATGGTTGAGAAGGCAAACAATTTTTCGCAATTCTGCTGCTCCAAACGCTTAACCAGAATGGCCTAGGGAAAAAATACACATTACGTTGTAATCTGGCGAGTTTCCACTTTCAGACGCAACAGGAATTTTTGGGTTAGGTCAATCCGATCGCGAGATATGGGAGTTTGAAGCCAAGAAATAGTTGAGTAGACAACTAATTTTTCGCACTTCTGCTGCTCCAAACCCTTAAGCAGAATGGCCTAGGGAGAAAATACACATACCGTTGTAATCGGGCGAGTGTCTACTTTCAGATGCAATAGGAATTTTTGGGTTAGGTCAATCCGTTCGCGAGATATGGGAGTTTGAAGCCAAGAAAAAGTTGAGAATACAACAAATTTTTCGCACTTCTGCTGCTCCCAACGCTTAACAAGAATGGCCTAAGGAAAAAATACACATTACGTTGTAATCTGGCGAGTTTGTACTTTCAGACGCAACAGGAATTTTTGGGTTAGGTCAATCGGTTCGCGAGATATGGGAGTTTGAAGCCAAGAAATAGTTGAGAAGACAACAAATATTTCGCACTTCTGCTGCTCCAAACCCTTAACCAGAATGGCCTAGGGAAAAAATACACATACCGTTGTAATCGGGCGAGTTTCTAATTTCAGACGCAACAGGAATTTTTGGGTTAGGTCAATCCGTTCGCGAGATACGGGAGTTTGAAGCCAAGAAATGGTTGAGAAGGCAAAAAATTTTTCGCAATTCTGCTGCTCCAAACGCTTAACCAGAATGGCCTAGGGAAAAAATACACATACCGCTGTAATCGGGCGAGTGTCTACTTTCAGATGCAATAGGAATTTTTGGGTTAGGTCAATCCGTTCGCGAGATATGGGAGCTTGAAGCCAAGAAATGGTTGGGAAGGCAAAAAATTTTTCGCAATTCTGCTGCTCCAAACGCTTAACCAGAATGGCCTAGGGAAAATATACACATACCGTTGTAATCGGGCGAGTTTCTACTTTCAGATGCAATAGGAATTTTTGGGTTAGGTCAATCCGTTCGCGAGATATGGGAGTTTGAAGCCAAGAAATAGTTGAGAAAACAACAAATTTTTCGCACTTCTGCTGCTCCCAACGCTTAACAAGAATGGCCTAAGGAAAAAATACACATTACGTTGTAATCTGGCGAGTTTGTACCTTCAGACGCAACAGGAATTTTTGGGTTAGGTCAATCGGTTCGCGAGATATGGGAGTTTGAAGCCAAGAAATAGTTTAGAAGACAACAAATTTTTCGCACTTCTGCTGCTCCAAACCCTTAACCAGAATGGCCTAGGGAAAAAATACACGTTACGTTGTAATCTGGCGAGTTTCTAATTTCAGACGCAACAGGAATTTTTGGGTTAGGTCAATCCGTTCGCGTGATATGGGAGTTTGAAGCCAAGAAATGGTTGAGAAGGCAAAAAATTTTTCGCAATTTTGCTGCTCCAAACGCTTAACCAGAATGGCCTAGGGAAAAAATACACATACCGCTGTAATCGGGCGAGTGTCTACTTTCAGATGCAATTGGAATTTTTGGGTTAGGTCAATCCGTTCGCGAGATATGGGAGCTTGAAGCCAAGAAATGGTTGAGAAGGCAAACAATTTTTCGCAATTCTGCTGCTCCAAACGCTTAACCAGAATGGCCTAGGGAAAAAATACACATTACGTTGTAATCTGGCGAGTTTCCACTTTCAGACGCAACAGGAATTTTTGGGTTAGGTCAATCCGATCGCGAGATATGGGAGTTTGATGCCAAGAAATAGTTGAGTAGACAACTAATTTTTCGCACTTCTGCTGCTCCAAACCCTTAAGCAGAATGGCCTAGGGAAAAAATACACATACCGTTGTAATCGGGCGAGTGTCTACTTTCAGATGCAATGGGAATTTTTGGGTTAGGTCAATCCGTTCGCGAGATATGGGAGTTTGAAGCCAAGAAAAAGTTGAGAATACAACAAATTTTTCGCACTTCTGCTGCTCCCAACGCTTAACAAGAATGGCCTAAGGAAAAAATACACATTACGTTGTAATCTGGCGAGTTTGTACTTTCAGACGCAACAGGAATTTTTGGGTTAGGTCAATCGGTTCGCGAGATATGGGAGTTTGAAGCCAAGAAATAGTTGAGAAGACAACAAATATTTCGCACTTCTGCTGCTCCGAACCCTTAACCAGAATGGCCTAGGGAAAAAATACACATACCGTTGTAATCGGGCGAGTTTCTAATTTCAGACGCAACAGGAATTTTTGGGTTAGGTCAATCCGTTCGCGAGATATGGGAGTTTGAAGCCAAGAAATGGTTGAGAAGGCAAAAAATTTTTCGCAATTCTGCTGCTCCAAACGCTTAACCAGAATGGCCTAGGGAAAAAATACACATACCGCTGTAATCGGGCGAGTGTCTACTTTCAGATGCAATAGGAATTTTTGGGTTAGGTCAATCCGTTCGCGAGATATGGGAGCTTGAAGCCAAGAAATGGTTGGGAAGGCAAAAAATTTTTCGCAATTCTGCTGCTCCAAACGCTTAACCAGA
Organism: Ptiloglossa arizonensis; assembly: GCF_051014685.1. Classification (NCBI taxonomy): domain Eukaryota; kingdom Metazoa; phylum Arthropoda; class Insecta; order Hymenoptera; family Colletidae; genus Ptiloglossa; species Ptiloglossa arizonensis. Next base: position 240,248 of record NW_027478942.1, read on the forward strand.
ATGGCCTAGGGAAAATATACACATACCGTTGTAATCGGGCGAGTTTCTACTTTCAGATGCAATAGGAATTTTTGGGTTAGGTCAATCCGTTCGCGAGATATGGGAGTTTGAAGCCAAGAAATAGTTGAGAAAACAACAAATTTTTCGCACTTCTGCTGCTCCCAACGCTTAACAAGAATGGCCTAAGGAAAAAATACACATTACGTTGTAATCTGGCGAGTTTGTACCTTCAGACGCAACAGGAATTTTTGGGTTAGGTCAATCGGTTCGCGAGATATGGAAGTTTGAAGCCAAGAAATAGTTGAGAAGACAACAAATTTTTCGCACTTCTGCTGCTCCAAACCCTTAACGAGAATGGCCTACGGAAAAAATACACGTTACGTTGTAATCTGGCGAGTTTCTAATTTCAGACGCAACAGGAATTTTTGGGTTAGGTCAATCCGTTCGCGAGATATGGGAGTTTGAAGCCAAGAAATGGTTGAGAAGGCAAAAAATTTTTCGCAATTCTGCTGCTCCAAACGCTTAACCAGAACGGCCTAGGGAAAAAATACACATACCGCTGTAATCGGACGAGTGTCTACTTTCAGATGCAATAGGAATTTTTGGGTTAGGTCAATCCGTTCGCGAGATATGGGAGCTTGAAGCCAAGAAATAGTTGAGAAGGCAAAAAATTTTTCGCAATTCTGCTGCTCCAAACGCTTAACCAGAATGGCCTAGGGAAAAAATACACATTACGTTGTAATCTGGCGAGTTTCTACTTTCACGTGCAATAGGAATTTTTGGGTTAGGTCAATCCGTTCGCGAGATATGGGAGTTTGAAGCCAAGAAAAAGTTGAGAATACAACAAATTTTTCGCACTTCTGCTGCTCCCAACGCTTAACAAGAATGGCCTAAGGAAAAAATACACATTACGTTGTAATCTGGCGAGTTTGTACTTTCAGACGCAACAGGAATTTTTGGGTTAGGTCAATCGGTTCGCGAGATATGGGAGTTTGAAGCCAAGAAATAGTTGAGAAGACAACAAATATTTCGCACTTCTGCTGCTCCGAACCCTTAACCAGAATGGCCTAGGGAAAAAATACACATACCGTTGTAATCGGGCGAGTTTCTAATTTCAGACGCAACAGGAATTTTTGGGTTAGGTCAATCCGTTCGCGAGATATGGGAGTTTGAAGCCAAGAAATGGTTGAGAAGGCAAAAAATTTTTCGCAATTCTGCTGCTCCAAACGCTTAACCAGAATGGCCTAGGGAAAAAATACACATACCGCTGTAATCGGGCGAGTGTCTACTTTCAGATGCAATAGGAATTTTTGGGTTAGGTCAATCCGTTCGCGAGATATGGGAGCTTGAAGCCAAGAAATGGTTGGGAAGGCAAAAAATTTTTCGCAATTCTGCTGCTCCAAACGCTTAACCAGAATGGCCTAGGGAAAATATACACATACCGTTGTAATCGGGCGAGTTTCTACTTTCAGATGCAATAGGAATTTTTGGGTTAGGTCAATCCGTTCGCGAGATATGGGAGTTTGAAGCCAAGAAATAGTTGAGAAAACAACAAATTTTTCGCACTTCTGCTGCTCCCAACGCTTAACAAGAATGGCCTAAGGAAAAAATACACATTACGTTGTAATCTGGCGAGTTTGTACCTTCAGACGCAACAGGAATTTTTGGGTTAGGTCAATCGGTTCGCGAGATATGGAAGTTTGAAGCCAAGAAATAGTTGAGAAGACAACAAATTTTTCGCACTTCTGCTGCTCCAAACCCTTAACGAGAATGGCCTACGGAAAAAATACACGTTACGTTGTAATCTGGCGAGTTTCTAATTTCAGACGCAACAGGAATTTTTGGGTTAGGTCAATCCGTTCGCGAGATATGGGAGTTTGAAGCCAAGAAATGGTTGAGAAGGCAAAAAATTTTTCGCAATTCTGCTGCTCCAAACGCTTAACCAGAACGGCCTAGGGAAAAAATACACATACCGCTGTAATCGGACGAGTGTCTACTTTCAGATGCAATAGGAATTTTTGGGTTAGGTCAATCCGTTCGCGAGATATGGGAGCTTGAAGCCAAGAAATAGTTGAGAAGGCAAAAAATTTTTCGCAATTCTGCTGCTCCAAACGCTTAACCAGAATGGCCTAGGGAAAAAATACACATTACGTTGTAATCTGGCGAGTTTCTACTTTCACGTGCAATAGGAATTTTTGGGTTAGGTCAATCCGTTCGCGAGATATGGGAGTTTGAAGCCAAGAAATAGTTGAGAAGACAACAAATTTTTCGCACTTCTGCTGCTCCAAACCCTTAACCAGAATGGCCTAGGGAAAAAATACACATACCTTTGTAATCGGGCGAGTGTCTACTTTCAAATGCAATAGGAATTTTTGGGTTAGGTCAATCCGTTCGCGAGATATGGGAGTTTGAAGTCAAGAAATAGTTGAGAAGACAACAAATTTTTCGCACTTCTGCTGCTCCAAACCCTTAACCAGAATGGCCTAGGGAAAAAATACACATACCGTTGTAATCGGGCGAGTGTCTACTTTCAGATGCAATAGGAATTTTTGGGTTAGGTCAATCCGTTCGCGAGATATGGGAGTTTGAAGCCAAGAAATAGTTGAGAAAACAACAAATTTTTCGCACTTCTGCTGCTCCCAACGCTTAACATGAATGGCCTAAGGAAAAAATACACATTACGTTGTAATCTGGCGAGTTTGTACTTTCAGACGCAACAGGAATTTTTGGGTTAGGTCAATCGGTTCGCGAGATATGGGAGTTTGAAGCCAAGAAATAGTTGAGAAGACAACAAATTTTTCGCACTTCTGCTGGTCCAAACCCTTAACGAGAATGGCCTAGGGAAAAAATACACGTTACGTTGTAATCTGGCGAGTTTCTAATTTCAGACACAACAGGAATTTTTGGGTTAGGTCAATCCGTTCGCGAGATATGGGAGTTTGAAGCCAAGAAATGGTTGAGATGGCAAAAAATTTTTCGCAATTCTGCTGCTCCAAACGCTTAACCAGAACGGCCTAGGGAAAAAATACACATACCTTTGTAATCGGGCGAGTGTCTACTTTCAAATGCAATAGGAATTTTTGGGTTAGGTCAATCCGTTCGCGAGATATGGGAGTTTGAAGTCAAGAAATAGTTGAGAAGACAACAAATTTTTCGCACTTCTGCTGCTCCAAACCCTTAACCAGAATGGCCTAGGGAAAAAATACACATACCGTTGTAATCGGGCGAGTGTCTACTTTCAGATGCAATAGGAATTTTTGGGTTAGGTCAATCCGTTCGCGAGATATGGGAGTTTGAAGCCAAGAAATAGTTGAGAAAACAACAAATTTTTCGCACTTCTGCTGCTCCCAACGCTTAACATGAATGGCCTAAGGAAAAAATACACATTACGTTGTAATCTGGCGAGTTTGTACTTTCAGACGCAACAGGAATTTTTGGGTTAGGTCAATCGGTTCGCGAGATATGGGAGTTTGAAGCCAAGAAATAGTTGAGAATACAACAAATTTTTCGCACTTCTGCTGCTCCCAACGCTTAACAAGAATGGCCTAAGGAAAAAATACACATTACGTTGTAATCTGGCGAGTTTGTACTTTCAGACGCAACAGGAATTTTTGGGTTAGGTCAATCGGTTCGCGAGATATGGGAGTTTGAAGCCAAGAAATGGTTGAGAAGGCAAAAAATTTTTCGCAATTTTGCTGCTCCAAACGCTTAACCAGAATGGCCTAGGGAAAAAATACACATACCGCTGTAATCGGGCGAGTGTCTACTTTCAGATGCAATTGGAATTTTTGGGTTAGGTCAATCCGTTCGCGAGATATGGGAGCTTGAAGCCAAGAAATGGTTGAGAAGGCAAACAATTTTTCGCAATTCTGCTGCTCCAAACGCTTAACCAGAATGGCCTAGGGAAAAAATACACATTACGTTGTAATCTGGCGAGTTTCCACTTTCAGACGCAACAGGAATTTTTGGGTTAGGTCAATCCGATCGCGAGATATGGGAGTTTGAAGCCAAGAAATAGTTGAGTAGACAACTAATTTTTCGCACTTCTGCTGCTCCAAACCCTTAAGCAGAATGGCCTAGGGAGAAAATACACATACCGTTGTAATCGGGCGAGTGTCTACTTTCAGATGCAATAGGAATTTTTGGGTTAGGTCAATCCGTTCGCGAGATATGGGAGTTTGAAGCCAAGAAAAAGTTGAGAATACAACAAATTTTTCGCACTTCTGCTGCTCCCAACGCTTAACAAGAATGGCCTAAGGAAAAAATACACATTACGTTGTAATCTGGCGAGTTTGTACTTTCAGACGCAACAGGAATTTTTGGGTTAGGTCAATCGGTTCGCGAGATATGGGAGTTTGAAGCCAAGAAATAGTTGAGAAGACAACAAATATTTCGCACTTCTGCTGCTCCAAACCCTTAACCAGAATGGCCTAGGGAAAAAATACACATACCGTTGTAATCGGGCGAGTTTCTAATTTCAGACGCAACAGGAATTTTTGGGTTAGGTCAATCCGTTCGCGAGATACGGGAGTTTGAAGCCAAGAAATGGTTGAGAAGGCAAAAAATTTTTCGCAATTCTGCTGCTCCAAACGCTTAACCAGAATGGCCTAGGGAAAAAATACACATACCGCTGTAATCGGGCGAGTGTCTACTTTCAGATGCAATAGGAATTTTTGGGTTAGGTCAATCCGTTCGCGAGATATGGGAGCTTGAAGCCAAGAAATGGTTGGGAAGGCAAAAAATTTTTCGCAATTCTGCTGCTCCAAACGCTTAACCAGAATGGCCTAGGGAAAATATACACATACCGTTGTAATCGGGCGAGTTTCTACTTTCAGATGCAATAGGAATTTTTGGGTTAGGTCAATCCGTTCGCGAGATATGGGAGTTTGAAGCCAAGAAATAGTGAGAAAACAACAAATTTTTCGCACTTCTGCTGCTCCCAACGCTTAACAAGAATGGCCTAAGGAAAAAATACACATTACGTTGTAATCTGGCGAGTTTGTACCTTCAGACGCAACAGGAATTTTTGGGTTAGGTCAATCGGTTCGCGAGATATGGAAGTTTGAAGCCAAGAAATAGTTGAGAAGACAACAAATTTTTCGCACTTCTGCTGCTCCAAACCCTTAACGAGAATGGCCTACGGAAAAAATACACGTTACGTTGTAATCTGGCGAGTTTCTAATTTCAGACGCAACAGGAATTTTTGGGTTAGGTCAATCCGTTCGCGAGATATGGGAGTTTGAAGCCAAGAAATGGTTGAGAAGGCAAAAAATTTTTCGCAATTCTGCTGCTCCAAACGCTTAACCAGAACGGCCTAGGGAAAAAATACACATACCGCTGTAATCGGACGAGTGTCTACTTTCAGATGCAATAGGAATTTTTGGGTTAGGTCAATCCGTTCGCGAGATATGGGAGCTTGAAGCCAAGAAATAGTTGAGAAGGCAAAAAATTTTTCGCAATTCTGCTGCTCCAAACGCTTAACCAGAATGGCCTAGGGAAAAAATACACATTACGTTGTAATCTGGCGAGTTTCTACTTTCACGTGCAATAGGAATTTTTGGGTTAGGTCAATCCGTTCGCGAGATATGGGAGTTTGAAGCCAAGAAATAGTTGAGAAGACAACAAATTTTTCGCACTTCTGCTGCTCCAAACCCTTAACCAGAATGGCCTAGGGAAAAAATACACATACCTTTGTAATCGGGCGAGTGTCTACTTTCAAATGCAATAGGAATTTTTGGGTTAGGTCAATCCGTTCGCGAGATATGGGAGTTTGAAGTCAAGAAATAGTTGAGAAGACAACAAATTTTTCGCACTTCTGCTGCTCCAAACCCTTAACCAGAATGGCCTAGGGAAAAAATACACATACCGTTGTAATCGGGCGAGTGTCTACTTTCAGATGCAATAGGAATTTTTGGGTTAGGTCAATCCGTTCGCGAGATATGGGAGTTTGAAGCCAAGAAATAGTTGAGAAAACAACAAATTTTTCGCACTTCTGCTGCTCCCAACGCTTAACATGAATGGCCTAAGGAAAAAATACACATTACGTTGTAATCTGGCGAGTTTGTACTTTCAGACGCAACAGGAATTTTTGGGTTAGGTCAATCGGTTCGCGAGATATGGGAGTTTGAAGCCAAGAAATAGTTGAGAAGACAACAAATTTTTCGCACTTCTGCTGGTCCAAACCCTTAACGAGAATGGCCTAGGGAAAAAATACACGTTACGTTGTAATCTGGCGAGTTTCTAATTTCAGACGCAACAGGAATTTTTGGGTTAGGTCAATCCGTTCGCGAGATATGGGAGTTTGAAGCCAAGAAATGGTTGAGATGGCAAAAAATTTTTCGCAATTCTGCTGCTCCAAACGCTTAACCAGAACGGCCTAGGGAAAAAATACACATACCGCTGTAATCGGGCGAGTGTCTACTTTCAGATGCAATAGGAATTTTTGGGTTAGGTCAATCCGTTCGCGAGATATGGGAGCTTGAAGCCAAGAAATAGTTGAGAAGGCAAAAAATTTTTCGCAATTCTGCTGCTCCAAACGCTTAACCAGAATGGCCTAGGGAAAAAATACACATTACGTTGTAATCTGGCGAGTTTCTACTTTCACGTGCAATAGGAATTTTTGGGTTAGGTCAATCCGTTCGCGAGATATGGGAGTTTGAAGCCAAGAAATAGTTGAGTAGACAACAAATTTTTCGCACTTCTGCTGCTCCAAACCCTTAAGCAGAATGGCCTAGGGAACAAATACACATACCGTTGTAATCGGGCGAGTGTCTACTTTCAGATGCAATAGGAATTTTTGGGTTAGGTCAATCCGTTCGCGAGATATGGGAGTTTGAAGCCAAGAAAAAGTTGAGAAGACAACAAATTTTTCGCACTTCTGCTGCTCCCAACGCTTAACAAGAATGGCCTAAGGAAAAAATACACATTACGTTGTAATCTGGCGAGTTTGTACTTTCAGACGCAACAGGAATTTTTGGGTTAGGTCAATCGGTTCGCGAGATATGGGAGTTTGAAGCCAAGAAATAGTTGAGAAGACAACAAATTTTTCGCACTTCTGCTGGTCCAAACCCTTAACGAGAATGGCCTAGGGTAAAAATACACGTTACGTTGTAATCTGGCGAGTTTCTAATTTCAGACGCAACAGGAATTTTTGGGTTAGGTCAATCGGTTCGCGAGATATGGGAGTTTGAAGCCAAGAAATGGTTAAGATGGCAAAAAATTTTTCGCAATTCTGCTGCTCCAAACGCTTAACCAGAACGGCCTAGGGAAAAAATACACATACCGCTGTAATCGGGCGAGTGTCTACTTTCAGATGCAATAGGAATTTTTGGGTTAGGTCAATCCGTTCGCGAGATATGGGAGCTTGAAGCCAAGAAATAGTTGAGAAGGCAAAAAATTTTTCGCAATTCTGCTGCTCCAAACGCTTAACCAGAATGGCCTAGGGAAAAAATACACATTACGTTGTAATCTGGCGAGTTTCTACTTTCACGTGCAATAGGAATTTTTGGGTTAGGTCAATCCGTTCGCGAGATATGGGAGTTTGAAGCCAAGAAATAGTTGAGTAGACAACAAATTTTTCGCACTTCTGCTGCTCCAAACCCTTAAGCAGAATGGCCTAGGGAACAAATACACATACCGTTGTAATCGGGCGAGTGTCTACTTTCAGATGCAATAGGAATTTTTGGGTTAGGTCAATCCGTTCGCGAGATATGGGAGTTTGAAGCCAAGAAAAAGTTGAGAAGACAACAAATTTTTCGCACTTCTGCTGCTCCCAACGCTTAACAAGAATGGCCTAAGGAAAAAATACACATTACGTTGTAATCTGGCGAGTTTGTACTTTCAGACGCAACAGGAATTTTTGGGTTAGGTCAATCGGTTCGCGAGATATGGGAGTTTGAAGCCAAGAAATAGTTGAGAAGACAACAAATTATTCGCACTTCTGCTGCTCCAAACCCTTAACGAGAATGGCCTAGGGAAAAAATACACGTTACGTTGTAATCTGGCGAGTTTCTAATTTCAGACGCAACAGGAATTTTTGGGTTAGGTCAATCCGTTCGCGAGATATGGGAGTTTGAAGCCAAGAAATGGTTGAGAAGGCAAAAAATTTTTCGCAATTCTGCTGCTCCAAACGCTTAACCAGAACGGCCTAGGGAAAAAATACACATACCGCTGTAATCGGGCGAGTGTCTACTTTCAGATGCAATAGGAATTTTTGGGTTAGGTCAATCCGTTCGCGAGATATGGGAGCTTGAAGCCAAGAAATAGTTGAGAAGGCAAAAAATTTTTCGCAATTCTGCTGCTCCAAACGCTTAACCAGAATGGCCTAGGGAAAAAATACACATTACTTTGTAATCTGGCGAGTTTCTACTTTCACGTGCAATAGGAATTTTTGGGTTAGGTCAATCCGTTCGCGAGATATGGGAGTTTGAAGCCAAGAAATAGTTGAGAAGACAACAAATTTTTCGCACTTCTGCTGCTCCAAACCCTTAACCAGAATGGCCTAGGGAAAAAATACACGTTACGTTGTAATCTGGCGAGTTTCTAATTTCAGACGCAACAGGAATTTTTGGGTTAGGTCAATCCGTTCGCGAGATATGGGAGTTTGAAGCCAAGAAATGGTTGAGAAGGCAAAAAATTTTTCGCAATTCTGCTGCTCCAAACGCTTAACCAGAATGGCCTAGGGAAAAAATACACATACCGCTGTAATCGGGCGAGTGTCTACTTTCAGATGCAATAGGAATTTTTGGGTTAGGTCAATCCGTTCGCGAGATATGGGAGCTTGAAGCCAAGAAATGGTTGAGAAGACAAAAAATTTTTCGCAATTCTGCTGCTCCAAACGCTTAACCAGAATGGCCTAGGGAAAAAATACACATACCGTTGTAATCGGGCGAGTGTCTACTTTCAGATGCAATAGGAATTTTTGGGTTAGGTCAATCCGTTCGCGAGATATGGGAGTTTGAAGCCAAGAAATAGTTGAGAAAACAACAAATTTTTCGCACTTCTGCTGCTCCCAACGCTTAACAAGAATGGCCTAAGGAAAAAATACACATTACGTTGTAATCTGGCGAGTTTGTACTTTCAGACGCAACAGGAATTTTTGGGTTAGGTCAATCGGTTCGCGAGATATGGATGTTTGAAGCCAAGAAATAGTTGAGAAGACAACAAATTATTCGCACTTCTGCTGCTCCAAACCCTTAACGAGAATGGCCTAGGGAAAAAATACACGTTACGTTGTAATCTGGCGAGTTTCTAATTTCAGACGCAACAGGAATTTTTGGGTTAGGTCAATCCGTTCGCGAGATATGGGAGTTTGAAGCCAAGAAATGGTTGAGAAGGCAAAAAATTTTTCGCAATTCTGCTGCTCCAAACGCTTAACCAGAACGGCCTTGGGAAAAAATACACATACCGCTGTAATCGGGCGAGTGTCTACTTTCAGATGCAATAGGAATTTTTGGGTTAGGTCAATCCGTTCGCGAGAAATGGGAGCTTCAAGCCAAGAAATAGTTGAGAAGGCAAAAAATTTTTCGCAATTCTGCTGCTCCAAACGCTTAACCAGAATGGCCTAGGGAAAAAATACACATTACGTTGTAATCTGGCGAGTTTCTACTTTCACGTGCAATAGGAATTTTTGGGTTAGGTCAATCCGTTCGCGAGATATGGGAGTTTGAAGCCAAGAAATAGTTGAGAAGACAACAAATTTTTCGCACTTCTGCTGCTCCAAACCCTTAACCAGAATGGCCTAGGGAAAAAATACACGTTACGTTGTAATCTGGCGAGTTTCTAATTTCAGACGCAACAGGAATTTTTGGGTTAGGTCAATCCGTTCGCGAGATATGGGAGTTTGAAGCCAAGAAATGGTTGAGAAGGCAAAAAATTTTCCGCAATTCTGCTGCTCCAAACGCTTAACCAGAATGGCCTAGGGAAAAAATACACATACCGTTGTAATCGGGCGAGTGTCTACTTTCATGTGCAATAGGAATTTTTGGGTTAGGTCAATCCGTTCGCGAGATATGGGAGTTCGAAGCCAAGAAATAGTTGAGAAGACAACAAATTTTTCGCACTTCTGCTGCTCCCAACGCTTAACAAGAACGGCCTAGGGAAAAAATACACATTACGTTGTAATCTGGCGAGTTTGTACTTTCAGACGCAACAGGAATTTTTGGGTTAGGTCAATCGGTTCGCGAGATATGGGAGTTTGAAGCCAAGAAATAGTTGAGAAGACAACAAATTTTTCGCACTTCTGCTGCTCCAAACCCTTAACGAGAATGGCCTAGGGAAAAAATACACGTTAGGTTGTAATCTGGCGAGTTTCTAATTTCAGACGCAACAGGAATTTTTGGGTTAGGTCAATCCGTTCGCGAGATATGGGAGTTTGAAGCCAAGAAATGGTTGAGAAGGCAAAAAATTTTTCGCAATTCTGCTGCTCCAAACGCTTAACCAGAACGGCCTAGGGAAAAAATACACATACCGCTGTAATCGGGCGAGTGTCTACTTTCAGATGCAATAGGAATTTTTGGGTTAGGTCAATCCGTTCGCGAGATATGGGAGCTTGAAGCCAAGAAATAGTTGAGAAGGCAAAAAATTTTTCGCAATTCTGCTGCTCCAAACGCTTAACCAGAATGGCCTAGGGAAAAAATACACATTACGTTGTAATCTGGCGAGTTTCTACTTTCACGTGCAATAGGAATTTTTGGGTTAGGTCAATCCGTTCGCGAGATACGGGAGTTTGAAGCCAAGAAATAGTTGAGAAGACAACAAATTTTTCGCACTTCTGCTGCTCCAAACCCTTAACCAGAATGGCCTAGGGAAAAAATACACGTTACGTTGTAATCTGGCGAGTTTCTAATTTCAGACGTAACAGGAATTTTTGGATTAGGTCAATCCGTTCGCGAGATATGGGAGTTTGAAGCCAAGAAATAGTTGAGAAGACAACAAATTTTTCGCACTTCTGCTGCTCCAAACCCTTAACCAGAATGGCCAAGGGAAAAAATACACAAACCGTTGTAATCGGGCGAGTGTCTACTTTCAGATGCAATAGGAATTTTTGGGTTAGGTCAATCCGTTCGCGAGATATGGGAGTTTGAAGTCAAGAAATAGTTGAGAAGACAACAAATTTTTCGCACTTCTGCTGCTCCCAACGCTTAACAAGAACGGCCTAGGGAAAAAATACACATTACGTTGTAATCTGGCGAGTTTGTACTTTCAGACGCAACAGGAATTTTTGGGTTAGGTCAATCGGTTCGCGAGATATGGGAGTTTGAAGCCAAGAAATAGTTGAGAAGACAACAAATTTTTCGCACTTCTGCTGCTCCCAACGCTTAACAAGAATGGCCTAAGGAAAAAATACACATTACGTTGTAATCCGGCGAGTTTGTACTTTCAGACGCAACAGGAATTTTTGGGTTAGGTCAATCGGTTCGCGAGATATGGGAGTTTGAAGCCAAGAAATAGTTGAGAAGACAACAAATTTTTCGCACTTCTGCTGCTCCAAACCCTTAACCAGAATGGCCAAGGGAAAAATACACATACGGTTGTAATCGGGCGAGTTTCTAATTTCAGACGCAACAGGAATTTTTGGGTTAGGTCAATCCGTTCGCGAGATATGGGAGTTTGAAGCCAAGAAATGGTTGAGAAGGAAAAAAATTTTTCGCAATTCTGCTGCTCCAAACGCTTAACCAGAATGGCCTAGGGAAAAAATACACATACCGCTGTAATCGGGCGAGTGTCTACTTTCAGATGCAATAGGAATTTTTGGGTTAGGTCAATCCGTTCGCGAGATATGGGAGCTTGAAGCCAAGAAATGGTTGGGAAGGCAAAAAATTTTTCGCAATTCTGCTGCTCCAAACGCTTAACCAGAATGGCCTAGGGAAAATATACACATACCGTTGTAATCGGGCGAGTTTCTACTTTCATGTGCAATAGGAATTTTTGGGTTATGTCAATCCGTTCGCGAGATATGGGAGTTCGAAGCCAAGAAATAGTTGAGAAGACAACAAATTTTTCGCACTTCTGCTGCTCCAAACCCTTAACCAGAATGGCCTAGGGAAAAAATACACATACCGTTGTAATCGGGCGAGTGTCTACTTTCAGATGCAATAGGAATTTTTGGGTTAGGTCAATCCGTTCGCGAGATATGGGTGTTTGAAGCCAAGAAATAGTTGAGAAAACAACAAATTTTTCGCACTTCTGCTGCTCCCAACGCTTAACAAGAATGGCCTAAGGAAAAAATACACATTACGTTGTAATCTGGCGAGTTTGTACTTTCAGACGCAACAGGAATTGTTGGGTTAGGTCAATCGGTTCGCGAGATATGGAAGTTTGAAGCCAAGAAACAGTTGAGAAGACAACAAATTTTTCGCACTTCTGCTGCTCCAAACCCTTAACGAGAATGGCCTAGGGAAAAAATACACGTTACGTTGTAATCTGGCGGGTTTCTAATTTCAGACGCAACAGAAATTTTTGGGTTAGGTCAATCCGTTCGCGAGATATGGGAGTTTGAAGCCAAGAAATGGATGAGAAGGCAAAAAATTTTTCGCAATTCTGCTGCTCCAAACGCTTAACCAGAACGGCCTAGGGAAAAAATACACATACCGCTGTAATCGGGCGAGTGTCTACTTTCAGATGCAATAGGAATTTTTGGGTTAGGTCAATCCGTTCGCGAGATATGGGAGCTTGAAGCCAAGAAATAGTTGAGAAGGCAAAAAATTTTTCGCAATTCTGCTGCTCCAAACGCTTAACCAGAATGGCCTAGGGAAAAAATACACATTACGTTGTAATCTGGCGAGTTTCTACTTTCACGTGAAATAGGAATTTTTGGGTTAGGTCAATCCGTTCGCGAGATATGGGAGTTTGAAGCCAAGAAATAGTTGAGAAGACAATAAATTTTTCGCACTTCTGCTGCTCCAAACCCTTAACCAGAATGGCCTAGGGAAAAAATACACGTTACGTTGTAATCTGGCGAGTTTCTAATTTCAGACGCAACAGGAATTTTTGGGTTAGGTCAATCCGTTCGCGAGATATGGGAGTTTGAAGCCAAGAAATGGTTGAGAAGGCAAAAAATTTTTCGCAATTCTGCTGCTCCAAACGCTTAACCAGAATGGCCTAGGGAAAAAATACACATACCGCTGTGATCGGGCGAGTGTCTACTTTCAGATGCAATGGGAATTTTTGGGTTAGGTCAATCCGTTCGCGAGATATGGGAGCTTGAAGCCAAGAAATGGTTGAGAAGGCAAAAAATTTTTCGCAATTCTGCTGCTCCAAACGCTTAACCAGAATGGCCTAGGGAAAAGATACACATACCGTTGTAATCGGGCGAGTTTCTACTTTCATGTGCAATAGGAATCTTTGGGTTAGGTCAATCCGTTCGCGAGATATGGGAGTTCGAAGCCAAGAAATAGTTGAGAAGACAACAAATTTTTCGCACTTCTGCTGCTCCAAACCCTTAACCAGAATGGCCTAGGGAAAAAATACACATACCGTTGTAATCGGGCGAGTGTCTACTTTCAGATGCAATAGGAATTTTTGGGTTAGGTCAATCCGTTCGCGAGATATGGGAGTTTGAAGTCAAGAAATAGTTGAGAAGACAACAAATTTTTCGCACTTCTGCTGCTCCCAACGCTTAACAAGAACGGCCTAGGGAAAAAATACACATTACGTTGTAATCTGGCGAGTTTGTACTTTCAGACGCAACAGGAATTTTTGGGTTAGGTCAATCGGTTCGCAAGATATGGGAGTTTGAAGCCAAGAAATAGTTGAGAAGACAACAAATTTTTCGCACTTCTGCTGCTCCAAACCCTTAACCAGAATGGCCTAGGGAAAAAATACGCATACCGTTGTAATCGGGCGAGTGTCTACTTTCAGATGCAATAGGAATTTTTGGGTTAGGTCAATCCGTTCGCGAGATATGGGAGTTCGAAGCCAAGAAATGGTTGAGAAGGCAAAAAATTTTTCGCAATTCTGCTGCTCCAAACGCTTAACCAGAATGGCCCAGGGAAAAAATACACATTACGTTGTAATCTGGCGAGTTTCTACTTTCACGTGCAATAGGAATTTTTGGGTTAGGTCAATCCGTTCGCGAGATATGGGAGTTTGAAGCCAAGAAATAGTTGTGAAGACAACAAATTTTTCGCACTTCTGCTGCACCAAACCCTTAACCAGAATGGCCTAGGGAAAAAATACACGTTACGTTGTAATCTGGCGAGTTTCTAATTTCAGACGCAACAGGAATCTTTGGGTTAGGTCAATCCGTTCGCGAGATATGGGAGTTCGAAGCCAAGAAATAGTTGAGAAGACAACAAATTTTTCGCACTTCTGCTGCTCCAAACCCTTAAGCAGAATGGCCTAGGGAAAAAATACACATTACGTTGTAATCTGGCGAGTTTGTACTTTCAGACGCAACAGGAATTTTTGGGTTAGGTCAATCGGTTCGCGAGATATGGGAGTTTGAAGCCAAGAAATAGTTGAGAAGACAACAAATTTTTCGCACTTCTGCTGCTCCAAACCCTTAACCAGAATGGCCAAGGGAAAAATACACATACCGTTGTAATCGGGCGAGTTTCTAATTTCAGACGCAACAGGAATTTTTGGGTTAGGTCAATCCGTTCGCGAGATATGGGAGTTTGAAGCCAAGAAATGGTTGAGAAGGCAAAAAATTTTTCGCAATTCTGCTGCTCCAAACGCTTAACCAGAATGGCCTAGGGAAAAAATACACATACCGCTGTGATCGGGCGAGTGTCTACTTTCAGATGCAATAGGAATCTTTGGGTTAGGTCAATCCGTTCGCGAGATATGGGAGTTCGAAGCCAAGAAATAGTTGAGAAGACAACAAATTTTTCGCACTTCTGCTGCTCCAAACCCTTAACCAGAATGGCCTAGGGAAAAAATACACATACCGTTGTAATCGGGCGAGTGTCTACTTTCAGATGCAACAGGAATTTTTGGGTTAGGTCAATCCGTTCGCGAGATATGGGAGTTTGAAGTCAAGAAATAGTTGAGAAGACAACAAATTTTTCGCACTTCTGCTGCTCCCAACGCTTAACAAGAACGGCCTAGGGAAAAAATACACATTACGTTGTAATCTGGCGAGTTTGTACTTTCAGACGCAACAGGAATTTTTGGGTTAGGTCAATCGGTTCGCAAGATATGGGAGTTTGAAGCCAAGAAATAGTTGAGAAGACAACAAATTTTTCGCACTTCTGCTGCTCCAAACCCTTAACCAGAATGGCCTAGGGAAAAAATACGCATACCGTTGTAATCGGGCGAGTGTCTACTTTCAGATGCAATAGGAATTTTTGGGTTAGGTCAATCCGTTCGCGAGATATGGGAGTTCGAAGCCAAGAAATGGTTGAGAAGGCAAAAAATTTTTCGCAATTCTGCTGCTCCAAACGCTTAACCAGAATGGCCTAGGGAAAAAATACACATTACGTTGTAATCTGGCGAGTTTCTACTTTCACGTGCAATAGGAATTTTTGGGTTAGGTCAATCCGTTCGCGAGATATGGGAGTTTGAAGCCAAGAAATAGTTGTGAAGACAACAAATTTTTCGCACTTCTGCTGCACCAAACCCTTAACCAGAATGGCCTAGGGAAAAAATACACGTTACGTTGTAATCTGGCGAGTTTCTAATTTCAGACGCAACAGGAATCTTTGGGTTAGGTCAATCCGTTCGCGAGATATGGGAGTTCGAAGCCAAGAAATAGTTGAGAAGACAACAAATTTTTCGCACTTCTGCTGCTCCAAACCCTTAAGCAGAATGGCCTAGGGAAAAAATACACATACCGTTGTAATCGGGCGAGTGTCTACTTTCAGATGCAATAGGAATTTTTGGGTTAGGTCAATCCGTTCGCGAGATATGGGAGTTCGAAGCCAAGAAAACGTTGAGAAGACAACAAATTTTTCGCACTTCTGCTGCTCCCAACGCTTAACAAGAATGGCCTAAGGAAAAAATACACATTACGTTGTAATCTGGCGAGTTTGTACTTTCAGACGCAACAGGAATTTTTGGGTTAGGTCAATCGGTTCCCGAGATATGGGAGTTTGAAGCCAAGAAATAGTTGAGAAGACAACAAATTTTTCGCACTTCTGCTGCTCCAAACCCTTAACCAGAATGGCCAAGGGAAAAATACACATACCGTTGTAATCGGGCGAGTTTCTAATTTCAGACGCAACAGGAATTTTTGGGTTAGGTCAATCCGTTCGCGAGATATGGGAGTTTGAAGCCAAGAAATGGTTGAGAAGGCAAAAAATTTTTCGCAATTCTGCTGCTCCAAACGCTTAACCAGAATGGCCTAGGGAAAAAATACACATACCGCTGTAATCGGGCGAGTGTCTACTTTCAGATGCAATAGGAATTTTTGGGTTAGGTCAATCCGTTCGCGAGATATGGGAGCTTGAAGCCAAGAAATGGTTGGGAAGGCAAAAAATTTTTCGCAATTCTGCTGCTCCAAACGCTTAACCAGAATGGCCTAGGGAAAATATACACATACCGTTGTAATCGGGCGAGTTTCTACTTTCATGTGCAATAGGAATTTTTGGGTTAGGTCAATCCGTTCGCGAGATATGGGAGTTCGAAGCCAAGAAATAGTTGAGAAGACAACAAATTTTTCGCACTTCTGCTGCTCCAAACCCTTAACGAGAATGGCCTAGGGAAAAAATACACGTTACGTTGTAATCTGGCGAGTTTCTAATTTCAGACGCAACAGGAATTTTTGGGTTAGGTCAATCCGTTCGCGAGATATGGGAGTTTGAAGCCAAGAAATGGTTGAGAAGGCAAAAAATTTTTCGCAATTCTACTGCTCCAAACGCTCAACCAGAATGGCCTAGGGAAAAAATACACATTACGTTGTAATCTGGCGAGTTTCTACTTTCACGTGCAATAGGAATTTTTGGGTTAGGTCAATCCGTTCGCGAGATATGGGAGTTTGAAGCCAAGAAATAGTTGAGAAGACAACAAATTTTTCGCACTTCTGCTGCTCCAAACCCTTAACCAGAATGGCCTAGGGAAAAAATACACGTTACGTTGTAATCTGGCGAGTTTCTAATTTCAGACGCAACAGGAATTTTTGGATTAGGTCAATCCGTTCGCGAGATATGGGAGTTTGAAGCCAAGAAATAGTTGAGAAGACAACAAATTTTTCGCACTTCTGCTGCTCCAAACCCTTAACCAGAATGGCCGAGGGAAAAAATACACATACCGTTGTAATCGGGCGAGTGTCTACTTTCAGATGCAATTGGAATTTTTGGGTTAGGTCAATCCGTTCGCGAGATATGGGAGTTCGAAGCCAAGAAATGGTTGAGAAGGCAAAAAATTTTTCGCAATACTGCTGCTCCAAACGCTTAACCAGAATGGCCTAGGGAAAAAATACACATACCGTTGTAATCGGGCGAGTTTCTACTTTCATGTGCAATAGGAATTTTTGGGTTAGGTCAATACGTTCGCGAGATATGGGAGCTTGAAGCCAAGAAATGGTTGAGAAGGCAAAAAATTTTTCGCAATTCTGCTGCTCGAAACGCTTAACCAGAATGGCCTAGGGAAAAAATACACATACCGTTGTAATCGGGCGAGTTTCTACTTTCATGTGCATTAGGAATTTTTGAGTTAGGTCAATCCGTTCGCGAGATATGGGAGTTCGAAGCCAAGAAATAGTTGAGAAGACAACAAATTTTTCGCACTTCTGCTGCTCCAAACCCTTAACCAGAATGGCCTAGGGAACAAATACACGTTACGTTGTAATCTGGCGAGTTTCTACTTTCAGACGCAACAGGAATTTTTGGGTTAGTTCAATCCGTTCGCGAGATATGGGAGTTTGAAGCCAAGAAATGGTTGAGAAGGCAAAAAATTTTTCGCAATTCTGCTGCTCCAAACGCTTAACCAGAATGGCCAAGGGGAAAAATACACATTACGTTGTAATCTGGCGAGTTTCTACTCTCAGACGCAACAGGAATTTTTGGGTTAGGTCAATCCGTTCGCGAGATATGGGAATTTGAAGCCAAGAAGTGGTTGAGAAGGCAAAAAATTTTTCGCAATTATGCTGCTCCAAACGCTTAACCAGAATGGCCTAGGGAAAAAATACACATACCGTTGTAATCGGGCGAGTTTCTACTTTCAGACGCAATAGGAATTTTTGGGTTAGGTCAATCCGTTCGCGAGATATGGGAGTTTGAAGCCAAGAAATAGTAGAGAAGACAACAAATTTTTCGCTCTTCTGCTGCTCCAAACCCTTAACCAGAATGGCCTAGGGAAAAAATACACATACCGTTGTAATCGGGCGAGTGTCTACTTTCAGATGCAATAGGAATTTTTGGGTTAGGTCAATCCGTTCGCGAGATATGGGAGCTTGAAGCCAAGAAATGGTTGAGAAGGCAAAAAATATTTCGCAATTCTGCTGCTCCAAACGCTTAACCAGAATGGCCAAGGGGAAAAATACACATTACGTTGTAATCTGGCGAGTTTCTACTTTCAGACGCAACAGGAATTTTTGGGTTAGGTCAATCCGTTCGCGAGATATGGGAGTTTGAAGCCAAGAAATGGTTGAGAAGGCAAAAAATTTTTCGCAATTCTGCTGCTCCAAACGCTTAACCAGAATGGCCTAAGGAAAAAATACACATACCGTTGTAATAGGGCGAGTTTCAACTTTCAGACGCAATAGGAATTTTTGGGTTAGGTCAATCCGTTCGCGAGGTATGAGAGTTTGAAGCCAAGAAACAGTAGAGAAGATAACAAATTTTTCGCGCTTCTGCTGCTCCAAACCCTTAACCAGAATGGCCTAGGAAAAAAATACACATACCGTTGTAATCGGGCGAGTGTCTACTTTTAGATGCAATAGGAATTTTTGGGTTAGGTCAATCCGTTCGCGAGATATGGGAGTTTGAAGTCAAGAAATAGTTGAGAAGACAACAAATTTTTCGCACTTCTGCTGCTCCCAACGCATAACAAGAACGGCCTAGGGAAAAAATACACATTACGTTGTAATCTGGCGAGTTTGTACTTTCAGACGCAACAGGAATTTTTGGGTTAGGTCAATCGGTTCGCGAGATATGGGAGTTTGAAGCCAAGAAATAGTTGAGAAGACAACAAATTTTTCGCACTTCTGCTGCTCCAAACCCTTAACGAGAATGGCCTAGGGAAAAAATACACGTTACGTTGTAATCTGGCGAGTTTCTAATTTCAGACGCAACAGGAATTTTTGGGTTAGGTCAATCCGTTCGCGAGATATGGGAGTTTGAAGCCAAGAAGTGGTTGAGAAGGCAAAAAATTTTTCGCAATTATGCTGCTCCAAACGCTTAAACAGAATGGCCTAGGGAAAAAATACACATACCGTTGTAATAGGGCGAGTTTCTACTTTCAGACGCAATAGGAATTTTTGGGTTAGGTCAATCCGTTCGCGAGATATGGGAGTTTGAAGCCAAGAAATAGTTGAGAAGACAACAAATTTTTCGCACTTCTGCTGCTCCAAACCCTTAACGAGAATGGCCTAGGGAAAAAATACACGTTACGTTGTAATCTGGCGAGTTTCTAATTTCAGACGCAACAGGAATTTTTGGGTTAGGTCAATCCGTTCGCGAGATATGGGAGTTTGAAGCCAAGAAATGGTTGAGAAGGCAAAAAATTTTTCGCAATTCTGCGGCTCCAAACGCTTAACCAGAACGGCCTAGGGAAAAAATACACATACCGCTGTAATCGGGCGAGTGTCTACTTTCAGATGCAATAGGAATTTTTGGGTTATGTCAATCCGTTCGCGAGATATGGGAGCTTGAAGCCAAGAAATAGTTGAGAAGGCAAAAAATTTTTCGCAATTCTACTGCTCCAAACGCTCAACCAGAATGGCCTAGGGAAAAAATACACATTACGTTGTAATCTGGCGAGTTTCTGCTTTCACGTGCAATAGGAATTTTTGGGTTAGGTCAATCGGTTCGCGAGATATGGGAGTTTGAAGCCAAGAAATAGTTGAGAAGACAACAAATTTTTCGCACTTCTGCTGCTCCAAACCCTTAACCAGAATGGCCTAGGGAAAAAATACACATACCGTTGTAATCGGGCGAGTGTCTACTTTCAGATGCAATAGGAATTTTTGGGTTAGTTTAATCTGTTCGCGAGATATGGGAGTTTGAAGCCAAGAAATAGTTGAGAAGACAACAAATTTTTCGCACTTCTGCTGCTCCAAACCCTTAACGAGAATGGCCTACGGAAAAAATACACGTTACGTTGTAATCTGGCGAGTTTCTAATTTCAGACGCAACGGGAATTTTTGGGTTAGGTCTATCCGTTCGCGAGATATGGGAGTTTGAAGCCAAGAAGTGGTTGAGAAGGCAAAAAATTTTTCGCAATTATGCTGCTCCAAACGCTTAAACAGAATGGCCTAGGGAAAAAATACACATACCGTTGTAATAGGGCGAGTTTCTACTTTCAGACGCAATAGGAATTTTTGGGTTAGGTCAATCCGTTCGCGAGATATTGGAGTCTGAAGCTAAGAAATGGCTGAGAAGACAACAAATTTTTAGTACTTCCGCTGCTCCAAACGCTTAACCAGAACGGCCTAGGGAAAAGATGCACGTACCGTTGTAATCGGGCGAGTTTCTACTTTCAGACGCAACAGGAATTTTTGGGTTTGGTCAATCCGTTCGCGAGATATGAGAGTTTGAAGCTAAGAAATGGTTGAGAAGGCAACAAATTTTTCGCACTTCTGCTGCTCTAACCGCTTAACCAGAATCGTCTAGGGAAAAGATACACATACCGTTGTAATCGGGCGAGTTTCTACTTTCAGACGCAACAGGAATTTTTGTGTTTGGTCAATCCGTTCGCGAGATATGGGGGTTTGAAGCTAAGAAGTGGTTGAGAAGACAACAAATTTTTCGCACTTCTGCTGCTCCAAACGCTTAACCAGAATGGCCTAGGGAGAAAATACACATACCGTTGTAATCGGGCGCGTTGCTACTTTCAGACGCAACAGGAATATTTGGGTTTGGTCAATCCGTTCGCCAGATATGGGCGTTTGAAGCTAAGAAATGGTTGAGAAGGCAACAAATTTTTCGCACTTCTGCTGCTCCAAACGCTTAACCAGAATGGCCTAGGGAAAAAATACACATACCGTTGTAATCGGGCGAGTTTCTACTTTCAGATGCAACAGGAATTTTTGTGTTTGGTCAATCCGTTCGTGAGATACGGGGGTTTGAAGCTAAGAAGTGGTTGAGAAGGCAACAAATTTTTCGCACTTCTGCTGCTCTAACCGCTTAACCAGAATGCTCTAGGGAAAAGATACACATACCGTTGTAATCGGGCGAGTTTCTACTTTCAGACGCAACAGGAATTTTTGTGTTTGGTCAATCCGTTCGCGAGATATGGGGGTTTGAAGCTAAGAAGTGGTTGAGAAGGCAACAAATTTTTCGCACTTCTCCTGCTCCAAACGCTTAACCAGATTGGCCTTGGGGAAAAATACACATACCGTTGTAATCGGGCGAGTTTCTGCTTTCAGACGCAACAGCAATTTTTGGGTTTGGTCAATCCGTTCGCCAGATATGGGCGTTTGAAGCTAAGAAATGGTTGAGAAGACAACAAATTTTTCGCACTTCTGCTGCTCCAAACGCTTAACCGGAACGGCCTAGAGAAAAAATACACATACCGTTGTAATCGGGCGAGTTTCTACTTTCAGACGCAACAGGAATTTTTGGGTTTGGTCAATCCGTTCGCGAGATATGAGAGTTTGAAGCTAAGAGATGGTTGAGAAGACAACAAATTTTTCGCACTTCTGCTGCTCCAAACGCTTAATCAGAATGGCCTAGGGAGAAAATACACATACCGTTGTAATCGGGCGCGTTGCTACTTTCAGACGCAACAGGAATATTTGGGTTTGGTCAATCCGTTCGCCAGATATGGGCGTTTGAAGCTAAGAAATGGTTGAGAAGGCAACAAATTTTTCGCACTTCTGCTGCTCTAACCGCTTAACCAGAATGGTCTAGGGAAAAGATACACATACCGTTGTAATCGGGCGAGTTTCTACTTTCAGACGCAACAGGAATTTTTGTGTTTGGTCAATCCGTTCGCGAGATATGGGGGTTTGAAGCTAAGAAGTGGTTGAGAAGGCAACAAATTTTTCGCACTTCTCCTGCTCCAAACGCTTAACCAGAATGGCCTTGGGGAAAAATACACATACCGTTGTAATCGTGCGAGTTTCTACTTTCAGACGCAACAGCAATTTTTGGGTTTGGTCAATCCGTTCGCCAGATATGGGCGTTTGAAGCTAAGAAATGGTTGAGAAGACAACAAATTTTTCGCACTTCTGCTGCTCCAAACGCTTAACCGGAACGGCCTAGAGAAAAAATACACATACCGTTGTAATCGGGCGAGTTTCTACTTTCAGACGCAACAAGAATTTTTGGGTTTGGTCAATCCGTTCGCTAGATATGAGAGTTTGAAGCTAAGAGATGGTTGAGAAGACAACAAATTTTTCGCACTTCTGCTGCTCCAAACGCTTAACCAGAATGGCCTAGGGAGAAAATACACATACCGTTGTAATCGGGCGAGTTTCAGCTTTCAGACGCAACAGGAATATTTGGGTTGGGTCAATCCGTTCGCCAGATATGGGCGTTTGAAGCTAAGAAATGGTTGAGAAGGCAACAAATTTTTCGCACTTCTCCTGCTCCATACGCTTAACCAGAATGGCCTTGGGGAAAAATACACATACCGTTGTAATCGGGCGAGTTTCTACTTCAGGCCCAACAGGAATTTTTGGGTTTGGTCAATCCGTTCGCGAGATATGGGAATTTGGAGCTAAGAAATGGTTGAGAAGACAACAAACTTTTCGCACTTCTGCTGCTCTAACCGCTTAACCAGAATGGTCTAGGGAAAAGATACACATACCGTTGTAATCGGGCGAGTTTCTACTTTCGTACGCAACAGGAATTTTTGTGTTTTGTCAATCCGTTCGCGAGATATGGGGGTTTGAAGCTAAGAAGTGGTTGAGAAGGCAACAAATTTTTCGCACTTCTCCTGCTCCAAACGCTTAACCAGAATGGCCTTGGGGAAAAATACACATACCGTTGTAATCGGGCGAGTTTCTACTTTCAGACGCAACAGGAATTTTTGGGTTTGGTCAATCCGTTCGCGAGATATGAGAGTTTGAAGCTAAGAGATGGTTGAGAAGACAACAAATTTTTCGCACTTCTGCTGCTCCAAACGCTTAACCAGAATGGCCTAGGGAGAAAATACACATACCGTTGTAATCGGGCGCGTTGCTACTTTCAGACGCAACAGGAATATTTGGGTTTGGTCAATCCGTTCGCCAGATATGGGCGTTTGAAGCTAAGAAATGGTTGAGAAGGCAACAAATTTTTCGCACTTCTGCTGCTCCAAACGCTTAACCGGAACGGCCTAGAGAAAAAATACGCATACCGTTGTAATCGGGCGAGTTTCTACTTTCAGATGCAATAGGAATTTTTGGGTTAGGTCAATCCGTTCGCGAGATATGGGAGTTTGAAGCCAAGAAATAGTTGAGAAGACAACAAATTTTTCGCACTTCTGCTGCTCCAAACCCTTAACGAGAATGGCCTAGGGAAAAAATACACGTTACGTTGTAATCTGGCGAGTTTCTAATTTCAGACGCAACAGGAATTTTTGGGTTAGGTCAATCCGTTCGCGAGATATGGGAGTTTGAAGCCAAGAAGTGGTTGAGAAGGCAAAAAATTTTTCGCAATTATGCTGCTCCAAACGCTTAAACAGAATGGCCTAGGGAAAAAATACACATACCGTTGTAATAGGGCGAGTTTCTACTTTCAGACGCAATAGGAATTTTTGGGTTAGGTCAATCCGTTCGCGAGATATGGGAGTTTGAAGCCAAGAAATAGTTGAGAAGACAACAAATTTTTCGCACTTCTGCTGCTCCAAACCCTTAACGAGAATGGCCTAGGGAAAAAATACACGTTACGTTGTAATCTGGCGAGTTTCTAATTTCAGACGCAACAGGAATTTTTGGGTTAGGTCAATCCGTTCGCGAGATATGGGAGTTTGAAGCCAAGAAATGGTTGAGAAGGCAAAAAATTTTTCGCAATTCTGCGGCTCCAAACGCTTAACCAGAACGGCCTAGGGAAAAAATACACATACCGCTGTAATCGGGCGAGTGTCTACTTTCAGATGCAATAGGAATTTTTGGGTTATGTCAATCCGTTCGCGAGATATGGGAGCTTGAAGCCAAGAAATAGTTGAGAAGGCAAAAAATTTTTCGCAATTCTACTGCTCCAAACGCTCAACCAGAATGGCCTAGGGAAAAAATACACATTACGTTGTAATCTGGCGAGTTTCTGCTTTCACGTGCAATAGGAATTTTTGGGTTAGGTCAATCGGTTCGCGAGATATGGGAGTTTGAAGCCAAGAAATAGTTGAGAAGACAACAAATTTTTCGCACTTCTGCTGCTCCAAACCCTTAACCAGAATGGCCTAGGGAAAAAATACACATACCGTTGTAATCGGGCGAGTGTCTACTTTCAGATGCAATAGGAATTTTTGGGTTAGTTTAATCTGTTCGCGAGATATGGGAGTTTGAAGCCAAGAAATAGTTGAGAAGACAACAAATTTTTCGCACTTCTGCTGCTCCAAACCCTTAACGAGAATGGCCTACGGAAAAAATACACGTTACGTTGTAATCTGGCGAGTTTCTAATTTCAGACGCAACGGGAATTTTTGGGTTAGGTCTATCCGTTCGCGAGATATGGGAGTTTGAAGCCAAGAAGTGGTTGAGAAGGCAAAAAATTTTTCGCAATTATGCTGCTCCAAACGCTTAAACAGAATGGCCTAGGGAAAAAATACACATACCGTTGTAATAGGGCGAGTTTCTACTTTCAGACGCAATAGGAATTTTTGGGTTAGGTCAATCCGTTCGCGAGATATTGGAGTCTGAAGCTAAGAAATGGCTGAGAAGACAACAAATTTTTAGTACTTCCGCTGCTCCAAACGCTTAACCAGAACGGCCTAGGGAAAAGATGCACATACCGTTGTAATCGGGCGAGTTTCTACTTTCAGACGCAACAGGAATTTTTGGGTTTGGTCAATCCGTTCGCGAGATATGAGAGTTTGAAGCTAAGAAATGGTTGAGAAGGCAACAAATTTTTCGCACTTCTGCTGCTCTAACCGCTTAACCAGAATCGTCTAGGGAAAAGATACACATACCGTTGTAATCGGGCGAGTTTCTACTTTCAGACGCAACAGGAATTTTTGTGTTTGGTCAATCCGTTCGCGAGATATGGGGGTTTGAAGCTAAGAAGTGGTTGAGAAGACAACAAATTTTTCGCACTTCTGCTGCTCCAAACGCTTAACCAGAATGGCCTAGGGAGAAAATACACATACCGTTGTAATCGGGCGCGTTGCTACTTTCAGACGCAACAGGAATATTTGGGTTTGGTCAATCCGTTCGCCAGATATGGGCGTTTGAAGCTAAGAAATGGTTGAGAAGGCAACAAATTTTTCGCACTTCTGCTGCTCCAAACGCTTAACCAGAATGGCCTAGGGAAAAAATACACAT
The DNA here is from genome assembly GCF_051014685.1 of Ptiloglossa arizonensis. NCBI lineage: Eukaryota > Metazoa > Arthropoda > Insecta > Hymenoptera > Colletidae > Ptiloglossa > Ptiloglossa arizonensis. Next base: position 265,755 of record NW_027478942.1, read on the forward strand.
ACCGTTGTAATCGGGCGAGTTTCTACTTTCAGATGCAACAGGAATTTTTGTGTTTGGTCAATCCGTTCGTGAGATACGGGGGTTTGAAGCTAAGAAGTGGTTGAGAAGGCAACAAATTTTTCGCACTTCTGCTGCTCTAACCGCTTAACCAGAATGCTCTAGGGAAAAGATACACATACCGTTGTAATCGGGCGAGTTTCTACTTTCAGACGCAACAGGAATTTTTGTGTTTGGTCAATCCGTTCGCGAGATATGGGGGTTTGAAGCTAAGAAGTGGTTGAGAAGGCAACAAATTTTTCGCACTTCTCCTGCTCCAAACGCTTAACCAGATTGGCCTTGGGGAAAAATACACATACCGTTGTAATCGGGCGAGTTTCTGCTTTCAGACGCAACAGCAATTTTTGGGTTTGGTCAATCCGTTCGCCAGATATGGGCGTTTGAAGCTAAGAAATGGTTGAGAAGACAACAAATTTTTCGCACTTCTGCTGCTCCAAACGCTTAACCGGAACGGCCTAGAGAAAAAATACACATACCGTTGTAATCGGGCGAGTTTCTACTTTCAGACGCAACAGGAATTTTTGGGTTTGGTCAATCCGTTCGCGAGATATGAGAGTTTGAAGCTAAGAGATGGTTGAGAAGACAACAAATTTTTCGCACTTCTGCTGCTCCAAACGCTTAATCAGAATGGCCTAGGGAGAAAATACACATACCGTTGTAATCGGGCGCGTTGCTACTTTCAGACGCAACAGGAATATTTGGGTTTGGTCAATCCGTTCGCCAGATATGGGCGTTTGAAGCTAAGAAATGGTTGAGAAGGCAACAAATTTTTCGCACTTCTGCTGCTCTAACCGCTTAACCAGAATGGTCTAGGGAAAAGATACACATACCGTTGTAATCGGGCGAGTTTCTACTTTCAGACGCAACAGGAATTTTTGTGTTTGGTCAATCCGTTCGCGAGATATGGGGGTTTGAAGCTAAGAAGTGGTTGAGAAGGCAACAAATTTTTCGCACTTCTCCTGCTCCAAACGCTTAACCAGAATGGCCTTGGGGAAAAATACACATACCGTTGTAATCGTGCGAGTTTCTACTTTCAGACGCAACAGCAATTTTTGGGTTTGGTCAATCCGTTCGCCAGATATGGGCGTTTGAAGCTAAGAAATGGTTGAGAAGACAACAAATTTTTCGCACTTCTGCTGCTCCAAACGCTTAACCGGAACGGCCTAGAGAAAAAATACACATACCGTTGTAATCGGGCGAGTTTCTACTTTCAGACGCAACAAGAATTTTTGGGTTTGGTCAATCCGTTCGCTAGATATGAGAGTTTGAAGCTAAGAGATGGTTGAGAAGACAACAAATTTTTCGCACTTCTGCTGCTCCAAACGCTTAACCAGAATGGCCTAGGGAGAAAATACACATACCGTTGTAATCGGGCGAGTTTCAGCTTTCAGACGCAACAGGAATATTTGGGTTGGGTCAATCCGTTCGCCAGATATGGGCGTTTGAAGCTAAGAAATGGTTGAGAAGGCAACAAATTTTTCGCACTTCTCCTGCTCCATACGCTTAACCAGAATGGCCTTGGGGAAAAATACACATACCGTTGTAATCGGGCGAGTTTCTACTTCAGGCCCAACAGGAATTTTTGGGTTTGGTCAATCCGTTCGCGAGATATGGGAATTTGGAGCTAAGAAATGGTTGAGAAGACAACAAACTTTTCGCACTTCTGCTGCTCTAACCGCTTAACCAGAATGGTCTAGGGAAAAGATACACATACCGTTGTAATCGGGCGAGTTTCTACTTTCGTACGCAACAGGAATTTTTGTGTTTTGTCAATCCGTTCGCGAGATATGGGGGTTTGAAGCTAAGAAGTGGTTGAGAAGGCAACAAATTTTTCGCACTTCTCCTGCTCCAAACGCTTAACCAGAATGGCCTTGGGGAAAAATACACATACCGTTGTAATCGGGCGAGTTTCTACTTTCAGACGCAACAGGAATTTTTGGGTTTGGTCAATCCGTTCGCGAGATATGAGAGTTTGAAGCTAAGAGATGGTTGAGAAGACAACAAATTTTTCGCACTTCTGCTGCTCCAAACGCTTAACCAGAATGGCCTAGGGAGAAAATACACATACCGTTGTAATCGGGCGCGTTGCTACTTTCAGACGCAACAGGAATATTTGGGTTTGGTCAATCCGTTCGCCAGATATGGGCGTTTGAAGCTAAGAAATGGTTGAGAAGGCAACAAATTTTTCGCACTTCTGCTGCTCCAAACGCTTAACCGGAACGGCCTAGAGAAAAAATACGCATACCGTTGTAATCGGGCGAGTTTCTACTTTCAGACGCAACAGAAATTTTTGGGTTTGGTCAATCCGTTCGCGAGATATGAGAGTTAGAAGCTAAGAGATGGTTGAGAAGACAACAATATTTTTCGCACTTCTGCTGCTCCAAACGCTTAACCAGAATGGTCTAGGGAGAAAATACACATACCGTTGTAATCGGGCGCGTTGCTACTTTCAGACGCAACAGGAATATTTGTGTTTGGTCTATCCGTTCGCGAGATATGGGGGTTTGAAGCTAAGAAGTGGTTGAGAAGGCAACAAATTTTTCGCACTTCTGCTGCTCCAAACGCTTAACCAGAATGGCCTAGGGAAAAAATACACATACAGTTGTAATCGGGCGAGTTTCTACTTTCAGATGCAACAGGAATTTTTGTGTTTGGTCAATCCGTTCGCGAGATATGGGGGTTTGAAGCTAAGAAGTGGTTGAGAAGGCAACAAATTTTGCGCAGTTCTGCTGCTCTAAACGCTTAACCAGAATGGCCTAGGGAGAAAATACACATACCGTTGTAATCGGGCGAGTTTCAGCTTTCAGACGCAACAGGAATATTTGGGTTGGGTCAATCCGTTCGCCAGATATGGGCGTTTGAAGCTAAGAAATGGTTGAGAAGGCAACAAATTTTTCGCACTTCTCCTGCTCCAAACGCTTAGACAGAATGGCCTTGGGGAAAAATACACATACCGTTTTAATCGGGCGAGTTTCTACTTTCAGACGCAACAGGAATTTTTGTGTTTGGTCAATCCGTTCGCGCGATATGGGAGTCTGAAGCTAAGAAATGGCTGAGAAGGTAACAAATTTTTCGCACTTCTCCTGCTCCAAACGCTTAACCAGAATGGCCTTGGGGAAAAATACACATACCGTTGTAATCGGGCGAGTTTCAGCTTTCAGACGCAACAGGAATATTTGGGTTGGGTCAATCCGTTCGCCAGATATAGTCGTTTGAAGCTAAGAAATGGTTGAGAAGACAACAAATTTTTCGCACTTCTGCTGCTCCAAACGCTTAACCGGAACGGCCTAGAGAAAAAATACACATACCGTTGTAATCGGGCGAGTTTCTACTTTCAGACGCAACAGGAATTTTTGGGTTGGGTCAATCCGTTCGCCAGATATGGTCGTTTGAAGCTAAGAAATGGTTGAGAAGACAACAAATTTTTCGCACTTCTGCTGCTCCAAACGCTTAACCGGAACGGCCTAGAGAAAAAATACACATACCGTTGTAATCGGGCGAGTTTCTACTTTCAGACGCAACAGGAATTTTTGTGTTTGGTCAATCCGTTCGCGAGATATGGGGGTTTGAAGCTAAGAAGTGGTTGAGAAGGCAACAAATTTTTCGCACTTCTCCTGCTCCAAACGCTTAACCAGAATGGCCTTGGGGAAAAATACACATACCGTTGTAATCGTGCGAGTTTCTACTTTCAGACGCAACAGCAATTTTTGGGTTTGGTCAATCCGTTTGCCAGATATGGGCGTTTGAAGCTAAGAAATGGTTGAGAAGACAACAAATTTTTCGCACTTCTGCTGCTCCAAACGCTTAACCGGAACGGCCTAGAGAAAAAATACACATACCGTTGTAATCGGGCGAGTTTCTACTTTCAGACGCAACAGGAATTGTTGGGTTTGGTCAATCCGTTCGCGAGATATGGACGTTTGAAGCTAAGAAATGGTTGAGAAGACAACAAATTTTTCGCACTTCTGCTGCTCCAAACGCTTAACCAGAATGGCCTAGGGAAAATATACACATATCATTGTAATCGGGCGATTTTCTCGTTTCAGTCGCAACTGGAATTTTTGGGTTTGGTCGATCCGTTCGCGAGATATGAGAATTTGAAGCTAAGAAATGGTTGAGAAGACAACAAATTTTTCGCACTTCTGCTGCTCCAAACGCTTAACCAGAATGGCCTAGGGAAAAAATACACATACCGTTGTTATCGGCCGAGTTTCTCGTTTCAGTCGCAACTGGAATTTTTGGGTTTGGTCGATCCGTTCGCGAGATATGAGAATTTGAAGCTAAGAAATGGTTGAGAAGACAACAAATTTTTCGCACTTCTGCTGCTCCAAACGCTTAACCAGAGTGGCCTAGGGAAAAAATACACATACCGTTGTAATCGGGCGCGTTGCTACTTTCAGACGCAACAGGAATATTTGGGTTTGGTCAATCCGTTCGCCAGATATGGGGGTTTGAAGCTAAGAAGTGGTTGAGAAGGCAACAAATTTTTCGCACTTCTGCTGCTCCAAACGCTTAACCAGAATGGCCTAGGGAAAAAATACACATACAGTTGTAATCGGGCGAGTTTCTACTTTCAGATGCAACAGGAATTTTTGTGTTTGGTCAATCCGTTCGCGAGATATGGGGGTTTGAAGCTAAGAAGTGGTTGAGAAGGCAACAAATTTTGCGCAGTTCTGCTGCTCTAAACGCTTAACCAGAATGGCCTAGGGAGAAAATACACATACCGTTGTAATCGGGCGAGTTTCAGCTTTCAGACGCAACAGGAATATTTGGGTTGGGTCAATCCGTTCGCCAGATATGGGCGTTTGAAGCTAAGAAATGGTTGAGAAGACAACAAATTTTTCGCAATTCTCCTGCTCCAAACGCTTAACCAGATTGGCCTTGGGGAAAAATACACATACCGTTGTAATCGGGCGAGTTTCTACTTTCAGACGCAACAGCAATTTTTGGGTTTGGTCAATCCGTTCGCCAGATATGGGCGTTTGAAGCTAAGAAATGGTTGAGAGGACAACAAATTTTTCGCACTTCTGCTGCTCCAAACGCTTAACCGGAACGGCCTAGAGAAAAAATACACATACCGTTGTAATCGGGCGAGTTTCTACTTTCAGACGCAACAGGAATTTTTGGGTTTGTTCAATCCGTTCGCGAGATATGAGAGTTTGAAGCTAAGAAATGGTTGACAAGACAACAAATTTTTCGCACTTCTGCTGCTCCAAACGCTTAACCGGAACGGCCTAGAGAAAAAATACACATACCGTTGTAATCGGGCGAGTTTCTACTTTCAGACGCAACAGAAATTTTTGGGTTTGGTCAATCCGTTCGCGAGATATGAGAGTTAGAAGCTAAGAGATGGTTGAGAAGACAACAAATTTTTCGCACTTCTGCTGCTCCAAACGCTTAACCAGAATGGCCTAGGGAGAAAATACACATACCGTTGTAATCGGGCGCGTTGCTACTTTCAGACGCAACAGGAATATTTGTGTTTGGTCTATCCGTTCGCGAGATATGGGGGTTTGAAGCTAAGAAGTGGTTGAGAAGGCAACAAATTTTTCGCACTTCTGCTGCTCCAAACGCTTAACCAGAATGGCCTAGGGAAAAAATACACATACAGTTGTAATCGGGCGAGTTTCTACTTTCAGATGCAACAGGAATTTTTGTGTTTGGTCAATCCGTTCGCGCGATATGGGAGTCTGAAGCTAAGAAATGGCTGAGAAGGTAACAAATTTTTCGCACTTCTCCTGCTCCAAACGCTTAACCAGAATGGCCTTGGGGAAAAATACACATACCGTTGTAATCGGGCGAGTTTCAGCTTTCAGACGCAACAGGAATATTTGGGTTGGGTCAATCCGTTCGCCAGATATGGTCGTTTGAAGCTAAGAAATGGTTGAGAAGACAACAAATTTTTCGCACTTCTGCTGCTCCAAACGCTTAACCGGAACGGCCTAGAGAAAAAATACACATACCGTTGTAATCGGGCGATTTTCTACTTTCAGACGCAACAGGAATTTTTGGGTTGGGTCAATCCGTTCGCCAGATATGGTCGTTTGAAGCTAAGAAATGGTTGAGAAGACAACAAATTTTTCGCACTTCTGCTGCTCCAAACGCTTAACCGGAACGGCCTAGAGAAAAAATACACATACCGTTGTAATCGGGCGAGTTTCTACTTTCAGACGCAACAGGAATTTTTGTGTTTGGTCAATCCGTTCGCGAGATATGGGGGTTGAAGCTAAGAAGTGGTTGAGAAGGCAACAAATTTTTCGCACTTCTCCTGCTCCAAACGCTTAACCAGAATGGCCTTGGGGAAAAATACACATACCGTTGTAATCGTGCGAGTTTCTACTTTCAGACGCAACAGCAATTTTTGGGTTTGGTCAATCCGTTTGCCAGATATGGGCGTTTGAAGCTAAGAAATGGTTGAGAAGACAACAAATTTTTCGCACTTCTGCTGCTCCAAACGCTTAACCGGAACGGCCTAGAGAAAAAATACACATACCGTTGTAATCGGGCGAGTTTCTACTTTCAGACGCAACAGGAATTTTTGGGTTTGGTCAATCCGTTCGCGAGATATGAGAGTTTGAAGCTAAGAAATGGTTGAGAAGACAACAAATTTTTCGCACTTCTGCTGCTCCAAACGCTTAACCGGAACGGCCTAGAGGAAAAATACACATACCGTTGTAATCGGGCGAGTTTCTACTTTCAGACGCAACAGAAATTTTTGGGTTTGGTCAATCCGTTCGCGAGATATGAGAGTTAGAAGCTAAGAGATGGTTGAGAAGACAACAAATTTTTCGCACTTCTGCTGCTCCAAACGCTTAACCAGAATGGCCTAGGGAGAAAATACACATACCGTTGTAATCGGGCGCGTTGCTACTTTCAGACGCAACAGGAATATTTGTGTTTGGTCTATCCGTTCGCGAGATATGGGGGTTTGAAGCTAAGAAGTGGTTGAGAAGGCAACAAATTTTTCGCACTTCTGCTGCTCCAAACGCTTAACCAGAATGGCCTAGGGAAAAAATACACATACAGTTGTAATCGGGCGAGTTTCTACTTTCAGATGCAACAGGAATTTTTGTGTTTGGTCAATCCGTTCGCGCGATATGGGAGTCTGAAGCTAAGAAATGGCTGAGAAGGTAACAAATTTTTCGCACTTCTCCTGCTCCAAACGCTTAACCAGAATGGCCTTGGGGAAAAATACACATACCGTTGTAATCGGGCGAGTTTCAGCTTTCAGACGCAACAGGAATATTTGGGTTGGGTCAATCCGTTCGCCAGATATGGTCGTTTGAAGCTAAGAAATGGTTGAGAAGACAACAAATTTTTCGCACTTCTGCTGCTCCAAACGCTTAACCGGAACGGCCTAGAGAAAAAATACACATACCGTTGTAATCGGGCGAGTTTCTACTTTCAGATGCAACAGGAATTTTTGTGTTTGGTCAATCCGTTCGCGCGATATGGGAGTCTGAAGCTAAGAAATGGCTGAGAAGGTAACAAATTTTTCGCACTTCTCCTGCTCCAAACGCTTAACCAGAATGGCCTTGGGGAAAAATACACATACCGTTGTAATCGGGCGAGTTTCAGCTTTCAGACGCAACAGGAATATTTGGGTTGGGTCAATCCGTTCGCCAGATATGGTCGTTTGAAGCTAAGAAATGGTTGAGAAGACAACAAATTTTTCGCACTTCTGCTGCTCCAAACGCTTAACCGGAACGGCCTAGAGAAAAAATACACATACCGTTGTAATCGGGCGAGTTTCTACTTTCAGACGCAACAGGAATTTTTGGGTTGGGTCAATCCGTTCGCCAGATATGGTCGTTTGAAGCTAAGAAATGGTTGAGAAGACAACAAATTTTTCGCACTTCTGCTGCTCCAAACGCTTAACCGGAACGGCCTAGAGAAAAAATACACATACCGTTGTAATCGGGCGAGTTTCTACTTTCAGACGCAACAGGAATTTTTGTGTTTGGTCAATCCGTTCGCGAGATATGGGGGTTGAAGCTAAGAAGTGGTTGAGAAGGCAACAAATTTTTCGCACTTCTCCTGCTCCAAACGCTTAACCAGAATGGCCTTGGGGAAAAATACACATACCGTTGTAATCGTGCGAGTTTCTACTTTCAGACGCAACAGCAATTTTTGGGTTTGGTCAATCCGTTTGCCAGATATGGGCGTTTGAAGCTAAGAAATGGTTGAGAAGACAACAAATTTTTCGCACTTCTGCTGCTCCAAACGCTTAACCGGAACGGCCTAGAGAAAAAATACACATACCGTTGTAATCGGGCGAGTTTCTACTTTCAGACGCAACAGGAATTGTTGGGTTTGGTCAATCCGTTCGCGAGATATGGAGTTTGAAGCTAAGAGATGGTTGAGAAGACAACAAATTTTTCGCACTTCTGCTGCTCCAAACGCATAACCAGAATGGCCTAGGGAGAAAATACACATACCGTTGTAATCGGGCACGTTGCTACTTTCAGACGCAACAGGAATATTTGGGTTTGGTCAATCCGTTCGCCAGATATGGGCGTTTGAAGCTAAGAAATGGTTGAGAAGGCAACAAATTTTTCGCACTTCTGCTGCTCCAGACGCTCAACCAGAATGGCCTAGGGAAAAAATACACATACCGTTGTAATCGGGCGAGTTTCTACTTTCAGATGCAACAGGAATTTTTGTGTTTGGTCAATCCGTTCGCGAGATATGGGGGTTTGAAGTTAAGAAGTGGTTGAGAAGGCAACAAATTTTGCGCACTTCTGCTGCTCTAAACGCTTAACCAGAATGGCCTAGGGAGAAAATACACATACCGTTGTAATCGGGCGAGTTTCAGCTTTCAGACGCAACAGGAATATTTGGGTTGGGTCAATCCGTTCGCCAGATATGGGCGTTTGAAGCTAAGAAATGGTTGAGAAGGCAACAAATTTTTCGCACTTCTCCTGCTCCAAACGCTTAGACAGAATGGCCTTGGGGAAAAATACACATACCGTTGTAATCGGGCGAGTTTCTACTTTCAGACGCAACAGGAATTTTTGTGTTTGGTCAATCCGTTCGCGCGATATGGGAGTCTGAAGCTAAGAAATGGCTGAGAAGGCAACAAATTTTTCGCACTTCTCCTGCTCCAAACGCTTAACCGGAATGGCCTTGGGGAAAAATACACATACCGTTGTAATCGGGCGAGTTTCTACTTTCAGACGCAACAGGAATTTTTGGGTTTGGTCAATCCGTTCGCGAGATATGGACGTTTGAAGCTAAGAAATGGTTGAGAAGACAACAAATTTTTCGCACTTCTGCTGCTCCAAACGCTTAACCAGAATGGCCTAGGGAAAATATACACATATCATTGTAATCGGGCGATTTTCTCGTTTCAGTCGCAACTGGAATTTTTGGGTTTGGTCGATCCGTTCGCGAGATATGAGAATTTGAAGCTAAGAAATGGTTGAGAAGACAACAAATTTTTCGCACTTCTGCTGCTCCAATCGCTTAACCAGAATGGCCTAGGGAAAAAATACACATACCGTTGTTATCGGCCGAGTTTCTCGTTTCAGTCGCAACTGGAATTTTTGGGTTTGGTCGATCCGTTCGCGAGATATGAGAATTTGAAGCTAAGAAATGGTTGAGAAGACAACAAATTTTTCGCACTTCTGCTGCTCCAAACGCTTAACCAGAGTGGCCTAGGGAAAAAATACACATACCGTTGTAATCGGGCGCGTTGCTACTTTCAGACGCAACAGGAATATTTGGGTCTGGTCAATCCGTTCGCCAGATATGGGCGTTTGAAGCTAAGAAATGGTTGAGAAGGCAACAAATTTTTCGCACTTCTGCTGCTCCAAACGCTTAACCAGAATGGCCTAGGGAAAAAACAAACATATTGTTGTAATCGGGCGAGTTTCTACTACAAGACGCAACAGGAATTTTTGGGTTTGGTCAATCCGTTAGCCAGATGTGGGAGTTTGAAGCTAAGAAATGGTTGAGAAGACAACAAATTTTTCGCACTTCTGCTGCTCTAACCGCTTAACCAGAATGGTCTAGGGAAAAGATACACATACCGTTGTAATCGGGCGAGTTTCTACTTTCAGACGCAACAGGAATTTTTGTGTTTGGTCAATCCGTTCGCGAGATATGGGGGTTTGAAGCTAAGAAGTGGTTTAGAAGACAACAAATTTTTCGCACTTCTGCTGCTCCAAACGCTTAACCGGAACGGCCTAGAGAAAAAATACACATACCGTTGAAATCGGGCGAGTTTCTACTTTCAGACGCAACAGGAATTTTTGGGTTTGGTCAATCCGTTCGCGAGATATGAGAGTTTGAAGCTAAGAAATGGTTGAGAAGACAACAAATTTTTCGCACTTCTGCTGCTCCAAACGCTTAACCGGAACGGCATAGAGAAAAAATACACATACCGTTGTAATCGGGCGAGTTTCTACTTTCAGACGCAACAGGAATTTTTGGATTTGGTCAATCCGTTCGCGAGATATGAGAGTTTGAAGCTAAGAGATGGTTGAGAAGACAACAAATTTTTCGCACTTCTGCTGCTCCAAACGCTTAACCAGAATGGCCTAGGGAGAAAATACACATACCGTTGTAATGGGGCGCGTTGCTACTTTCAGACGCAACAGGAATATTTGGGTTTGGTCAATCCGTTCGCCAGATATGGGCGTTTGAAGCTAAGAAATGGTTGAGAAGGCAACAAATTTTTCGCACTTCTGCTGCTCCAAACGCTTAACCAGAATGGCCTAGGGAAAAAATACACATACCGTTGTAATCGGGCGAGTTTCTACTTTCAGATGCAACAGGAATTTTTGGGTTTGGTCAATCCGTTCGCGAGATATGAGAGTTTGAAGCTAAGAGATGGTTGAGAAGACAACAAATTTTTCGCACTTCTGCTGCACCAAACGCTTAACCAGAATGGCCTAGGGAGATAATACACATACCGTTGTAATCGGGCGCGTTGCTACTTTCAGACGCAACAGGAATATTTGGGTTTGGTCAATCCGTTCGCCAGATATGGGCGTTTGAAGCTAAGAAGTGGTTGAGAAGGCAACAAATTTTTCGCACTTCTGCTGCTCTAACCGCTTAACCAGAATGGTCTAGGGAAAAGATACACATACCGTTGTAATCGGGCGAGTTTCTGCTTTCAGACGCAACAGGAATTTTTGTGTTTGGTCAATCCGTTCGCGAGATATGGGGGTTTGAAGCTAAGAAGTGGTTGAGAAGGCAACAAATTTTTCGCACTTCTGCTGCTCTAAACGCTTAACCAGAATGGCCCAGGGAGAAAATACACATACCGTTGTAATCGGGCGAGTTTCAGCTTTCAGACGCAACAGGAATTTTTGGGTTTGGTCAATCCGTTCGCGAGATATGGACGTTTGAAGCTAAGAAATGGTTGAGAAGACAACAAATTTTTCGCACTTCTGCTGCTCCAAACGCTTAACCAGAATGGCCTAGGGAAAATATACACATATCATTGTAATCGGGCGAGTTTCTCGTTTCAGTCGCAACTGGAATTTTTGGGTTTGGTCGATCCGTTCGCGAGATATGAGAATTTGAAGCTAAGAAATGGTTGAGAAGACAACAAATTTTTCGCACTTCTGCTGCTCCAAACGCTTAACCAGAATGGCCTAGGGAAAAAATACACATACCGTTGTTATCGGCCGAGTTTCTCGTTTCAGTCGCAACTGGAATTTTTGGGTTTGGTCGATCCGTTCGCGAGATATGAGAATTTGAAGCTAAGAAATGGTTGAGAAGACAACAAATTTTTCGCACTTCTGCTGCTCCAAACGCTTAACCAGAGTGGCCTAGGGAAAAAATACACATACCGTTGTAATCGGGCGTGTTGCTACTTTCAGACGCAACAGGAATATTTGGGTTTGGTCAATCCGTTCGCCAGATATGGGCGTTTGAAGCTAAGAAATGGTTGAGAAGGCAACAAATTTTTCGCACTTCTGTTGCTCCAAACGCTTAACCAGAATGGCCAAGGGAAAAAATACACATACCGTTGTAATCGGTCGAGTTTCTACTTCAGGCACAACAGGAATTTTTGTGTTTGGTCAATCCGTTCGCGAGATATTGGAGTCTGAAGCTAAGAAATGGCTGAGAAGACAACAAATTTTTCGCACTTCTGCTGCTCCAAACGCTTAACCAGAATGGCCTAGGGAAAAAATACACATACCGTTGTAATCGGGCGAGTTTCTACTTCAGGACCAACAGGAATTTTTGGGTTTGGTCAATCCGTTCGCGAGATATGGGAATTTGGAGCTAAGAAATGGTTGAGAAGACAACAAATTTTTCGCACTTCTGCTGCTCCAAACGCTTAACCAGAGTGTTATAGGGAAAAAATACACATACCGTTGTAATCGGGCGCGTTGCTACTTTCAGACGCAACAGGAATATTTGGGTTTGGTCAATCCGTTCGCCAGATATGGGCGTTTGAAGCTAAGAAATGGTTGAGAAGGCAACAAATTTTTCGCACTTCTGCTGCTCCAAACGCTTAACCAGAATTGCCTAGGGAAAAAACAAACATATTGTTGTAATCGGGCGAGTTTCTACTACCAGACGCAACAGGAATTTTTGGGTTTGGTCAATCCGTAAGCCAGATGTGGGAGTTTGAAGCTAAGAAATGTTTGAGAAGGCAACAAATTTTGCGCACTTCTGCTGCTCTAAACGCTTAACCAGAATGGCCTAAGGAGAAAATACACATACCGTTGTAATCGGGCGAGTTTCAGCTTTCAGACGCAACAGGAATATTTGGGTTGGGTCAATCCGTTCGCCAGATATGGGCGTTTGAAGCTAAGAAATGGTTGAGAAGGCAACAAATTTTTCGAACTTCTCCTGCTCCATACGCTTAACCAGAATGGCCTTGGGGAAAAATACACATACCGTTGTAATCGGGCGAGTTTCTACTTCAGGCCCAACAGGAATTTTTGGGTTTGGTCAATCCGTTCGCGAGATATGGGAATTTGGAGCTAAGAAATGGTTGAGAAGACAACAAATTTTTCGCACTTCTGCTGCTCTAACCGCTTAACCAGAATGATCTAGGGAAAAGATACACATACCGTTGTAATCGGGCGAGTTTCTACTTTCGTACGCAACAGGAATTTTTGTGTTTTGTCAATCCGTTCGCGAGATATGGGGGTTTGAAGCTAAGAAGTGGTTGAGAAGGCAACAAATTTTTCGCACTTCTCCTGCTCCAAACGCTTAACCAGAATGGCCTTGGGGAAAGATACACATACCGTTGTAATCGGGCGAGTTTCTACTTTCAGACGCAACGGCAATTTTTGGGTCTGGTCAATCCGCTCGCCAGATATGGGCGTTTGAAGCTAAGAAATGGTTGAGAAGACAACAAATTTTTCGCACTTCTGCTGCTCCAAACGCTTAACCGGAACGGCCTAGAGAAAAAATACACATACCGTTGTAATCGGGCGAGTTTCTACTTTCAGACGCAACAGGAATTTTTGGGTTTGGTCAATCCGTTCGCGAGATATGAGAGTTTGAAGCTAAGAAATGGTTGAGAAGACAACAAATTTTTCGCACTTCTGCTGCTCCAAACGCTTAACCGGAACGGCCTAGAGAAAAAATACACATACCGTTGTAATCGGGCGAGTTTCTACTTTCAGACGCAACAGGAATTTTTGGGTTTGGTCAATCCGTTCGCGAGATATGAGAGTTTGAAGCTAAGAGATGGTTGAGAAGACAACAAATTTTTCGCACTTCTGCTGCTCCAAACGCTTAACCAGAATGGCCAAGGGAGAAAATACACATACCGTTGTAATCGGGCGCGTTGCTACTTTCAGACGCAACAGGAATATTTGGGTTTGGTCAATCCGTTCGCCAGATATGGGCGTTTGAAGCTAAGAAATGGTTGAGAAGGCAACAAATTTTTCGCACTTCTGCTGCTCCAAACGCTTAACCAGAATGGCCTAGGGAAAAAATACACATACCGTTGTAATCGGGCGAGTTTCTACTTTCAGATGCAACAGGAATTTTTGTGTTTGGTCTATCCGTTCGCGAGATATGGGGGTTTGAAGCTAAGAAGTGGTTGAGAAGGCAACAAATTTTTCGCACTTCTCCTGCTCCAAACGCTTAACCAGATTGGCCTTGGGGAAAAATACACATACCTTTGTAATCGGGCGAGTTTCTACTTTCAGACGCCACAGCAATTTTTGGGTTTGGTCAATCCGTTCGCGAGATATGAGAGTTTGAAGCTAAGAGATGGTTGAGAAGACAACAAATTTTTCGCACTTCTGCTGCTCCAAACGCTTAACCAGAATGGCCTAGGGAGATAATACACATACCGTTGTAATCGGGCGCGTTGCTACTTTCAGACGCAACAGGAATATTTGGGTTTGGTCAATCCGTTCGCCAGATATGGGCGTTTGAAGCTAAGAAATGGTTGAGAAGGCAACAAATTTTTCGCAATTCTGCTGCTCTAACCGCTTAACCAGAATGGTCTAGGGAAAAGATACACATACCGTTGTAATCGGGCGAGTTTCTGCTTTCAGACGCAACAGGAATTTTTGTGTTTGGTCAATCCGTTCACGAGATATGGGGGTTTGAAGCTAAGAAGTGGTTGAGAATGCAACAAATTTTTCGCACTTCTCCTGCTGCAAACGCTTAACCAGAATGGCCTTGGGGAAAAATACACATACCGTTGTAATCGTGCGAGTTTCTACTTTCAGACGCAACAGCAATTTTTGGGTTTGGTCAATCCGTTCGCCAGATATGGGCGTTTGAAGCTAAGAAATGGTTGAGAAGACAACAAATTTTTCGCACTTCTGCTGCTCCAAACGCTTAACCAGAATGGCCTAGGGAAAAAATACACATACCTTTGTAATCGGGCGAGTTTCTACTTTCAGATGCAACAGGAATTTTTGGGTTTGGTCAATCCGTTCGCGAGATATGGACGTTTGAAGCTAAGAAATGGTTGAGAAGACAACAAATTTTTCGCACTTCTGCTGCTCCAAACGCTTAACCAGAATGGCCTAGGGAAAATATACACATATCATTGTAATCGGGCGAGTTTCTCGTTTCAGTCGCAACTGGAATTTTTTGGTTTGGTCGATCCGTTCGCGAGATATGAGAATTTGAAGCTAAGAAATGGTTGAGAAGACAACAAATTTTTCGCACTTCTGCTGCTCCAAACGCTTAACCAGAATGGCCTAGGGAAAAAATACACATACCGTTGTTATCGGCCGAGTTTCTCGTTTCAGTCGCAACTGGAATTTTTGGGTTTGGTCGATCCGTTCGCGAGATATGAGAATTTGAAGCTAAGAAATGGTTGAGAAGACAACAAATTTTTCGCACTTCTGCTGCTCCAAACGCTTAACCAGAGTGGCCTAGGGAAAAAATACACATACCGTTGTAATCGGGCGTGTTGCTACTTTCAGACGCAACAGGAATATTTGGGTTTGGTCAATCCGTTCGCCAGATATGGGCGTTTGAAGCTAAGAAATGGTTGAGAAGGCAACAAATTTTTCGCACTTCTGTTGCTCCAAACGCTTAACCAGAATGGCCAAGGGAAAAATACACATACCGTTGTAATCGGTCGAGTTTCTACTTCAGGACCAACAGGAATTTTTGGGTTTGGTCAATCCGTTCGCGAGATATGGGAATTTGGAGCTAAGAAATGGTTGAGAAGACAACAAATTTTTCGCATTTCTGCTGCTCTAACCGCTTAACCAGATTGGCCTTGGGGAAAAATACACATACCGTTGTAATCGGGCGAGTTTCTACTTTCAGACGCAACAGCAATTTTTGGGTTTGGTCAATCCGTTCGCCAGATATGGGCGTTTGAAGCTAAGAAATGGTTGAGGAGACAACAAATTTTTCGCACTTCTGCTGCTCCAAACGCTTAACCGGAACGGCCTAGAGAAAAAATACACATACCGTTGTAATCGGGCAAGTTTCTACTTTCAGACGCAACAGGAATTTTTGGGTTTGGTCAATCCGTTCGCGAGATATGGGGGTTTGAAGCTAAGAAGTGGTTGAGAAGGCAACAAATTTTTCGCACCTCTCCTGCTCCAAACGCTTAACCAGAATGGCCTTGGGGAAAAATACACATACCGTTGTAATCGTGCGAGTTTCTACTTTCAGACGCAACAGCAATTTTTGGGTTTGGTCAATCCGTTCGCCAGATATGGGCGTTTGAAGCTAAGAAATGGTTGAGAAGGCAACAAATTTTTCGCACTTCTGCTGCTCCAAACGCTTAACCGGAACGGCCTAGAGAAAAAATACACATACCGTTGAAATCGGGCGAGTTTCTACTTTCAGACGCAACAGGAATTTTTGGGTTTGGTCAATCCGTTCGCGAGATATGAGAGTTTGAAGCTAAGAAATGGTTGAGAAGACAACAAATTTTTCGCACTTCTGCTGCTCCAAACGCTTAACCGGAACGGCATAGAGAAAAAATACACATACCGTTGTAATCGGGCGAGTTTCTACTTTCAGACGCAACAGGAATTTTTGGGTTTGGTCAATCCGTTCGCGAGATATGAGAGTTTGAAGCTAAGAGATGGTTGAGAAGACAACAAATTTTTCGCACTTCTGCTGCTCCAAACGCTTAACCAGAATGGCCTAGGGAGAAAATACACATACCGTTGTAATCGGGCGCGTTGCTACTTTCAGACGCAACAGGAATATTTGGGTTTGGTCAATCCGTTCGCCAGATATGGGCGTTTGAAGCTAAGAAATGGTTGAGAAGGCAACAAATTTTTCGCACTTCTGCTGCTCCAAACGCTTAACCAGAATGGCCTAGGGAAAAAATACACATACCGTTGTAATCGGGCGAGTTTCTACTTTCAGATGCAACAGGAATTTTTGGGTTTGGTCAATCCGTTCGCGAGATATGAGAGTTTGAAGCTAAGAGATGGTTGAGAAGACAACAAATTTTTCGCACTTCTGCTGCACCAAACGCTTAACCAGAATGGCCTAGGGAGATAATACACATACCGTTGTAATCGGGCGCGTTGCTACTTTCAGACGCAACAGGAATATTTGGGTTTGGTCAATCCGTTCGCCAGATATGGGCGTTTGAAGCTAAGAAGTGGTTGAGAAGGCAACAAATTTTTCGCACTTCTGCTGCTCTAACCGCTTAACCAGAATGGTCTAGGGAAAAGATACACATACCGTTGTAATCGGGCGAGTTTCTGCTTTCAGACGCAACAGGAATTTTTGTGTTTGGTCAATCCGTTCGCGAGATATGGGGGTTTGAAGCTAAGAAGTGGTTGAGAAGGCAACAAATTTTTCGCACTTCTCCTGCTCCAAATGCTTAACCAGAATGGCCTTGGGGAAAAATACACATACCGTTGTAATCGTGCGAGTTTCTACTTTCAGACGCAACAGCAATTTTTGGGTTTGGTCAATCCGTTCGCCAGATATGGGCGTTTGAAGCTAAGAAATGGTTGAGAAGGCAACAAAT
Source organism: Ptiloglossa arizonensis (assembly GCF_051014685.1). NCBI lineage: Eukaryota > Metazoa > Arthropoda > Insecta > Hymenoptera > Colletidae > Ptiloglossa > Ptiloglossa arizonensis. The sequence continues at coordinate 283,210 of NW_027478942.1, forward strand.
TTTTCGCACTTCTGCTGCTCCAAACGCTTAACCAGAATGGCCTAGGGAAAAAATACACATACCGTTGTAATCGGGCGAGTTTCTACTTTCAGATGCAACAGGAATTTTTGTGTTTGGTCAATCCGTTCGCGAGATATGGGGGTTTGAAGCTAAGAAGTGGTTGAGAAGGCAACAAATTTTGCGCACTTCTGCTGCTCTAAACGCTTAACCAGAATGGCCCAGGGAGAAAATACACATACCGTTGTAATCGGGCGAGTTTCAGCTTTCAGACGCAACAGGAATTTTTGGGTTTGGTCAATCCGTTCGCGAGATATGGACGTTTGAAGCTAAGAAATGGTTGAGAAGACAACAAATTTTTCGCACTTCTGCTGCTCCAAACGCTTAACCAGAATGGCCTAGGGAAAATATACACATATCATTGTAATCGGGCGAGTTTCTCGTTTCAGTCGCAACTGGAATTTTTGGGTTTGGTCGATCCGTTCGCGAGATATGAGAATTTGAAGCTAAGAAATGGTTGAGAAGACAACAAATTTTTCGCACTTCTGCTGCTCCAAACGCTTAACCAGAATGGCCTAGGGAAAAAATACACATACCGTTGTTATCGGCCGAGTTTCTCGTTTCAGTCGCAACTGGAATTTTTGGGTTTGGTCGATCCGTTCGCGAGATATGAGAATTTGAAGCTAAGAAATGGTTGAGAAGACAACAAATTTTTCGCACTTCTGCTGCTCCAAACGCTTAACCAGAGTGGCCTAGGGAAAAAATACACATACCGTTGTAATCGGTCGAGTTTCTACTTCAGGCACAACAGGAATTTTTGTGTTTGGTCAATCCGTTCGCGAGATATTGGAGTCTGAAGCTAAGAAATGGCTGAGAAGACAACAAATTTTTCGCACTTCTGCTGCTCCAAACGCTTAACCAGAATGGCCTAGGGAAAAAATACACATACCGTTGTAATCGGGCGAGTTTCTACTTTCAGATGCAACAGGAATTTTTGTGTTTGGTCAATCCGTTCGTGAGATACGGGGGTTTGAAGCTAAGAAGTGGTTGAGAAGGCAACAAATTTTTCGCACTTCTGCTGCTCTAACCGCTTAACCAGAGTGTTATAGGGAAAAAATACACATACCGTTGTAATCGGGCGCGTTGCTACTTTCAGACGCAACAGGAATATTTGGGTTTGGTCAATCCGTTCGCCAGATATGGGCGTTTGAAGCTAAGAAATGGTTGAGAAGGCAACAAATTTTTCGCACTTCTGCTGCTCCAAACGCTTAACCAGAATTGCCTAGGGAAAAAACAAACATATTGTTGTAATCGGGCGAGTTTCTACTACCAGACGCGACAGGAATTTTTGGGTTTGGTCAATCCGTTAGCCAGATGTGGGAGTTTGAAGCTAAGAAATGTTTGAGAAGGCAACAAATTTTGCGCACTTCTGCTGCTCTAAACGCTTAACCAGAATGGCCTAAGGAGAAAATACACATACCGTTGTAATCGGGCGAGTTTCAGCTTTCAGACGCAACAGGAATATTTGGGTTGGGTCAATCCGTTCGCCAGATATGGGCGTTTGAAGCTAAGAAATGGTTGAGAAGGCAACAAATTTTTCGAACTTCTCCTGCTCCATACGCTTAACCAGAATGGCCTTGGGGAAAAATACACATACCGTTGTAATCGGGCGAGTTTCTACTTCAGGCCCAACAGGAATTTTTGGGTTTGGTCAATCCGTTCGCGAGATATGGGAATTTGGAGCTAAGAAATGGTTGAGAAGACAACAAATTTTTCGCACTTCTGCTGCTCTAACCGCTTAACCAGAATGATCTAGGGAAAAGATACACATACCGTTGTAATCGGGCGAGTTTCTACTTTCGTACGCAACAGGAATTTTTGTGTTTTGTCAATCCGTTCGCGAGATATGGGGGTTTGAAGCTAAGAAGTGGTTGAGAAGGCAACAAATTTTTCGCACTTCTCCTGCTCCAAATGCTTAACCAGAATGGCCTTGGGGAAAAATACACATACCGTTGTAATCGTGCGAGTTTCTACTTTCAGACGCAACAGCAATTTTTGGGTTTGGTCAATCCGTTCGCCAGATATGGGCGTTTGAAGCTAAGAAATGGTTGAGAAGGCAACAAATTTTTCGCACTTCTGCTGCTCCAAACGCTTAACCAGAATGGCCTAGGGAAAAAATACACATACCGTTGTAATCGGGCGAGTTTCTACTTTCAGATGCAACAGGAATTTTTGTGTTTGGTCAATCCGTTCGCGAGATATGGGGGTTTGAAGCTAAGAAGTGGTTGAGAAGGCAACAAATTTTGCGCACTTCTGCTGCTCTAAACGCTTAACCAGAATGGCCCAGGGAGAAAATACACATACCGTTGTAATCGGGCGAGTTTCAGCTTTCAGACGCAACAGGAATTTTTGGGTTTGGTCAATCCGTTCGCGAGATATGGACGTTTGAAGCTAAGAAATGGTTGAGAAGACAACAAATTTTTCGCACTTCTGCTGCTCCAAACGCTTAACCAGAATGGCCTAGGGAAAATATACACATATCATTGTAATCGGGCGAGTTTCTCGTTTCAGTCGCAACTGGAATTTTTGGGTTTGGTCGATCCGTTCGCGAGATATGAGAATTTGAAGCTAAGAAATGGTTGAGAAGACAACAAATTTTTCGCACTTCTGCTGCTCCAAACGCTTAACCAGAATGGCCTAGGGAAAAAATACACATACCGTTGTTATCGGCCGAGTTTCTCGTTTCAGTCGCAACTGGAATTTTTGGGTTTGGTCGATCCGTTCGCGAGATATGAGAATTTGAAGCTAAGAAATGGTTGAGAAGACAACAAATTTTTCGCACTTCTGCTGCTCCAAACGCTTAACCAGAGTGGCCTAGGGAAAAAATACACATACCGTTGTAATCGGTCGAGTTTCTACTTCAGGCACAACAGGAATTTTTGTGTTTGGTCAATCCGTTCGCGAGATATTGGAGTCTGAAGCTAAGAAATGGCTGAGAAGACAACAAATTTTTCGCACTTCTGCTGCTCCAAACGCTTAACCAGAATTGCCTAGGGAAAAAACAAACATATTGTTGTAATCGGGCGAGTTTCTACTACCAGACGCGACAGGAATTTTTGGGTTTGGTCAATCCGTTAGCCAGATGTGGGAGTTTGAAGCTAAGAAATGTTTGAGAAGGCAACAAATTTTGCGCACTTCTGCTGCTCCAAACGCTTAACCGGAACGGCCTAGAGAAAAAATACACATACCGTTGTAATCGGGCAAGTTTCTACTTTCAGACGCAACAGGAATTTTTGGGTTTGGTCAATCCGTTCGCGAGATATGGGGGTTTGAAGCTAAGAAGTGGTTGAGAAGGCAACAAATTTTTCGCACCTCTCCTGCTCCAAACGCTTAACCAGATTGGCCTTGGGGAAAAATACACATACCGTTGTAATCGGGCGAGTTTCTACTTTCAGACGCAACAGCAATTTTTGGGTCTGGTCAATCCGTTCGCCAGATATGGGCGTTTGAAGCTAAGAAATGGTTGAGAAGACAACAAATTTTTCGCACTTCTGCTGCTCCAAACGCTTAACCGGAACGGCCTAGAGAAAAAATACACATACCGTTGTAATCGGGCGAGTTTCTACTTTCAGACGCAACAGGAATTTTTGGGTTTGGTCAATCCGTTCGCGAGATATGAGAGTTTGAAGCTAAGAAATGGTTGAGAAGACAACAAATTTTTCGCACTTCTGCTGCTCCAAACGCTTAACCGGAACGGCCTAGAGAACAAATACACATACCGTTGTAATCGGGCGAGTTTCTACTTTCAGACGCAACAGGAATTTTTGGGTTTGGTCAATCCGTTCGCGAGATATGAGAGTTTGAAGCTAAGAGATGGTTGAGAAGACAACAAATTTTTCGCACTTCTGCTGCTCCAAACGCTTAACCAGAATGGCCTAGGGAGAAAATACACATACCGTTGTAATCGGGCGCGTTGCTACTTTCAGACGCAACAGGAATATTTGGGTTTGGTCAATCCGTTCGCCAGATATGGGCGTTTGAAGCTAAGAAATGGTTGAGAAGGCAACAAATTTTTCGCACTTCTGCTGCTCCAAACGCTTAACCAGAATGGCCTAGGGAAAATATACACATATCATTGTAATCGGGCGAGTTTCTCGTTTCAGTCGCAACTGGAATTTTTGGGTTTGGTCGATCCGTTCGCGAGATATGAGAATTTGAAGCTAAGAAATGGTTGAGAAGACAACAAATTTTTCGCACTTCTGCTGCTCCAAACGCTTAACCAGAATGGCCTAGGGAAAAAATACACATACCGTTGTTATCGGCCGAGTTTCTCGTTTCAGTCGCAACTGGAATTTTTGGGTTTGGTCGATCCGTTCGCGAGATATGAGAATTTGAAGCTAAGAAATGGTTGAGAAGACAACAAATTTTTCGCACTTCTGCTGCTCCAAACGCTTAACCAGAGTGGCCTAGGGAAAAAATACACATACCGTTGTAATCGGGCGTGTTGCTACTTTCAGACGCAACAGGAATATTTGGGTTTGGTCAATCCGTTCGCCAGATATGGGCGTTTGAAGCTAAGAAATGGTTGAGAAGGCAACAAATTTTTCGCACTTCTGTTGCTCCAAACGCTTAACCAGAATGGCCAAGGGAAAAAATACACATACCGTTGTAATCGGTCGAGTTTCTACATCAGGCGCAACAGGAATTTTTGTGTTTGGTCAATCCGTTCGCGAGATATTGGAGTCTGAAGCTAAGAAATGGCTGAGAAGACAACAAATTTTTCGCACTTCTGCTGCTCCAAACGCTTAACCAGAATGGCCTAGGGAAAAAATACACATACCGTTGTAATCGGGCGAGTTTCTACTTCAGGCCCAACAGGAATTTTTGGGTTTGGTCAAACCGTTCGCGAGATATGGGAATTTGGAGCTAAGAAATGGTTGAGAAGACAACAAATTTTTCGCACTTCTGCTGCTCTAACCGCTTAACCAGAATGGTCTAGGGAAAAGATACACATACCGTTGTAATCGGGCGAGTTTCTACTTTCAGACGCAACAGGAATTTTTGTGTTTGGTCAATCCGTTCGCGAGATATGGGGGTTTGAAGCTAAGAAGTGGTTGAGAAGGCAACAAATTTTTCGCACTTCTCCTGCTCCAAACGCTTAACCAGAATGGCCATGGGGAAAAATACACATACCGTTGTAATCGGGCGAGTTTCTACTTTCAGACGCAACAGCAATTTTTGGGTTTGGTCAATCCGTTCGCCAGATATGGGCGTTTGAAGCTAAGGAATGGTTGAGAAGACAACAAATTTATCGCACTTCTGCTGCTCCAAACGCTTAACCGGAACGGCCTAGAGAAAAAATACACATACCGTTGTAATCGGGCGAGTTTCTACTTTCAGACGCAACAGGAATTTTTGGGTTTGGTCAATCCGTTCGCGAGATATGGGAATTTGGAGCTAAGAAATGGTTGAGAAGACAACAAATTTTTAGCACTTCTGCTGCTCTAACCGCTTAACCAGAATGGTCTAGGGAAAAGATACACATACCGTTGTAATCGGGCGAGTTTCTACTTTCAGACGCAAAAGGAATTTTTGTGTTTGGTCAATACGTTCGCGAGATATGGGGGTTTGAAGCTAAGAAGTGGTTGAGAAGGCAACAAATTTTTCGCACTTCTGCTGCTCCAAACGCTTAACCAGAATGGCCTAGGGAAAAAATACACATACCGTTGTAATCGGGCGAGTTTCTACTTTCAGACGCAACAGCAATTTTTGGGTTTGGTCAATCCGTTCGCGAGATATGAGAGTTTGAAGCTAAGAGATGGTTGAGAAGACAACAAATTTTTCGCACTTCTGCTGCTCCAAACGCTTAACCAGAATGGCCTAGGGAGAAAATACACATACCGTTGTAATGGGGCGCGTTGCTACTTTCAGACGCAACAGGAATATTTGGCTTTGGTCAATCCGTTCGCCAGATATGGGCGTTTGAAGCTAAGAAATGGTTGAGAAGGCAACAAATATTTCGCACTTCTGCTGCTCCAAACGCTTAACCGGAATGGCCAAGGGAAAAAATGCACATATAATTGTAATCGGGCGAGTTTCTCGTTTCAGTCGCAACAGGAATTTTTGGGTTTGGTCGATCCGTTCGCGAGATATGGGAATTTGAAGCTAAGAAATGGTTGAGAAGAAAACAAATTTTTCGCACTTCTGCTGCTCCAAACGCTTAACCAGAATGGCCTTGGGGAAAAATACACATACCGTTGTAATCGGGCGAGTTTCTACTTCAGGCCCAACAGGAATTTTTGGGTTTGGTCAATCCGTTCGCCAGATATGGGCGTTTGAAGCTAAGGAATGGTTGAGAAGACAACAAATTTTTCGCACTTCTGCTGCTCCAAACGCTTAACCGGAACGGCCTAGAGAAAAAATACACATACCGTTGTAATCGGGCGAGTTTCTACTTTCAGACGCAACAGGAATTTTTGGGTTTGGTCAATCCGTTCGCGAGATATGGGAATTTGGAGCTAAGAAATGGTTGAGAAGACAACAAATTTTTAGCACTTCTGCTGCTCTAACCGCTTAACCAGAATGGTCTAGGGAAAAGATACACATACCGTTGTAATCGGGCGAGTTTCTACTTTCAGACGCAAAAGGAATTTTTGTGTTTGGTCAATACGTTCGCGAGATATGGGGGTTTGAAGCTAAGAAGTGGTTGAGAAGGCAACAAATTTTTCGCACTTCTCCTGCTCCAAACGCTTAACCAGAATGGCCTTGGGGAAAAATACACATACCGTTGTAATCGGGCGAGTTTCTACTTTCAGACGCAACAGCAATTTTTGGGTTTGGTCAATCCGTTCGCGAGATATGAGAGTTTGAAGCTAAGAGATGGTTGAGAAGACAACAAATTTTTCGCACTTCTGCTGCTCCAAACGCTTAACCAGAATGGCCTAGGGAGAAAATACACATACCGTTGTAATGGGGCGCGTTGCTACTTTCAGACGCAACAGGAATATTTGGCTTTGGTCAATCCGTTCGCCAGATATGGGCGTTTGAAGCTAAGAAATGGTTGAGAAGGCAACAAATTTTTCGCACTTCTGCTGCTCCAAACGCTTAACCGGAATGGCCAAGGGAAAAAATGCACATATAATTGTAATCGGGCGAGTTTCTCGTTTCAGTCGCAACAGGAATTTTTGGGTTTGGTCGATCCGTTCGCGAGATATGGGAATTTGAAGCTAAGAAATGGTTGAGAAGAAAACAAATTTTTCGCACTTCTGCTGCTCCAAACGCTTAACCAGAATGGCCTAGGGAAAAAATACACATACCGTTGTAATCGGGCGAGTTTCTACTTCAGGCCCAACAGGAATTTTTGGGTTTGGTCAAACCGTTCGCGAGATATGGGAATTTGGAGCTAAGAAATGGTTGAGAAGACAACAAATTTTTCGCACTTCTTCTGCTCTAACCGCTTAACCAGAATGGTCTAGGGAAAAGATACACATACCGTTGTAATCGGGCGAGTTTCTACTTTCAGACGCAACAGGAATTTTTGGGTTTGGTCAATCCGTTAGCCAGATGTGGGAGTTTGAAGCTAAGAAATGTTTGAGAAGGCAACAAATTGTGCGCACTTCTGCTGCTCTAAACGCTTAACCAGAATGGCCTAGGGAGAAAATACACATACCATTGTAATCGGGCGAGTTTCTTCTTTCAGACGCAACAGGAATGTTTGGGTTTGGTCAATCCGTTCGCCAGATATCGGCGTTTCAAGCTAAGAAATGGTTGAGAAGACAACAAATTTTTCGCATTTCTGCTGCTCCAAACGCTTAACCAGAACGGCCCAGGGAAAAAATACACATACCGTTGTAATCGGGCGAGTTTCTACTTCAGGCGCAACAGGAATTTTTGTGTTTGGTCAATCCGTTCGCGAGATATTGGAGTCTGAAGCTAAGAAATGGCTGAGAAGACAACAAATTTTTTGTACTTCCGCTGCTCCAAACACTTAACCAGAATGGCCTAGGGAAACAATACACATACCGTTGTAATCGTACGAGTTTCTACTTTCAGGCGCAGCAGGAATTTTTGGGTTTGGTTAATCCGTTCGCGAGATATGGGAATTTGGAGCCAAGAAATGGTTGTGAAGACCACAAATTTTGGCAACTTCTGCTGCTCTAACCGCTTAACCAGAATGGCCTAGGGAAAAGATACACATACCGTTGTAATCGGGCGAGTTTCTACTTTCAGACGCAACAGGAATTTTTGTGTTTGGTCAATCCGTTCGCGAGATATGGGAGTTTGAAGCTAAGAAATGGTTGAGAAGGCAACAAATTTTTCGCACTTCTCCTGCTCCAAACGCTTAACCAGAATGGCCTTGGGGAAAAATACACATACCGTTGTAATCGGGCGAGTTTCTACTTTCAGACGCAACAGGAATTTTTGTGTTTGGTCAATCCGTTCGCGAGATATTGGAGTCTGAAGCTAAGAAATGGCTGAGAAGACTACAAATTTTTAGTACTTCCGCTGCTCCAAACGCTTAACCAGAACGGTCTAGGGAAAAGATGCACATACCGTTGTAATCGCGCGAGTTTCTACTTTCAGACGCAACAGGAATATTTGGGTTTGGTCAATCCGTTCGCCAGATATGGGCGTTTGAAGCTAAGAAATGGTTGACAAGACAACAAATTTTTCGCACTTTTGCTGCTCCAAACGCTTAACCAGAATGGCCTAGGGAAAAAATACATACCGTTGTAATCGGGCGAGTTTCTACTTTCAGACGCAACAGGAATTTTTGTGTTTGGTCAATCCGTTCGCGCGATATGGGAGTTTGAAGCTAAGAAATGGTTGAGAAGGCAACAAATTTTTCGCACTTCTCCTGCTCCAAACGCTTAACCAGAATGGCCTTGGGGGAAAAATACACATACCGTTGTAATCGGGCGAGTTTCTACTTTCAGACGCAACAGGAATTTTTGGGTTTGGTCAATCCGTTCGCGAGATATGGGAGTCTGAAGCTAAGACATGGTTGAGGAGGCATACAATTTTTCGCAATTCTGCTGCTCCAAACGCTTAACCAGAATGGCCTATGGAAAAAATACACATACCGCTGTAGTCGGGCGAGTTTCTACTTTCAGCCGCAACAGGAATTTTTGGGTTTGGTCAATCCGTTAGCCAGATGTGGGAGTTTGAAGCTAAGAAATGTTTGAGAAGGCAACAAATTGTGCGCACTTCTCCTGCTCCAAACGCTTAACCAGAATGGCCTAGGGAAAAAATACACACACCGTTGTAATCGGGCGAGTTTCTACTTTCAGCCGCAACAGGAATTTTTGGGTTTGGTCAATCCGTTAGCCAGATGTGGGAGTTTGAAGCTAAGAAATGTTTGAGAAGGCAACAAATTGTGCGCACTTCTGCTGCTCTAAACGCTTAACCAGAATGGCCTAGGGAGAAAATACACATACCGTTGTAATCGGGCGTGTTGCTACTTTCAGACGCAACAGGAATATTTGGGTTTGGTCAATCCGTTCGCCAGATATGGGCGTTTGAAGCTAAGAAATGGTTGAGAAGGCAACAAATTTTTCGCACTTCTGCTGCTCCAAACGCTTAACCTGAATGGCCTAGGGAGAAAATACACATACCGTTGTAATCGGGCGAGTTTCTTCTTTCAGACGCAACAGGAATGTTTGGGTTTGGTCAATCCGTTCGCCAGATATCGGCGTTTCAAGCTAAGAAATGGTTGAGAAGACAACAAATTTTTCGCATTTCTGCTGCTCCAAACGCTTAACCAGAACGGCCTAGGGAAAAAATACACATACCGTTGTAATCGGGCGAGTTTCTACTTCAGGCGCAACAGGAATTTTTGTGTTTGGTCAATCCGTTCGCGAGATATTGGAGTCTGAAGCTAAGAAATGGCTGAGAAGACAACAAATTTTTCGCACTTCTGCTGCTCCGAACGCTTAACCAGAATGGCCTAGGGTGAAAATACACATACCGTTATAATCGGCCGAGTTTCTACTTCAGGCGCAACAGGAATTTTTGTGTTTGGTCAATCCGTTCGCGAGATACGGGAGTCTGAAGCTAAGAAATGGTTGAGAAGACAACAAATTTTTAGTACTTCCGCTGCTCCAAACACTTAGCCAGAGTGGCCTAGGGAAACAACACACATACCTTTGTAATCGTACGAGTTTCTACTTTCAGACGCAGCAGGAATTTTTGGGTTTGGTCAATCTGTCCGCGAGATATGGGAATTTGGAGCTAAGAAATGGTTGAGAAGACAACAAATTTTGCGCACTTCTGCTGCTCTAACCGCTTAACCAGAATGGCCTAGGGAAAAGATACACATACCGTTGTAATCGCGCGAGTTTCCACTTTCAGTCGCAACAGGAATTTCTGGGTCTGGTCAATCTGTTCGCGAGATATGGGAGTTTGAAGCTAAGAAATGGTTGAGAAGACCACAAATTTTTCGCACTTCTGCTGCTCCAAACGCTAAACCAGAATGGCCTAGGGAAAATTTACACATATCATTGTAATCGGGCGAGTTTCTACTTTCAGTCGCAACAGGAATTTTTGGGTTTGGTCGATCCGTTCGCGAGATATGGGAGTTTGAAGCTAAGAAATGGTTGAGATGACAACAAATTTTTCGCACTTCTGCTGCTCCAATCGCTTAACCAGAATGGCCTAGGGAAAAAATACACATACCGTTGCAATCGGGCGAGTTTCTACTATCAGACGCAACAGGAATATTTGGTTTTGGTCTATCCGTTCGCCAGATATGGGAGTTTGAAGCTAAGAAATGGTTGAGAAGACAACAAATTTTTCGCACTTCTGCTGCTCCAAACGCTTAACCACACTGGCCTAGGGAAAAAATACACATACCGTTGTAATCGGGCGAGTTTCTACTCTCAGACTTAACAGGAATTTTTGGGTTTAGTCAATCCGTTCGCGAGATATGGAAGTCTGAAGCTAAGAAATGGTTGAGAAGACAACAAATTTTTTGCACTTCTGCTGCTCCAATCGCTAAACCAGAATGGCCTAGGGAAAAAATACACATACCGTTGTAATCGGGCGAGTTTCTACTGCCAGACGCAACAGGAATTTTTGGGTTTGTTCAATCCGTTCGCGAGATATGGGAGTTTGAAATTAAGAAAAGGTTGAGAAAAAAACAAATTTTTCGCACTTCTGCTGCTCCAAACGCTTAACCGGAATGGCCTAGGGAAAAATAACAATATCATTGTAATCGGGCGAGTTTCTACTTTCAGTCGCAACAGGAATTTTTGGGTTTGGTCGAACCGTTCGCGAGATATGGGAGTTTGAAACTAAGAAATGGTTGAGGAGACAACAAATTTTTCGCACTTCTGCTGCTCCAAACGCTTAACCGGAATGGCCTAGGGAAAAATGACCATACCGTGGTAATCGGGCGAGTTTCTACTATCAGACGCAACAGGAATATTTGGGTTTGGTCAATCCGTTCGCCAGATATGGGAGTTTGAAGCTATGAAATGGTTGAGAAGTCAACAAATTTTCCGCACTTCTGCTGCTCCAAACGCTTAACCGGAATGGTCTAGGGACAAATAACCATACGCTTGTAATCGGGCGAGTTTCTACTTTCAGACGCAGCAGGAATTTTTGGGTTTGGTGTATTCGTTCGCGAGATATAGGAGTTTGAAGCTAAGAAATGGTTGAGAAGACAACAAATTTTTCGCAATTCTGCTGCTCCAAACGCTTAAGCAGAATGGCCTAGGGAAAAAAGACACATTCCGTTGTAATCGGGCGAGTTTGTACTATAAGACGCAACAGGAATATTTGGGTTTGGTCAATCTGTTCGCCAGATATGGGAGTTTGAATCTAAGAAATGGTTGAGAAGACATCAAATCTTTTGCAATTCTGCTGCTCCAACCGCTTAACCAGAATGGCCTAGGGAAAAAATACACATAGCATTGTATTCGGGCGAGTTTCTACTTTCAGACGCAACAGGAATTTTTGGGATTGGTCTATCCATGCGCGAGATATGGGAGTTTGAAACTAAGAAATGGTTGAGAAGACAACAAATTTTGCGCAATTCTGCTGCTCCAACGGCTTAACCAGAATGGCCTAAAGAAAAAATACACATACCGTTGTAATCGGGCGAGTTTCTACCTTCAGACGCAACAGGAGCTTTTGGGATTGGTTAATCCGTTCGCGAGATATGGGAGTTTGAAACTAAAAAATGGTTGAGGAGACACCAAATATTTCACACTTCTGCTGCTCCAAACGCTTATCCAGAATGGCCTAGTGAAAAAATACACATACCTTTGTAATCGGGCGAGTTTCTATTTTCAGACACAATAGGAATTTTTGGGTTTGGTCAATTCGTTCGCGAGATATGGGAGTTTGAAGCTAAGAAATGGTTGAGAAGTCAACAAATTTTTCGCACTTCTCCTGCTCCAAACACTTAACCAGAATGGCCTAGGGAAACAATACACATAGCGTTGTAATCGGGCGAGTTTCTACTTTCAAACGCAACAGGTATTTCTGTGTGTTGTCAATCCGTTCGCGAGATGTGGGAGTTTGAAGCTAAGAAATGGTTGAGAAGATAACAAATTTTTCGCACTTCTGCTGTTCCAAACAATTAACCAGAATGCCCTAGGGAAAAATAACCATACCGTTGTAATCGGGCGAGTTTCTACTTTCAGACTCAACAAGAATTTTTGGGTGTAGTCAGTGCGTTCGCGAGATATGGGAGTTTGAAGCTAAGAAATGGTTGAGAAGGCAACAAGTTTTGCGCACTTCTGCTGCTCCAACCGCTTAACCAGAATGGCCTAGGGAAAAAATACACATACCGTTGTATTCGGGCGAGTTTCTACTTTCAGACGCAGCCGGAATTTTTGTGATTGGTCAATCCATGCGCGAGATATGGGAGTTTGAAACTAAGAAATGGTTGAGAAGACAACAAATTTTTCGCACTTCTGCTGCTCCAAACACTTAACCAGAATGCCCTAGGGAAAAATAACCATACCGTTGTAATCGGGCGAGTTTCTACTTTCAGACTCTACAAGAATTTATGGGTGTAGTCAGTCCGTTCGCGAGATATGGGAGTTTGAAGCTAAGAAATGGTTGAGAAGGCAACAAGTTTTGCGCACTTCTGCTGCTCCAAACGCTCAACCAGAGTGGCCTAGAGAAAAAATACACATACCGTTGTAATCGGGCGAGTTTCTTCTTTCAGACGCAGCCGGAATTTTTGGGTTTAGTCAATCCGTTCGCGAGATATGGGAGTTTGGACTAAGAAATGGTTGACAAGGCAACAAATTTTGCGCAATTCTGCAGCTCCAACCGCTTAACCAGAATGGCCTAGGGAAAAAATACACATACCGTTGTAATCGGCCGAGTTTCTACTTTCAGACGCAACAGGAATTTTTGGGTTTGGTCAATCCGTTCGCGAGATATGGGAGTTTGAAACTACGAAATGGATGAGAAGACAACAAATTTTTCTCACTTCTGCTGCTCCAAACGCTTAACCAGAATGGCCTAGGGAGAAAATACACATACCGTTGTAATCGGGCGCGTTTCTACTTTCAGACGCAACAGGAATTTTTGGGTTTTGTCAATCCGTTCGCCAGATATGGGCGTTTGAAGCTAAGAAATGGTTGAGAAGACAACAAATTTTTCTCACTTCTGCTGCTCCAAACGCTTATCCAGAATGGCCTAAGGAAAAAATACACATACCGTTGTAATCGGGCGAGTTTGTAGTTTCAGACGCGACAGGAATTTTTGGGTTTAGTCAATCCGTTAGCCAGATATGGGAGTTTGAAGCTAAGAAATGGTCGAGAAGGCAACAAATTTTGCGCACTTCTGCTGCTCCAAACGTGTGACCAGAATGGCCTAGGGAAAAAATACACATACCGTCGTAATCGGGCGAGTTTCTACATTCAGACACAAAAGAAATTTTTGGGTTTGGTCAATCCGTTTGCGAGATATGGGAGTTTGAAGCTAAGAAATGGTTGAGAAGAAAACAAATTTTTCTCACTTCTGCTGCTCCAAACGCTTAACCAGAATGGCCTAGGGAAAAATACACATACCAATGTAATCGGGCGAGTTTCTACTTTCAGACGCAACAGGAATTTTTGGGTTTGGTCAATCCGTTCGCCAGATATGGGCGTTTGAAGCTAAGAAATGGTTGAGAAGACATCAAATTTTTCGCACTTCTGCTGCTCCAAACGCTTAACCGGAATGGCCTAGGGAAAAGATACACATACCGTTGTAATCGGGCGAGTTTCTACTTACAGACGCAACAGGAATTTTTGGGTCTGGTCAATCCGTCCGCGAGATATGGGAGTTTGAAGCTAAGAAATGGTTGAGAAGGCAACAAATTTTTCGTACTTCTCCTGCTCCAAACGCTCAACCAGAATGGCCTAGGGAAAATATACACATATCATTGTAATCGGGCGAGTTTCTACTTTCAGCCGCAACAGGAATATTTGGGTTTGGTCAAGCCGTTCGTCAGATATGGGCGTTTGAAGCTAAGAAATGGTTGAGAAGACAACAAATTTTTCGCACTTCTGCTGCTCCAAACGCTTAAACAGAATAGGCTAGGGAGAAAATACACATAGGGTTGTAATCGGGCGAGTTTCTACTTTCAGACGCAACAGGAATTTTTGGGTTTGGTCATTCCGTTCGCGAGATATGATAGTTTGAAGCTAAGAAATGGTTGAGAAGACAACAAATTTTTCGCACTTCTGCTGCTCCAAACGCTTAACCAGAATGGCCTAGGGAGAAAATACACATACCGTTGTAATCGGGCGCGTTGCTACTTTCAGACGCAACAGGAATATTTGGGTTTGGTCATTCCGTTCGCCAGATATGGGCGTTTGAAGCTAAGAAATGGTTAAGAAGACAACAAATTTTTCGCACTTCTGCTGCTCCAAACGCTCAACCAGAATGGCCTAGGGAAAATATACACATATCATTGTAATCGGGCGAGTTTCTACTTTCAGTCGCAACAGGAATTTTTGGGTATGGTCGATCCGTTCGCGCGATATGAGAGTTTGAGCTAAGAAATGGTTGAGAAGACAACAAATTTTTCCCACTTCTGCTGCTCCAAACGCTTAAACAGAATAGGCTAGGGAGAAAATACACATACCGTTGTAATCGGGCGAGTTTCTACTTTCAGACGCAACAGGAATATTTGGGTTTGGTCATTCCGTTCGCCAGATATGGGCGTTTGAAGCTAAGAAATGGTTGAGAAGACAACAAATTTTTCGCAGTTCTGCTGCTCCAAACGCTTAACCAGAATGGCCTAGGGAAAAGATACACATACCGTTGTAATCGGGCAAGTTTTTACTTTCAGACTCAACAGGAATTTTTGGGTCTGGTCAATCCGTTCGCGAGATATGGGAGTTTGAAGCTAAGAAATGGTTGAGAAGGCAACAAATTTTTCGTACTTCTCCTGCTCCAAACGCTTAACCAGAATGGCCTAGGAAAAAAATGCACATACCGTTGTAATCGGGCTAGTTTCTACTTTCAGATGCAACAGGAATTTTTGGGTTTGGTCAATCCGTTTGCGAGATATGGGTGTTTGAAGCTAAGAAATGGTTGAGAAGACAAAAAATTTTTCGCACTTCTGCTGCTCCAAACGCTCAACCAGAATGGCCTAGGGAAAATATACACATATCATTGTAATCGGGCGAGTTTCTACTTTCAGTCGTAACAGGAATTTTTGGGTATGGTCGATCCGTTCGCGCGATATGAGAGTTTGAAGCTAAGAAATGGTTGAGAAGACAACAAATTTTTCCCACTTCTGCTGCTCCAAACGCTTAAACAGAATAGGCTAGGGAGAAAATACACATACCGTTGTAATCGGGCGAGTTTCTACTTTCAGACGCAACAGGAATATTTGGGTTTGGTCAATCCGTTCGCCAGATATGGGCGTTTGAAGCTAAGAAATGGTGGAGAAGACAACAAATTTTTCGCACTTCTGCTGCTCCAAACGCTTAACCAGAATGGCCTAGGGAAAAGATACACATACCGTTGTAATCGGGCGAGTTTTTACTTTCAGACGCAACAGGAATTTTTGGGGCTGCTCAATCCGTTCGCGAGATATGGGAGTTTGAAGCTAAGAAATGGTTGAGAAGACAACAAATTTTTCGCACTTCTGCTGCTCCAATCGCTTAACCAGAATGGCCTAGAGAAGAAATACACATACCGTTGTAATCGGGCGAGTTTCTACTTTCAGACGCAAAAGGAATATTTGGGTTTGGTTAATCCGTTCGCGAGATATGGGAGTCTGAACCTAAGAAATGGTTGAGGAGACAACAAATTCTTCGCACTTCTGCTGCTCCAAACGCTTAACCAGAATGGCCTAGGGAAAAAATACACATACCGTTGTAATCGGGCGAGTTTCTACTTTCAGACTCAACAGGAATTTTTGGGTTTGGTCTATTCGTTCGCCAGATATGGGCGTTTGAAGCTAAGAAATGGTTGAGAAGACAACAAATTTTTCGCAATTCTGCTGCTCCAAACGTTTAACCGGAATGGCCTAGAGAAAAAATACACAACCGTTGTAATCGGGCGCGTTTCTACTTTCAGACGCAACAGTAATTTTTGGGTTTTGTCAATCCGTTCGCCAGATATCGGCGTGTGAAGCTAAGAAATGGTTGAGAAGACAACAAATTTTTCGCACTTCTGCTGCTCCAATCGCTTAACCGGAATGGCCTAGAGAAAAAATACACATACCGTTGTAATCGGGCGAGTTTCTACTTTCAGACGCAACAGGAATTTTTGGGTTTGGTCAATCCGTTTGCGAGATATGGGAGTTTGAAGCTAAGAAATTGTTGAGAAGACAACAAATTTTTCTCACTTCTGCTGCTCCAAACGCTTAACCAGAATGGCCTAGGGAAAAGATACACATACCGTTGTAATCGGGCGAGTTTTTACTTTCAGACGCAACATGAATTTTTGGGTCTGGTCAATCCGTTCGCGAGATATGGGAGTTTGAAGCTAAGAAATAGTTGAGAAGATAACAAATTTTTCGCACTTCTACTGCTCCAAACACTTAACCAGAATGGCCTAAGGAAAAAATAGACATATCGTTGTAATCGGGCGAGTTACTACTTTCTGACGCAACAGGAATTTTGGGGTCCGGTCAATCAGTTCGCGAGAAATGGGAGTTTGAAGCTAAGAAATGGTTGAGAAGGCAACAAATTTTTCGTACTTCTCCCGTTCCAAACGCTTAACCAGAATGGCCTACGGAAAAAATACACATACCGTTGTAATCGGGCGAGTTTCTACTTTCAGATGCAACAGGAATTTTTGGGTTTTGTCAATCCGTTCGCCAGATATCGGCGATTGAAGCTAAGAAATGGTTGAGAAGACAACAAATTTTTCGCACTTCTGCTGCACCAATCGCTTAACCGGAATGGCCTAGAGAGAAAATACACATACCGTTGTAATCGGGCGAGTTTCTACTTTCAGACGCAACAGGAATTTTTCGGTTTGGTCAATCCGTTTGCGAGATATGGGAGTTTGAAGCTCAGAAATGTTGAGAAGACAACAAATTTTTCTCACTTCTGCTGCTCCAAACGCTTAACCAGAATGGCCTAAGGAAAAAATAGGCATACCGTTGTAATCGGGCGAGTTACTACTTTCATACGCAACAGGAATTTTGGGGTCTGGTCAATCCGTTAGTGAGATATGGGAGTTTGAAGCTACGAAATGGTTGAGAGGGCAACAAATTTGTCGCAATTCTCCTGCTCCAAACGCTTAACCAGAATGGCCTAGGGAAAAAATAAACATACCGTTGTAATCGGGCGAGTTTCTACTTTCAGACTCAACAGGAATTTTTGGGTTTTGTCAATCCGTTCGCCAGATATCGGCGTTTGAAGCTAAGAAATGGTTGAGAAGACAACAAATTTTTCGCAATTCTGCTGCTCCAAACGTTTAACCGGAATGGCCTAGAGAAAAAATACACAACCGTTGTAATCGGGCGCGTTCCTAATTTCAGGCGCAACAAGAATTTTGGGGTCTGGTCAATCCGTTCGTGAGATATGGGTGTTTGAAGCTAAGAAATGGTTGAGAGGGCAACAAATTTTTCGCAATTCTGCTGCTCCAAACGCTTAACCAGAACGGCCCAGGGAAAAAATACACATACCGTTGTAATCGGGCGAGTTACTACTTTCAGACGCAAGAGGAATATTTGGGTTTGGTCAATCCGTTCGCCAGATATGGGCGTTTGAAGCTAAGAAATGGTTGAGAACAAAACAAATTTGTCGCACTTCTGCTGCTCCAAACGCTTAACCAGAATGGCCTAAGGAAAAAATAGGCATACCGTTGTAATCGGGCGAGTTACTACTTTCATACGCAACGGGAATTTTGGGGTCTGGTCAATCCGTTAGTGAGATATGGGAGTTTGAAGCTAAGAAATGGTTGAGAAGACAACAAATTTTTCTCACTTCTGCTGCTCCAAACGCTTAACCAGTATGGCCTAAGGAAAAAATAGGCATACCGTTGTAATCGGGCGAGTTACTAATTTCAGACGCAACAGGAATTTTTGGGTCTGGTCAATCCGTTCGCGAGATATGGGAGTTTGAAGCTAAGAAATGGTTGAGAAGGCAACAAATTTTTCGTACTTCTCCTGCTCCAAACGCTTAACCAGAATGGCCTAGGAAAAAAATGCACATACCGTTGTAATCGGGCGAGATTCTACTTTCAGACGCAACAGGAATTTTTGGGTTTGGTCAATCCGTTCGCCAGATATGGGCGTTTGAAGCTAAGAAATGGTTGAGAAGACAAGAAATTTTTCGCACTTCTGCTGCTCCAAACGCTTAACCGGAATGGCCTAGAGAGGAAATACACATAGCGTTGTAATCGGGCGAGTTTCTACTTTCAGACACAACAGGAATATTTGGGTTTGGTTAATCCGTTCGCGAGATATGGGAGTCTGAAGCTAAGAAATGGTTGAGGAGACAACAAATTTTTCGCACTTCTGCTGCTCCAAACGCTTAACCAGAATGGCCTAGGGAAAAGATACACATATCATTGTAATCGGGCGAGTTTCTACTTTCAGTCGCAACAGGAATTTTTGGGTTTGGTCGATCCGTTAGCGAGATATGGGAGATTGAAGCTAAGGCATGGTTGAGAAGGCAACAAATTTTTCGCACTTCTCCTGCTACAAACGCTTAACCAGAATGGCCTAGGGAGGAAATACACATACCGTTGTTATCGGGCGAGTTTCTACTTTCAGACGCAACAGGAATTTTTGGGTTTGGTCAATCCGTTCGCGAGATATGAGAGTTTGAAGCTAAGAGATGGTTGAGAAGACAACAAATTTTTCGCACTCCTGCTGCTCCAAACGCTTAACCAGAATGGCCTAGGGAGAAAATACACATACCGTTGTAATCGGGCGCGTTGCTACTTTCAGACGCAACAGGAATATTTGGGTTTGGTCAATCCGTTCGCCAGATATGGGCGTTTGAAGCTAAGAAATGGTTGAGAAGACAACAAATTTTTCGCGCTTCTGCTGCTCCAAACGCTTAACCAGAATGGCCTAGGGAAAAAATAGGCATACCGTTGTAATCGGGCGAGTTACTACTTTCAGACGCAACAGGAATTTTGGGGTCTGGTCAATCCGTTCGTGAGATATGGGAGTTTGAAGCTAAGAAATGGATGAGAGGGCAACAAATTTTTCGCACTTCTCCTGCTCCAAACGCTTAACCAGAATGGCCCAGGTAAAAAATACACATACCGTTGTAATCGGGCGAGTTACTACTTTCAGACGCAACAGGAATATTTGGGTTTGGTCAATCCGAGCGCCAGATATGGGCGTTTGAAGCTAAGAAATGGTTGAGAACACAACAAATTTGTCGCACTTCTGCTTCTCCAAACGCTTAACCAGAATGGCCTAAGGAAAAAATAGGCATACCGTTGTAATCGGGCGAGTTACTACTTTCATACGCAACAGGATTTTTGGGGTCTGGACAATCCGTTAGTGAGATATGGGAGTTTGAAGCTAGGAAATGGTTGAGAGGGCAACAAATTTGTCGCAATTCTCCTGCTCCAAACGCTTAACCAGAATGGCCTAGGGAAAAAATACACATACCGTTGTAATCGGGCGAGTTTCTACTTTCAGACTCAACAGGAATTTTTGGGTTTTGTCAATCCGTTCGCCAGATATCGGCGTTTGAAGCTAAGAAATGGTTGAGAAGACAACAAATTTTTCGCAATTCTGCTGCTCCAAACGTTTAACCGGAATGGCCTAGAGAAAAAATACACAACCGTTGTAATCGGGCGCGTTCCTAATTTCAGGCGCAACAAGAATTTTTGGGTTTTGTCAATCCGTTCGCCAGATATCGGCGTTTGAAGCTAAGAAATGGTTGAGAAGACAACAAATTTTTCTCACTTCTGCTGCTCCAAACGCTTAACCAGAATGGCCTAAGGAAAAAATAGGCATACCGTTGAAATCGGGCGAGTCACTACTTTCAGACGCAACAGGAATTTTGGGGTCTGGTCAATCCGTTCGTGAGATATGGGAGTTTGAAGCTAAGAAATGGTTGAGAGGGCAACAAATTTTTCGCAATTCTGCTGCTCCAAACGCTTAACCAGAACGGCCCAGGGAAAAAATACACATACCGTTGTAATCGGGCGAGTTACTACTTTCAGACGCAAGAGGAATATTTGCGTTTGGTCAATCCGTTCGCCAGATATGGGCGTTTGAAGCTAAGAAATGGTTGAGAACAAAACAAATTTGTCGCACTTCTGCTGCTCCAAACGCTTAACCAGAATGGCCTAAGGAAAAAATAGGCATACCGTTGTAATCGGGCGAGTTACTACTTTCAGACGCAACAGCAATTTTGGGGTCTGGTCAATCCGTTCGTGAGATATGGGAGTTTGAAGCTAAGAAATGGTTGAGAGGGCAACAAATTTGTCGCAATTCTCCTGCTCCAAACGCTTAACCAGAATGGCCTAGGGAAAAAATACACACACCGTTGTAATCGGGCGAGATTCTACTTTCAGACGCAACAGGAATTTTTGGGTTTGGTCAATCCGTTCGCCAGATATGGGCGTTTGAAACTAAGAAATGGTTGAGAAGACAAGAAATTTTTCGCACTTCTGCTGCTCCAAACGCTTAACCGGAATGGCCTAGAGAGGAAATACACATACCGTTGTAATCGGGCGAGTTTCTACTTTCAGACGCAACAGTATTGTTTGGGTTTGGTTAATCCGTTCGCGAGATATGGGAGTCTGAAGCTAAGAAATGGTTGAGGAGACAACAAATTTTTCGCGCTTCTGCTCCTCCGAACGCTTAACCAGAATGGCCTAGGGAAAATATACACATATCATTGTAATCGGGCGAGTTTCTACTTTCAGTCGCAACAGGAATTTTTGGGTTTGGTCGATCCGTTCGCGAGATGTGGGAGTTTGAAGCTAAGAAATGGTTGAGAAGACAACAAATTTTTCGCACTTCTGCTGCTCCAAACGCGTAACCAGAATGGCCTAAGGAAAAAATAGGCATACCTTTGTAATCGGGCGAGTTACTACTTTCAGACGCAACAGGAATTTTGGGGTCTGGTCAATCCATTCGCGAGTTATGGGAGATTGAAGCTCAGGCATGGTTGAGAAGGCAACAAATTTTTCGCACTTCTCCTGCTCCAAACGCTTAACCAGAATGGCCTAGGGAGGAAATACACATACCGTTGTAATCGGGCGAGTTTCTACTTTCAGACGCAACAGGAATATTTGGGTTTGGTTAATCCGTTCGCGAGATATGGGAGTCTGAAGCTAAGAAATGGTTGAGGAGACAACAAATTTTTCGCACTTCTGCTGCTCCAAACGCTTAACCAGAATGGCCTAGGGAGAAAATACACATACCGTTGTAATCGGGCGAGTTTCTACTTTCAGACGCAACAGGAATTTTTGGGTTTGGTCAATCCGTTGGCCAGATATGGGCGTTTGAAGCTAAGAAATGGTTGAGAAGGCAACAAATTTGTCGTACTTCTCCTGTTCCAAACGCTTAACCAGAATGGCCTAGGGAAAAAATACACATACCGTTGTAATCGGGCGAGTTTCTACTTTCAGATGCAACAGGAATTTTTGGGTTTTGTCAATCCGTTTGCCAGATATCGGCGTTTGAAGCTAAGAAATGGTTGAGAAGACAACAAATTTTCCGCACTTCTGCTGCTCCAATCGCTTAACCGGAATGGTGTAGAGAGAAAATACACATACCGTTGTAATCGGGCGAGTTAGTACTTTCAGACGCAACAGGAATATTTGGGTTTGGTCAATCCGTTCGCCAGATAAGGGCGTTTGAAGCTAAGAAATGGTTGAGAACACAACAAATTTGTCGCACTTCTGCTGCTCCAAACGCTTAATCAGAATGGCCTAAGGAAAAAATAGGCATACCGTTGTAATCGGGCGAGTTACTACTTTCATACGCAACAGGAATTTTGGGGTCTGGTCAATCCGTTAGTGAGATATAGGAGTTTGAAGCTAGGAAATGGTTGAGAGGGAAACAAATTTGTCGCAATTCTCCTGCTCCAAACGCTTAACCAGAATGGCCTAGGGAAAAAATACACATACCGTTGTAATCGGGCGAGTTTCTACTTTCAGACTCAACAGGAATTTTTGGGTTTTGTCAATCCGTTCGCCAGATATCGGCGTTTGAAGCTAAGAAATGGTTGAGAAGACAACAAATTTTTCGCAATTCTGCTGCTCCAAAGGTTTAACCGGAATGGCCTAGAGAAAAAATACACAACCGTTGTAATCGGGCGCGTTTCTAATTTCAGGCGCAACAAGAATTTTTGTGTTTTGTCAATCCGTTCGCCAGATATCGGCGTTTGAAGCTAAGAAATGGTTGAGATGACAACAAATTTTTCTCACTTCTGCTGCTCCAAACGCTTAACCAGAATGGCCTAAGGAAAAAATAGGCATACCGTTGTAATCGGGCGAGTCACTACTTTCAGACGCAACAGGAATTTTGCGGTCTGGTCAATCCGTTCGTGAGATATGGGACTTTGAAGCTAAGAAATGGTTGAGAGGGCAACAAATTTTTCGCAATTCTCCTGCTCCAAACGCTTAGCCAGAATGGCCTAGGGAAAAAATACACATACCGTTGTAATCGGGCGAGTTTCTACTTTCAGACGCAACAGGAATTTTTGGGTTTGGTCAATCCGTTCGCCAGATATGGGCGTTTGAAGCTAAGAAATGGTTGAGAACAAAACAAATTTGTCGCACTTCAGCTGCTCCAAACGCTTAACCAGAATGGCCTAAGGAAAAAATAGGCATACCGTTGTAATCGGGCGAGTTACTACTTTCAGACGCAACAGGAATTTTGGGGTCTGGTCAATCCGTTCGCGAGATATGGGAGATTGAAGCTAAGAAATGGTTGAGAGGGCAACAAATTTGTCGCAATTCTCCTGCTCCAAACGCTTAGCCAGAATGGCCTAGGGAAAAAATACACATACCGTTGTAATCGGGCGAGTTTCTACTTTCAGACGCAACAGGAATTTTTGGGTTTGGTCAATCCGTTCGCCAGATATGGGCGTTTGAAGCTAAGAAATGGTTGAGAAGACAAGAAATTTTTCGCACTTCTGCTGCTGCAAACGCTTAACCGGAATGGCCTAGAGAGGAAATACACATACCGTTGTAATCGGGCGAGTTTCTACTTTCAGACGCAACAGGAATATTTGGGTTTGGTTAATCCGTTCGCGAGATATGGGAGTCTGAACCTGAGAAATGGTTGAGGAGACAACAAATTTTTCGCACTTCTGATGCTCCGAACGCTTAACCAGAATGGCCTAGGGAAAATATACACATTACGTTGTAATCTGGCGAGTTTCTACTTTCAGACGCAACAGGAATTTTTGGATTAGGTCAATCCGTTCGCGAGATATGGGAGATTGAAGCTAAGGCATGGTTGAGAAGGCAACAAATTTTTCGCACTTCTCCTGCTCCAAACGCTTAACCAGAATGGCCTAGGGAGGAAATACACATACCGTTGTAATCGGGCGAGTTTCTACTTTCAGACGCAACAGGAATATTTGGGTTTGGTCAATCCGTTCCCCAGATATGGGCGTTTGAAGCTAAGAAATGGTTGAGAAGACAACAAATTTTTCGCACTTCTGCTGCTCCAAACGCTTAACCAGAATGGCCTAGGGAAAAGATACACATACCGTTGTAATCGGGCGAGTTTTTACTTTCAGACGCAACAGGAATGTTTGGGTCTGGTCAATCCGTTCGCGAGATATGGGAGTTTGAAGCTAAGAAATGGTTGAGAAGGCAACAAATTTTTCGTACTTCTCCTGTTCCAAACGCTTAACCAGGATGGCCTAGGGAGGAAATACACATACCGTTGTAATCGGGCGAGTTTCTACTTTCAGACGCAACAGGAATATTTGGGTTTGGTCAATCCGTTCACCAGATATGGGCGTTTGAAGCTAAGAAATGGTTGAGAAGACAACAAATTTTTCGCACTTCTGCTGCTCCAAACGCTTAACCAGAATGGCCTAGGGAAAAGATACACATACCGTTGTAATCGGGCGAGTTTTTACTTTCAGACGCAACAGGAATTTTTGGGTTTTGTCAATCCGTTCGCCAGATATCGGCGTTTGAAGCTAAGAAATGGTTGAGAAGACAACAAATTTTTCGCACTTCTGCTGCTCCAATCGCTTAACCGGAATGGCCTAGAGAGAAAATACACATACCGTTGTAATCGGGCGCGTTTCTACTTTCAGACGCAACAGGAATTTTTGGGTTTTGTCAATCCGTTCGCCAGATATCGGCGTTTGAAGTTAAGAAATGGTTGAGAAGACAACAAATTTTTCTCACTTCTGCTGCTCCAAACGCTTAACCAGAATGGCCTAAGGAAAAAATAGGCATACCGTTGTAATCGGGCGAGTTACTTCTTTCAGACGCAACAGGAATTTTGGGGTCTGGTCAATCTGTTCGTGAGATATGGGAGTTTGAAGCTAAGAAATGGTTGAGAGGGCAACAAATTTTTCGCACTTCTCCTGCTCCAAACGCTGAAGCAGAATGGCCCAGGGAAAAAATACACATACCGTTGTAATCGGGCGAGTTACTACTTTCAGACGCAACAGGAATAATTGTGTTTGGTCAATCCGTTCGCCAGATATGGGCGTTTGAAGCTAAGAAATGGTTGAGAACAAAACAAATTTGTCGCAATTCTGCTGCTCCAAACGCTTAACCAGAATGGCCTAAGGAAAAAATGGGCATATCGTTGTAATCGGGCGAGTTACTACTTTCAGACGCAACAGGAATTTTGGGGTCTGGTCAATCCGTTCGCGAGATATGGGAGATTGAAGCTAAGAAATGGTTGAGAGGGCAACAAATTTGTCGCAATTCTCCTGCTCCAAACGCTTAGCCAGAATGGCCTAGGGAAAAAATACACATACCGTTGTAATCGGGCGAGTTTCTACTTTCAGACGCAACAGGAATTTTTGGGTTTGGTCAATCCGTTCGCCAGATATGGGCGTTTGAAGCTAAGAAATGGTTGAGAAGACAAGAAATTTTTCGCACTTCTGCTGCTCCAAACGCTTAACCGGAATGGCCTAGAGAGGAAATACACATACCGTTGTAATCGGGCGAGTTACTACTTTCATACGCAACAGGAATTTTGGGGTCTGGTCAATCCGTTAGTGAGATATAGGAGTTTGAAGCTAGGAAATGGTTGAGAGGGAAACAAATTTGTCGCAATTCTCCTGCTCCAAACGCTTAACCAGAATGGCCTAGGGAAAAAATACACATACCGTTGTAATCGGGCGAGTTTCTACTTTCAGACTCAACAGGAATTTTTGGGTTTTGTCAATCCGTTCGCCAGATATCGGCGTTTGAAGCTAAGAAATGGTTGAGAAGACAACAAATTTTTCGCAATTCTGCTGCTCCAAAGGTTTAACCGGAATGGCCTAGAGAAAAAATACACAACCGTTGTAATGGGGCGCGTTTCTAATTTCAGGCGCAACAAGAATTTTTGTGTTTTGTCAATCCGTTCGCCAGATATGGGCGTTTGAAGCTAAGAAATGGTTGAGAACAAAACAAATTTGTCGCACTTCAGCTGCTCCAAACGCTTAACCAGAATGGCCTAAGGAAAAAATTGGCATACCGTTGTAATCGGGCGAGTTACTACTTTCAGACGCAACAGGAATTTTGGGGTCTGGTCAATCCGTTCGCGAGATATGGGAGATTGAAGCTAAGAAATGGTTGAGACGGCAACAAATTTGTCGCAATTCTCCTGCTCCAAACGCTTAGCCAGAATGGCCTAGGGAAAAAATACACATACCGTTGTAATCGGGCGAGTTTCTACTTTCAGACGCAACAGGAATTATGGGTTTGGTCAATCCGTTCGCCAGATATGGGCGTTTGAAGCTAAGAAATGGTTGAGAAGACAAGAAATTTTTCGCACTTCTGCTGCTGCAAACGCTTAACCGGAATGGCCTAGAGAGGAAATACACATACCGTTGTAATCGGGCGAGTTTCTACTTTCAGACGCAACAGGAATATTTGGGTTTGGTTAATCCGTTCGCGAGATATGGGAGTCTGAACCTGAGAAATGGTTGAGGAGACAACAAATTTTTCGCACTTCTGATGCTCCGAACGCTTAACCAGAATGGCCTAGGGAAAATATACACATATCATTGTAATCGGGCGAGTTTCTACTTTCAGTCGCAACAGGAATTTTTGTGTTTGGTCGACCCGTTCGCGAGATGTGGGAGTTTGAAGCTAAGAAATGGTTGAGAAGACAACAAATTTTTCGCACTTCTGCTGCTCCAAACGCGTAACCAGAATGGCCTAAGGAAAAAATAGGCATACCTTTGTAATCGGGCGAGTTACTACTTTCAGACGCAACAGGAATTTTGGGGTCTGGTCAATCCGTTCGCGAGATATGGGAGATTGAAGCTAAGGCATGGTTGAGAAGGCAACAAATTTTTCGCACTTCTCCTGCTCCAAACGCTTAACCAGAATGGCCTAGGGAGGAAATACACATACCGTTGTAATCGGGCGAGTTTCTACTTTCAGACGCAACAGGAATATTTGGGTTTGGTCAATCCGTTCCCCAGATATGGGCGTTTGAAGCTAAGAAATGGTTGAGAAGACAACAAATTTTTCGCACTTCTGCTGTTCCAAACGCTTAACCAGAATGGCCTAGGGAAAAGATACACATACCGTTGTAATCGGGCGAGTTTTTACTTTCAGACGCAACAGGAATGTTTGGGTCTGGTCAATCCGTTCGCGAGATATGGGAGTTTGAAGCTAAGAAATGGTTGAGAAGGCAACAAATTTTTCGTACTTCTCCTGTTCCAAACGCTTAACCAGGATGGCCTAGGGAGGAAATACACATACCGTTGTAATCGGGCGAGTTTCTACTTTCAGACGCAACAGGAATATTTGGGTTTGGTCAATCCGTACGCCAGATATGGGCGTTTGAAGCTAAGAAATGGTTGAGAAGACAACAAATTTTTCGCACTTCTGCTGCTCCAAACGCTTAACCAGAATGGCCTAGGGAAAAGATACACATACCGTTGTAATCGGGCGAGTTTTTACTTTCAGACGCAACAGGAATGTTTGGGTCTGGTCAATCCGTTCGCCAGATATCGGCGTTTGAAGTTAAGAAATGGTTGAGAAGACAACAAATTTTTCGCACTTCTGCTGCTCCAATCGCTTAACCGGAATGGCCTAGAGAGAAAATACACATACCGTTGTAATCGGGCGCGTTTCTACTTTCAGACGCAACAGGAATTTTTGGGTTTTGTCAATCCGTTCGCCAGATATCGGCGTTTGAAGTTAAGAAATGGTTGAGAAGACAACAAATTTTTCTCACTTCTGCTGCTCCAAACGCTTAACCAGAATGGCCTAAGGAAAAAATAGGCATACCGTTGTAATCGGGCGAGTTACTTCTTTCAGAAGCAACAGGAATTTTGGGGTCTGGTCATTCTGTTCGTGAGATATGGGAGTTTGAAGCTAAGAAATGGTTGAGAGGGCAACAAATTTTTCGCACTTCTCCTGCTCCAAACGCTGAAGCAGAATGGCCCAGGGAAAAAATACACATACCGTTGTAATCGGGCGAGTTACTACTTTCAGACGCAACAGGAATAATTGTGTTTGGTCAATCGGTTCGCCAGATATGGGCGTTTGAAGCTAAGAAATGGTTGAGAACAAAACAAATTTGTCGCACTTCTGCTGCTCCAAACGCTTAACCAGATTGGCCTAAGGAAAAAATGGGCATACCGTTGTAATCGGGCGAGATACTACTTTCAGACGCAACAGGAATTTTGGGGTCTGGTCAATCCGTTCGCGAGATATGGGAGATTGAAGCTAAGAAATGGTTGAGAGGGCAACAAATTTGTCTCAATTCTCCTGCTCCAAACGCTTAGCCAGAATGGCCTAGGGAAAAAATACACATACCGTTGTAATCGGGCGAGTTTCTACTTTCAGACGCAACAGGAATTTTTCGGTTTGGTCAATCCGTTCGCCAGATGTGGGCGTTTGAAGCTAAGAAATGGTTGAGAAGACAAGAAATTTTTCGCACTTCTGCTGCTCCAAACGCTTAACCGGAATGGCCTAGAGAGGAAATACACATACCGTTGTAATCGGGCGAGTTACTACTTTCATACGCAACAGGAATTTTGGGGTCTGGTCAATCCGTTAGTGAGATATAGGAGTTTGAAGCTAGGAAATGGTTGAGAGGGAAACAAATTTGTCGCAATTCTCCTGCTCCAAACGCTTAACCAGAATGGCCTAGGGAAAAAATACACATACCGTTGTAATCGGGCGAGTTTCTACTTTCAGACTCAACAGGAATTTTTGGGTTTTGTCAATCCGTTCGCCAGATATCGGCGTTTGAAGCTAAGAAATGGTTGAGAAGACAACAAATTTTTCGCAATTCTGCTGCTCCAAAGGTTTAACCGGAATGGCCTAGAGAAAAAATACACAACCGTTGTAATCGGGCGCGTTTCTAATTTCAGGCGCAACAAGAATTTTTGTGTTTTGTCAATCCGTTCGCCAGATATCGGCGTTTGAAGCTAAGAAATGGTTGAGAAGACAACAAATTTTTCGCACTTCTGCTGCTCCAAACGCTTAACCGGAATGGCCTAGAGAGGAAATACACATACCGTTGTAATCGGGCGAGTTTCTACTTTCAGACGCAACAGGAATATTTGGGTTTGGTTAATCCGTTCGCGAGATATGGGAGTCTGAACCTGAGAAATGGTTGAGGAGACAACAAATTTTTCGCACTACTGATGCTCCGAACGCTTAACCAGAATGGCCTAGGGAAAATATACACATATCATTGTAATCGGGCGAGTTTCTACTTTCAGTCGCAACAGGAATTTTTGTGTTTTGTCAATCCGTTCGCCAGATATCGGCGTTTGAAGTTAAGAAATGGTTGAGAAGACAACAAATTTTTCGCACTTCTGCTGCTCCAATCGCTTAACCGGAATGGCCTAGAGAGAAAATACACATACCGTTGTAATCGGGCGCGTTTCTACTTTCAGACGCAACAGGAATTTTTGGGTTTTGTCAATCCGTTCGCCAGATATCGGCGTATGAAGCTAAGAAATGATTGAGAAGACAACAAATTTTTCTCACTTCTGCTGCTCCAAACGCTTAACCAGAATGGCCTAAGGAAAAAATAGGCATACCGTTGTAATCGGGCGAGTTACTACTTTCAGACGCAACAGGAATTTTGGGGTCTGGTCAATCTGTTCGTGAGATATGGGAGTTTGAAGCTAAGAAATTGTTGAGGGGGCAACAAATTTTTCGCACTTCTCCTGCTCTAAACGCTGAAGCAGAATGGCCCAGGGAAAAAATACACATACCGTTGTAATCGGGCGAGTTACTACTTTCAGACGCAACAGGAATAATTGGGTTTGGTCAATCCGTTCGCCAGATATGGGCGTTTGAAGCTAAGAAATGGTTGAGAACAAAACAAATTTGTCGCACTTCTGCTGCTCCAAACGCTTAACCAGAATGGCCTAAGGAAAAAATAGGCATACCGTTGTAATCGGGCGAGTTACTACTTTCAGACGCAACAGGAATTTTGGGGTCTGGTCAATCCGTTCGCGAGATATGGGAGATTGAAGCTAAGAAATGGTTGAGAGGGCAACAAATTTGTCGCAATTCTCCTGCTCCAAACGCTTAGCCAGAATGGCCTAGGGAAAAAATACACATACCGTTGTAATCGGGCGAGTTTCTACTTTCAGACGCAACAGGAATTTTGGGGTTTGGTCAATCCGTTCGCCAGATATGGGCGTTTGAAGCTAAGAAATGGTTGAGAACAAAACAAATTTGTCGCACTTCTGCTGCTCCAAACGCTTAACCGGAATGGCTTAGAGAAGAAATACACGTACCGTTGTAATCGGGCGAGTTTGTACTTTCAGACGCAACAGGAATATTTGGGTTTGGTTAATCAGTTCGCGAGATATGGGAGTCTGAAGCTAAGAAATGGTTGAGGAGACAACAAATTTTTCTCACTTCTGCTGCTCCAAACGCTTAACCAGAATGGCCTAGGGAAAAAATACACATACCGTTGTAATCGGGCGAGTTTCTACTTTCAGACGGAACAAGAATTTTTGTGTTTGGTCAATCCGTTCGCCAGATATGGGCGTTTGAAGCTAAGAAATGGTTGAGAAGACAACAAATTTTTCGCAATTCTGCTGCTCCAAACGTTTAACCGGAATGGCCTAGGGAAAAAATACACAACCGTTGTAATCGGGCGCGTTTCTACCTTCAGACGCAACAGGAATTTTTGGGTTTTGTCAATCCGTTCGCCAGATATCGGCGGTTGAAGCTAAGAAATGGTTTAGAAGACAACAAATTTTTCGCACTTCTGCTGCTCCAATCGCTTAACCGGAATGGCCTACAGGAAAAATACACATACCGTTGTAATCGGGCGAGTTTCTACTTTCAGACGCAACAGGAATTTTTGGGTTTGGTCAATCCGTTTGCAAGATATGGGAGTTTGAAGCTAAGAAATGTTTGAGAAGACAACAAATTTTTCTCACTTCTGCTGCTCCAAACGCTTAACCAGAATGGCCTAAGGAAAAAATAGGCATACCGTTGTAATCGGGCGAGTTACTACTTTCAGATGCAACAGGAATTTTGGGGTCTGGTCAATCCGTTCGTGAGATATGGGAGTTTGAAGCTAAGAAATGGTTAAGAGGGCAACAAATTTTTCGCACTTCTCCTGCTCCAAACGCTTAACCAGAATGGCCCAGGGAAAAAATGCACATACCTTTGTAATCGGGCGAGTTACTACTTTCAAGCGCAACAGGAATATTTGGGTTTGGTCAATCCGTTCGCGAGATATGGCCATTTGAAGCTAAGAAATGTTTCAGAAGACAACAAATTTTTCGCAATTCTGCTGCTCCAAACGCTTAACCAGAATGGCCTAGGGAAGAAAATACACATACCGTTGTAATCGGGCGAGTTTCTACTTCAAGCGCAACAGGAATTTTTGTGTTTGGTCAATCCGTTCCCGAGACATGGGAGTCTGAAGCTAAGGAATGGTTGAGAAGACAATAAATTTTTAGCACTTCCGCTGCTCCAAACGCTTAACCAGAATGGTCTAGGGAAACAATACACATACCGTTGTAATCGTACGAGTTTCTACTATCAGACGCAGCAGGAATTTTTGGGTTTGGTCAATCCGTTCGCGAGATATGGGCGTTTGAAGCTAAGAAATGTTTGAGAAGACAACAAATTTTCGCACTTCTGCTGCTCCAAACGCTTAACCAGAATGGCCTAGGGAAAAAATACACATACCGTTGTTATCGGGCGAGTTTCTACTTTCAGACGCAGCAGGAATTTTTGGGTTTGGTCAATCCGTTCGCGAGATATGGGAGTTTGAAACTAAGAAATGGTTGAGAAGACAAGATATTTTTCGCAATTTTGCTGCTCCAAACGCTTAACCAGAATGGCCTGGAGAAAAAATACACATACCGTTGTAATCGGGCGAGTTTCTACTTTCAGACGCAACAGGAATTTTTGGGTCTGGTCAATCCGTTCGCGAGATATGGGAGTTTGGAGCTAAGAAATGGTTGAGAAGACAACAAATTTTATGCACTTCTTCTGCTCCAAACGCTTAACCAGAATGGCCTAGGGAAAGTATACAAATACGCTTGTAATCGGGCGTGTTTCTACTTTCAGACGCAACAGGAATTTTTGGGTTTGGTCAATCCGTTCACGAGATATGGCAGTTTGAATCTAAGAAATGGTTGAGAAGACAACAAATTTTTCGCACTTCTGCTGCTCCAAACGCTTAACCAGAATGACCTAGGGAAAAAAATACACATACCGTTGTAATCGGGCGAGTTTCTACTTCAGGCGCAACAAGAATTTTTGTGTTTGGTCAATCCGTTCGCGAGACATGGGAGTCTGAAGCTAAGAAATTGCTGAGAAGACAAGTTTTTAGCACTTCCGCTGCTCCAAACGCTTAACCAGAATGGCCTAGGGAAACAATACACATACCGCTGTAATCGTACGAGTTTCTAGTATCAGACGCAGCAGGAATTTTTGGGTTTGGTCAATCCGTTCGCGAGATATGGGAGTTTGAAACTAAGAAATGGTGGAGAAGACAACAAATTTTTCGCAATTTTGCTGCTCCAAACGCTTAACCAGAATGGCCTGGAGAGAAAATACACATACCGTTGTAATCGGGCGAGTTTCTACTTTCAGACGCAGCAGGAATTTTTGGGTATGGTCAATCCGTTCGCGAGATATGGGAGTTTGAAACTAAGAAATGGTTGAGAAGACAACAAATTTTTCGCACTTCTGCTGCTCCAAACGCTTAACCAGAATGGCCTAGGGAGAAAATACACATACCGTTGTAATCGGGCGAGTTTTTACTTTCAGACGCAACAGGAATATTTGGGTTTGGTCAATCCGTTCGCGAGATATGGGCGTTTGAAGCTGAGAAATGTTTGAGAAGACAATAAATTTTTCGCACTTCTGCTGTTCCAAACGCTTAACCAGAATGGCCTAGGGAAAAAATACACATACCATTGTAATCGGGCGAGTTTGTGCTTCAGGCGCAACTGTAATTTTTGTGTTTGGTCAATCCGTTCGCGAGACATGGGAGTCTGAAGCTAAGAAATGGTTGTGAAGACAACAAATTTTTAGCACTTCCGCTGCTCCAAAAGCTTAACCAGAATGGCCTAGGGCAAAATACACATACCGTTGTAATCGTACGAGTTCCTACTTTCAGACGCAGCAGGAATTTTTGTATTTGGTCAATCCGTTCGCGAGACATGGGAGTCTGAAGCTACGAAATGGTTGAGAATACAACAAATTTTTAGCACTTCCGCTGCTCCAAACGCTTAACCAGAATGTCCTAGGGAAACAATACACATACCGTTGTAATCGAACGAGTTTCTACTTTCAGTCGCAGCAGGAATTTTTGGGTTTGGTCAATCCGTTAGCGAGATATGGGAGTTTGAAACTAAGAAGTGGTTGAGAAGACAACAAATTTTTCGCACCTTTGTTGCTCCAAACGCTTAACCAGAATGGCCTGCAGAAAAAATACACATACCGTTGTAATCGGGCGAGTTTCTACATTCAGACGCAACAGGAATTATTGGGTCTGGTCAATCCGTTCGCGAGATATGGGAGATTGGAGCTAAGAAATGGTTGGGATGACAACAAATTTTTCGCACTCCTGCTGCTCCAAACGCTTAACCAGAATGGCCTAGGGAAGATATACACATACTATTGTAATCGGGCGAGTTTCTACTTTCAGACGCAACAGGAATTTTTGCGTTTCGTCTATCCGTTCGCGAGATATGGGAGTTTGAGGCTAAGAAATGGTTGCGAAGGCAACAAATTTTTCGCACTCCTGCTGCTCCAAACGCTTAACCAGAATGACCTAGGGAAAATAAACACTCACCGTTGTAATCGGGAGAGTTTCTACTTTCACACGCAACAGGAATTTTTGGGTTTGGTCAATCCGTTCGCGAGATATGGGGGTTTGAAGCTAAGAAATGGTTGTGTGGGCAACAAATTTCGCGCACTTCTGCTGCTCTAAACGCTTAACCAGAATGGCCTAGGGAAAAAATACACATACCGTTGAAATCGGGAGAGTTTCTACTTTCAGACGCAGCAGGAATTTTTGGGTTCTGTCAATCCGTTCGCGAGATATGGGAGTTTGAAGCTAAGAAATGGTTGTGAAGGCAACAAATTGTTCGCACTTCTGCTGCTCCAAACGCTTAACCAGAATGGCCCAGGGAGAAAATAGACATACCGTTGTAATCGGGCGAGTTTCTACTTTCAGGCGCAACAGGAATTTTTGGTTTGGTCAATCCGTCGCGAGATATGGGGGTTTGAAGCTAAGAACTGTTTGAGAAGACAACAAATTTTTCCCACTTCCGCTGCTCCAAACGCTTAACCAGAATGGCCTAGGGAAACAATACACATACCGCTGTAATCGTACGAGTTTCTAGTATCAGACGCAGCAGGAATTTTTGGGTTTGGTCAATCCGTTCGCGAGATAAGGGAGTTTGAAACTAAGAAATGGTGGAGAAGACAACAAATTTTTCGCAATTTTGCTGCTACAAACGCTTAACCAGAATGGCCTGGAGAAAAAATACACATACCGTTGTAATCGGGCGAGTTTCTACTTTCAGACGCAACAGGAATATTTGGGTTTGGTCAATCCGTTCGCGAGATATGGGCGTTTGAAGCTAAGAAATGTTTGAGAAGACAACAAATTTTTCGCACTTCTGCTGCTCCAAACGCTTAACCAGAATGGCCTGGAGAAAAAATACACATACCGTTGTTATCGGGCGAGTTTCTACTTTCAGACGCAGCAGGAATTTTTGGGTTTGGTCAATCCGTTCGCGAGATATGGGAGTTTGAAACTAAGAAATGGTTGAGAAGACAACAAATTTTTCGCAATTCTGCTGCTCCAAACGCTTAACCAAAATGGCCTAGGGAAAATATACACATACCATTGTAATCGGGCGTGTTTCTACTTTCAGGCGCAACAGGAATTTTGGGTTTGGTCAATCCGTTCACGAGATATGGCAGTTTGAAGCTAAGAAATGGTTGAGAAGACAACAAATTTTTCGCAATTCTGCTGCTCCAAACGCTTAATCAGAATGGCCTAGGGAGAAAATACACATACCGTTGTAATCGGGCGAGTTTCTACTTTCAGACGCAACAGGAATATTTGGGTTTGGTCAATCCGTTCGCGAGATATGGGCGTTTGAAGCTGAGAAATGTTTGAGAAGACAATAAATTTTTCGCACTTCTGCTGCTCCAAACGTTTATCCAGAATGGCCTAGGGAAAAAATACACATACCGTTGTAATCGGGCGAGTTTGTGCTTCAGGCGCAACTGTAATTTTTGTGTTTGGTCAATCCGTTCGCGAGACATGGGAGTCTGAAGCTAAGAAATGGTTGAGAAGACAACAAATTTTTAGCACTTCCGCTGCTCCAAAAGCTTAACCAGAATGGCCTAGGGCAAAATACACATACCGTTGTAATCGTACGAGTTCCTACTTTCAGACGCAGCAGGAATTTTTGTATTTGGTCAATCCGTTCGTGAGACATGGGAGTCTGAAGCTAAGAAATGGTTGAGAAGACAACAAATTTTTAGCACTTCCGCTGCTCCAAACGCTTAACCAGAATGTCCTAGGGAAACAATACACATACCGTTGTAATCGAACGAGTTTCTACTTTCAGACGCAGCAGGAATTTTTGGGTTTGGTCAATCCGTTAGCGAGATGTGGGAGTTTGAAACTAAGAAGTGGTTGAGAAGACAACAAATTTTTCGCACCTTTGTTGCTCCAAACGCTTAACCAGAATGGCCTGCAGAGAAAATACACTTACCGTTGTAATCGGGCGAGTTTCTACATTCAGACGCAACAGGAATTATTGGGTCTGGTCAATCCGTTCGCGAGATATGGGAGATTGGAGCTAAGAAATGGTTGGGATGACAACAAATTTTTCGCACTTCTGCTGCTCCAAACGCTTAACCAGAATGGCCTAGGGAAGATATACACATACCATTGTAATCGGGGGAGTTTCTACTTTCAGGCGCAACAGGCATTTTTGTATTTGGTCAATCCGTTCGCGAGACATGCGAGCCTGAAGCTAAGAAATGGTTGAGAAGACAACAAATTTTTCGCACTTCCGCTGTTCGAAACGCTTAAACAGAATGGCCTAGGGAAACAATACACATACCGTTGCAATCGGGCGAGTTTCTACTTTCAGACGCAATAGGAATTTTTGGGTTTGGTCAATCCGTTCGCGAGATATGGGAGTCTGAAGCTAAGAAATGGTTGAGAAGACAAAAAATTTTTCGCACTTCTGCTGCTCCAAACGCTTAACCAGAATGGCCTAGAGAAAATATACACATACTATTGTAATCGGGCGAGTTTCTACTTTCAGACGCAACAGGAATTTTTGGGCTTTGTCAATCCGTTCGCGAGATATGGGGGTTCGAAGCTAAGAAATGGTTGAGAAGACAACAAATTTTTCCCACTTCTGCTGCTCCAAACGCTTAACCAGAATGGCCCAGGGAAAAAATACACATACTATTGTAATCGGGCGAGTTTCTACTTTCAGACGCAACAGGAATTTTTGGGTTTCGTCAATCCGTTCGCGAGATATGGGTGTTTGAGGCTAAGAAATGGTTGCGAAGGCAACAAATTTTTCGCACTCCTGCTGCTCCAAACGCTTAACCAGAATGGCCTAGGGAAAATAAACACTCACCGTTGTAATCGGGCGAGTTTCTACTTTCACACGCAGCAGAAATTTTTGGGTTTGGTCAATCCGTTCGCGAGATACGGGTGTTTGCAGCTAAGAAATTGTTCAGGAGACAACAAATTTTTCGCAATTCTGCTGCTCCAAACGCTTAACCAGAATGGCCTAGAGGAAAAATACACATACCGTTGTAATCGGGAGTGTTTCTACTTTCAGACGAAATATTAACTTTTGGGTTTGGTGATTCCGTGCGCGCGATATGGGAGATTGAAGCTAAGAAATGGTTGAGAAAACAAGACACTTTGCGCACTTCTGTTGCTCCAAACGCTTAACCAGAATGGCCTAGAGGAAAAATACACATACCGTTGTAATCGGGAGTGTTTCTACTTTCACACGAAATATTAACTTTTGGGTTTGGTGATTCCGTGCGCAAGACATTGGAGATTGAAGCTAAGAAATGGTTGAGAAAACAAAACACTTTGCGCACTTCTGTTGCTCCAAACGCTTAACCAGAATGGCCTAGTAAAAAATAAACATACCTTTGTAATCGAGCGAGTGTCTACTTTCAGACGCTGCAGGAATTTTTGAGTTGGGCCAATCCGTTCGCGAGATACGGTAGTCTGAAGCTAAGAAATGGTTGAGAAGACAACAAATTTTTCGAAATTCTGCTGCTCCAAACGCATAACCAGAATGGCCTAGGGAAAAAATACATTTACCTTTGTAATCGGGCGAGTTTCTACTTTCAGACGCAGCAGGAATTTTTGGGTTTGGTCAATCCGTTCGCGAGATATGGGAGTTTGAAACTAAGAAATGGTTGAGAAGACAAGATATTTTTCGCAATTTTGCTGCTCCAAACGCTTAACCAGAATGGCCTGGAGAAAAAATACACATACCGTTGTAATCGGGCGAGTTTCTACTTTCAGACGCAACAGGAATTTTTGGGTCTGGTCAATCCGTTCGCGAGATATGGGAGTTTGGAGCTAAGAAATGGTTGAGAAGACAACAAATTTTATGCACTTCTTCTGCTCCAAACGCTTAACCAGAATGGCCTAGGGAAAGTATACAAATACGCTTGTAATCGGGCGTGTTTCTACTTTCAGACGCAACAGGAATTTTTGGGTTTGGTCAATCCGTTCACGAGATATGGCAGTTTGAATCTAAGAAATGGTTGAGAAGACAACAAATTTTTCGCACTTCTGCTGCTCCAAACGCTTAACCAGAATGACCTAGGGAAAAAAATACACATACCGTTGTAATCGGGCGAGTTTCTACTTCAGGCGCAACAAGAATTTTTGTGTTTGGTCAATCCGTTCGCGAGACATGGGAGTCTGAAGCTAAGAAATTGTTGAGAAGACAAGTTTTTAGCACTTCCGCTGCTCCAAACGCTTAACCAGAATGGCCTAGGGAAACAATACACATACCGCTGTAATCGTACGAGTTTCTAGTATCAGACGCAGCAGGAATTTTTGGGTTTGGTCAATCCGTTCGCGAGATATGGGAGTTTGAAACTAAGAAATGGTGGAGAAGACAACAAATTTTTCGCAATTTTGCTGCTCCAAACGCTTAACCAGAATGGCCTGGAGAAAAAATACACATACCGTTGTAATCGGGCGAGTTTCTACTTTCAGACGCAGCAGGAATTTTTGGGTATGGTCAATCCGTTCGCGAGATATGGGAGTTTGAAACTAAGAAATGGTTGAGAAGACAACAAATTTTTCGCACTTCTGCTACTCCAAACGCTTAACCAGAATGGCCTAGGGAGAAAATACACATACCGCTGTAATCGGGCGAGTTTTTACTTTCAGACGCAACAGGAATATTTGGGTTTGGTCAATCCGTTCGCGAGATATGGGCGTTTGAAGCTGAGAAATGTTTGAGAAGACAACAAATTTTTCGCACTTCTGCTGCTCCAAACGCTTAACCAGAATGACCTAGGGAAAAAAATACACATACCGTTGTAATCGGGCGAGTTTCTACTTCAGGCGCAACAAGAATTTTTGTGTTTGGTCAATCCGTTCGCGAGACATGGGAGTCTGAAGCTAAGAAATTGTTGAGAAGACAAGTTTTTAGCACTTCCGCTGCTCCAAACGCTTAACCAGAATGGCCTAGGGAAACAATACACATACCGCTGTAATCGTACGAGTTTCTAGTATCAGACGCAGCAGGAATTTTTGGGTTTGGTCAATCCGTTCGCGAGATATGGGAGTTTGAAACTAAGAAGTGGTTGAGAAGACAACAAATTTTTCGCACCTTTGTTGCTCCAAACGCTTAACCAGAATGGCCTGGAGAAAAAATACACATACCGTTGTAATCGGGCGAGTTTCTACTTTCAGACGCAGCAGGAATTTTTGGGTATGGTCAATCCGTTCGCGAGATATGGGAGTTTGAAACTAAGAAATGGTTGAGAAGACAACAAATTTTTCGCACTTCTGCTGCTCCAAACGCTTAACCAGAATGGCCTAGGGAGAAAATACACATACCGTTGTAATCGGGCGAGTTTTTACTTTCAGACGCAACAGGAATATTTGGGTTTGGTCAATCCGTTCGCGAGATATGGGCGTTTGAAGCTGAGAAATGTTTGAGAAGACAATAAATTTTTCGCACTTCTGCTGTTCCAAACGCTTAACCAGAATGGCCTAGGGAAAAAATACACATACCATTGTAATCGGGCGAGTTTGTGCTTCAGGCGCAACTGTAATTTTTGTGTTTGGTCAATCCGTTCGCGAGACATGGGAGTCTGAAGCTAAGAAATGGTTGTGAAGACAACAAATTTTTAGCACTTCCGCTGCTCCAAAAGCTTAACCAGAATGGCCTAGGGCAAAATACACATACCGTTGTAATCGTACGAGTTCCTACTTTCAGACGCAGCAGGAATTTTTGTATTTGGTCAATCCGTTCGCGAGACATGGGAGTCTGAAGCTATGAAATGGTTGAGAATACAACAAATTTTTAGCACTTCCGCTGCTCCAAACGCTTAACCAGAATGTCCTAGGGAAACAATACACATACCGTTGTAATCGAACGAGTTTCTACTTTCAGTTGCAGCAGGAATTTTTGGGTTTGGTCAATCCGTTAGCGAGATATGGGAGTTTGAAACTAAGAAGTGGTTGAGAAGACAACAAATTTTTCGCACCTTTGTTGCTCCAAACGCTTAACCAGAATGGCCTGCAGAAAAAATACACATACCGTTGTAATCGGGCGAGTTTCTACATTCAGACGCAACAGGAATTATTGGGTCTGGTCAATCCGTTCGCGAGATATGGGAGATTGGAGCTAAGAAATGGTTGGGATGACAACAAATTTTTCGCACTCCTGCTGCTCCAAACGCTTAACCAGAATGGCCTAGGGAAGATATACACATACTATTGTAATCGGGCGAGTTTCTACTTTCAGACGCAACAGGAATTTTTGCGTTTCGTCTATCCGTTCGCGAGATATGGGAGTTTGAGGCTAAGAAATGGTTGCAAAGGCAACAAATTTTTCGCACTCCTGCTGCTCCAAACGCTTAACCAGAATGACCTAGGGAAAATAAACACTCACCGTTGTAATCGGGAGAGTTTCTACTTTCACACGCAACAGGAATTTTTGGGTTTGGTCAATCCGTTCGCGAGATATGGGGGTTTGAAGCTAAGAAATGGTTGTGTGGGCAACAAATTTCGCGCACTTCTGCTGCTCTAAACGCTTAACCAGAATGGCCTAGGGAAAAAATACACATACCGTTGAAATCGGGAGAGTTTCTACTTTCAGACGCAGCAGGAATTTTTGGGTTCTGTCAATCCGTTCGCGAGATATGGGAGTTTGAAGCTAAGAAATGGTTGTGAAGGCAACAAATTGTTCGCACTTCTGCTGCTCCAAACGCTTAACCAGAATGGCCCAGGGAGAAAATAGACATACCGTTGTAATCGGGCGAGTTTCTACTTTCAGACGCAACAGGAATTTTTGGGTTTGGTCAATCCGTCGCGAGATATGGGGGTTTGAAGCTAAGAACTGTTTGAGAAGACAACAAATTTTTCCCACTTCCGCTGCTCCAAACGCTTAACCAGAATGGCCTAGGGAAACAATACACATACCGCTGTAATCGTACGAGTTTCTAGTATCAGACGCAGCAGGAATTTTTGGGTCTGGTCAATCCGTTCGCGAGATAAGGGAGTTTGAAACTAAGAAATGGTGGAGAAGACAACAAATTTTTCGCAATTTTGCTGCTACAAACGCTTAACCAGAATGGCCTGGAGAAAAAATACACATACCGTTGTAATCGGGCGAGTTTCTACTTTCAGACGCAACATGAATATTTGGGTTTGGTCAATCCGTTCGCGAGATATGGGCGTTTGAAGCTAAGAAATGTTTGAGAAGACAACAAATTTTTCGCACTTCTGCTGCTCCAAACGCTTAACCAGAATGGCCTGGAGAAAAAATACACATACCGTTGTTATCGGGCGAGTTTCTACTTTCAGACGCAGCAGGAATTTTTGGGTTTGGTCAATCCGTTCGCGAGATATGGGAGTTTGAAACTAAGAATTGTTTGAGAAGACAACAAATTTTTCGCAATTCTGCTGCTCCAAACGCTTAACCAGAATCGCCTAGGGGAAAAATACTCATACCGTTGTAATCGGGCGAGTTTCTACTTTCAGACGCAATAGGAATTTTTGGGTTTGGTGAATCCGTTCGCGAGATATGGGAGTTTGAAGCTAAGAAATGGTTGAGAAAGCAATAAATTGTTCGCACTTCTGGTGCTCCAAACGCTTAACCAGAATGGCCCAGGGAAAAAATAGACATACCGTTGTTATCGGGCGAGTTTCTTCTTTCAGACGCAATAGGAATTTTTGGGTTTGGTCAATCCGTTCGCGAGATATGGGAGTTTGCAGCTAAGAAATGGTTCCGGAGACAACAAATTTTTTGCAATTCTGCTGCTCCAAACGCTTAACCAGAATGGCCTAGGGGAAAAACAGACATACCTTCGTAATCGGGCGAACTTCTACTTTCAGACGCAATAGGAATTTTTGGGTTTGGTCAATCCGTTCGCGAGATATGGGAGTTTGAAGCTAAGAAATAGTTGAGAAGGCAACAAATTTTGCGCATTTCTGCTGCTCCAAACGCTTAACCAGATTGGCCTAGGGAAAGAATACACATTTCGTTGTAATCGAGCGAGTTTCTACTTTCAGACGCAGCAGGAATTTTTGGGTTTGGCCTAACCGTTCGCGGGATATGGGAGATTGAAGCTAAGAAATGGTTAAGTAGGCAACAAATTTTGTGCAATTCTGCTGCTCCAAACACTTAACCAGAATGGCCCAGGGAAAAAATAGACAAACCGTTGTTATCGGGCGAGTTTCAAATTTCAGTCGCAATAGGAATTTTTGGGTTTGGTAAATCCGTTCGCCAGATATGGGAGTTTGAAGCTATGAAATGGTTGAGTAGGCAACAAATTTTGCGCACTTCTGCTGCTCCAAACACTTAACCAGAATGATCTAGAGAAGAAATACTCATACCGTTGTAATCGGGGAGTTTCTTCTTTCCGACGCAGCAGGAATTCTTGGGTTTTTTCAAACCGTTCGCGAGATGTGGGAGTTTGAAGCTAAGAAATGGTTGAGAAGGCAAAAAATTTTTCGCAATTCTGCTGCTCCAAACGCTTAACCAAAATGGCCTAGGGAAAAAATACACATACCGTTGTAATCGGGCGAGTTTCTACTTTCAGATGCAACAGGAATTTTTTTGTTATGTCAATCCGTTCGCGAGATATGGGAGTTTGAAGCTAAGAAATGGTTGAGAAGACAACAAATTTTTCGCAATTCTGCTGCTCCAAACGCTTAACCAGAATGGCCTATTGAAAAAATACACATACCGCTGTAGTCGGGCGAGTTTCTACTTTCAGAAGCAACTCGAATTTTTGGGTTAGGTCAATCCGTTCGCGAGATATGGGAGTTTGAGGCCAAGAAATGTTTGAGAAGGCAAAACATTTTTCGCAATTCTGCTGCTCCAAACGCTTAACCAGAATGGGCTAGGGAAAAAAAACACATACCGTTGTAATCGGGCGAGTTTCTACTTTCAGATGCAATAGGAATTTTTGGGTTAGGTCAATCCGTTCGCGAGATATGGGAGTTTGAGGCTAAGAAATGGTTGAGAAGGCAACAAATTTTTCGCACTTCTGCTGCTCAAAACGCTTAACCAGAATGGCCTAGGGAAAAAATAAGCATACCGTTGTAATCGGGCGAGTTTCTACTTTCAAACACAGCAGGAACTATTGGGTTTGGTCAATCCGTTCGCGAGATATGGGAGTTTCCGGCTAAGAAATTGTTCAGAAGAAAACAAATTTTTCCTCCTTCTGCTGCTCCAAACGCTTAACCAGAATGGTCTAGGGAAAAAATACACATACATTTTTAATCGGGAGAGCATCTACTTTCAGACGCAGCAGGAATTATTGGGTTTGGTCAATCCGTTCGCGAGATATGGGAGTTTTAAGCCAAGAAATGGTTGCGCAGGCAACAAATTTTGCGCACTTCTGCTGCTCCAAACGCTTAACAAGAATGGCCTAGGAAAATAATACACATACCTTTGCAATCGGGAGAGCTTCTACTTTCAGACGCAATACGAATTTTTTGGTTCGGTCAATCCGATCGCGAGATATGGGTGTTTGAAACTAAGAAATGGTTGAGAAGCCAACAAATTTTTCGCAGTTCTGCTCCTCGAAACGCTTAACCAGAATGGACTAGGGGAAAAATACACATACCGTTGTAATCGGGCGAGTTTCTACTTTCAGACCCAATAGGAATTTTTGGGTTTGCTGAATCCGTTCTGGAGATATGGGAGTTTGAAGCTAAGGAATGGTTGAGTTGGCAACAAATTTTGCGCACTTCTGCTGCTCCAAACGCTTAACCAGAAAGGCCTAGGGAAAAAATACACATACCGTTGTAATCGGGAGAGTTTCTACTTTCACACGCAACAGGAATTTTTGGGTTTCGTCAATCCGTTCGCGAGATATGGGAGTTTGAGGCTAAGAAATGGTTGAGAAGGCAACAAATTTTTCGCACTTCTGCTGCTCAAAACGCTTAACCAGAATGGCCTAGGGAAAAAATAAACATACCGTTGTAATCGGGCGAGTTTCTACTTTCAAACACAGCAGGAACTATTGGGTTTGGTCAATCCGTTCGCGAGATATAGGAGTTTCCGGCTATGAAATGGTTCAGAAGACAACAAATTTTTCGCACTTCTGCTGCTCCAAACACTTAACCAGAAAGGCCTAGGGAAAAAATACACATACCGTTGTAATCGGGCGAGTTTCTACTTTCAGACGCAGCAGGAATTTTTGGGTTAGGTCAATCCATTCGCGAGATATGGGAGTTTGAAGCCAAGAAATGGTTGAGAAGGCATAGAATTTTTCGCAATTCTGCTGCTCCAAACGCTTAACTAGAATGGCCTATTGAAAAAATACACATACCTTTGTAATCGGGCGAGTTTCTACTTTCACACGCAACAGGAATTTTTGGGTTAGGTCAATCCGTTCGCGAGATATGGGAGTTTGAAGCCAAGAAATGGTTGAGAAGCCATAGAATTTTTCGCAATTCTGCTGATCCAAACGCTTAACCAGAATGGCCTAGGGAAAAAATACACATACCTTTGTAATCGGGCGAGTTTCTACTTTCGGATGCAACAGGGATTTTTAGGTTAGGACAATCCGTTCGCGAGATATGGCAGTTTGAAGCCAAGAAATGGTTGAGAAGGCAAAACATTTTTCGCAATTCTGCTGCTCCAAACGCTTAACCAGAATGGCCTAGGGAAAAAATACGCATACCGTTGTAATCGGGCGAGTTTCTACTTTCAGACGCAGCAGGAATTTTTGGGTTTGGTCAATCCGTTCGCGAGATATGGGACATTCAAGCTAAGAAATGGTTGAGAAGACAACAAATTTTTCGCAATTCTGCTGCTCCAAACGCTTAACCAGAATGGCCTAGGGAAAAAATACACATACCTTTGTAATGGGGCGAGTTTCTACTTTCAGATGCAATAGGAATTTTTGGGTTAGGTCAATCTGTTCGCGAGATATGGGAGTTTGAAGACAAGAAATGGTTGAGAAGGCAAAAATTTTTTTGCAATTCTGCTGCTCCAAACGCTTAACCAGAATGGCCTACGGAACAAATACACATACCGTTGTAATCGGGCGAGTTTCTACTTTCAGACGCAACAGGAATTTTTGGGTTAAGTCAATCCGTTCCCGAGATATGGGTGTCTGAAGCTACGAAATGGTCGAGAAGACAACAAATTTTTCGCACTTCTGCTGCTCCAAACGCTTAACAAGAATGGCCTAGGGAAAAAATACGCATACCGTTGTAATCGGGCGAGTTTCTA
Source organism: Ptiloglossa arizonensis (assembly GCF_051014685.1). Lineage (NCBI taxonomy): Eukaryota > Metazoa > Arthropoda > Insecta > Hymenoptera > Colletidae > Ptiloglossa > Ptiloglossa arizonensis. Next base: position 328,203 of record NW_027478942.1, read on the forward strand.
CTTTCGGATGCAATAGGAGTTTGAAAACAAGAAATGGTTGAGAAGGCAACAATTTTTTCGCAATTCTGCTGCTCCAAACGCTTAACCAGAATGGCCTACGGAAAAAATACACATACCGTTGTAATCGGGCGAGTTTCTACTTTCAGAAGCAATAGGAATTTTTGGGTTAGGTCAATCCGTTCGCGAGATATGGCAGTTTGAAGCCAAGAAATGGTTGAGAAGGCAAAAAATTTTTCGCAATTCTGCTGCTCCAAACGCTTAAGCAGAATGGCCTAGGGAAAAAATACACATACCGTTGTAATCGGGCGAGTTTCTATTTTCAAATGCAACAGGAATTTTTGGGTTAAGTCAATCCGTTCGCGAGATGTGGGAGTTTGAAGCTAAGAAATGGTCGAGAAGACAACAAATTTTTCGCACTTCTGCTGCTCCAAACACTTAACCAGAATGGCCTAGGGATAAAATACTCATACCGTTGTAATCGGGCGAGTTTCTACTTTCAGATGCAACAGGAATTGTTGGGTTAGGTCAATCCGTTCGTGAGATATGGGAGTTTGAAGCCAAGAAATGGTTGAGAATGCAAAAAATTTTTCGCAATTCTGCTGCTCCAAACGCTTAACCAGAATGGCCTAGGGAAAAAATACACATACCTTTGTAATCGGGCGAGTTTCTACTTTCAGAAGCAATAGGAATTTTTGGGTTAGGTCAATCCGTTCGCGAGATATGGCAGTTTGAAGCCAAGAAATGGTTGAGAAGGCATACAATTTTTCGCAATTCTGCTGCTCCAAACGCTTAACCAGAATGGCCTATTGAAAAAATACACATACCTTTGTAATCGGGCGAGTTTCTACTTTCGGATGCAACAGGAATTTTTGGGTTAGGTCAACCCGTTCGCGAGGTATGGGTGATTGAAGCCAAGAAATGGTTGAGACGGCAAAAAATTTTTCGCAATTCTGCGAAATTTTTGGGTTAGGTCAATCTGTTCGCGAGATATGGGAGTTTGAAGACAAGAAATGGTTGAGAAAGCAAAAATTTTTTCGCAATTCTGCTGCTCCAAACGCTTAACCAGAATGGCCTACGGAAAAAATACACATACCGTTGTAATCGGGCGAGTTTCTACTTTCAGATGCAATAGGAATTTTTGGGTTAGGTCAATCCGTTCGCGAGAATTGGGAGTTTGAAAACAAGAAATGGTTGAGAAGGCAACAATTTTTTCGCAATTCTGCTGCTCCAAACGCTTAACCAGAATGGCCTAGGGAAAAAATACACATACCTTTGTAATGGGGCGAGTTTCTACTTTCAGATGCAACAGGAATTTTTGGGTTATGTCAATCCGTTCGCGAGATATTGCAGTTTGAAGCCAAGAAATGGTTGAGAAGGCAAAAAATTTTTCGCAATTCTGCTGCTCCAAACGCTTAACCAGAATGTCCTATGGAAAAAATACACATACCGCTGTAGTCGGGCGAGTTTCTACTTTCAGAAGCAATAGGAATTTTTGGGTTAGGTCAATCCGTTGGCGAGATATGGTAGTTTGAAGCCAAGAAATGGTTGAGAAGGCAAAAAAATTTTCGCAATTCTGCTGCTCCAAACGCTTAACCAGAATGGCCTATTGAAAAATTACACATACCTTTGTAATCGGGCGAGTTTCTACTTTCAGATGCAATAGGAATTTTTGGGTTAGGTCAATCCGTTCGCGAGATATGGGAGTTTGAGGCCAAGAAATGGTTGAGAAGGCAAAACATTTTTCGCAATTCTGCTGCTCCAAACGCTTAACCAGAATGGCCTAGGGAAAAAATACGCATACCGTTGTAATGGGGCGAGTTTCTACTTTCAGACGCAGCAGGAATTTTTGGGTTTGGTCAATCCGTTCGCGAGATATGGGACATTCAAGCTAAGAAATGGTTGAGATGACAACAAATTTTTCGCAATTCTGCTGCTCCAAACGCTTAACCAGAATGGCCTAGGGAAAAAATACACATACCTTTGTAATGGGGCGAGTTTCTACTTTCAGATGCAATAGGAATTTTTGGGTTAGGTCAATCTGTTCGCGAGATATGGGAGTTTGAAGACAAGAAATGGTTGAGAAGGCAAAAATTTTTTCGCAATTCTGCTGCTCCAAACGCTTAACCAGAATGGCCTACGGAAAAAATACACATACCGTTGTAATCGGGCGAGTTTCTACTTTCAGACGCAACAGGAATTTTTGGGTTAAGTCAATCCGTTCCCGAGATATGGGAGTCTGAAGCTACGAAATGGTCGAGAAGACAACAAATTTTTCGCACTTCTGCTGCTCCAAACGCTTAACAAGAATGGCCTAGGGAAAAAATACGCATACCGTTGTAATCGGGCGAGTTTCTACTTTCGGATGCAATAGGAGTTTGAAAACAAGAAATGGTTGAGAAGGCAACAATTTTTTCGCAATTCTGCTGCTCCAAACGCTTAACCAGAATGGCCTACGGAAAAAATACACACACCGTTGTAATCGGGCGAGTTTCTACTTTCAGAAGCAATAGGAATTTTTGGGTTAGGTCAATCCGTTCGCGAGATATGGCAGTTTGAAGCCAAGAAATGGTTGAGAAGGCAAAAAATTTTTCGCAATTCTGCTGCTCCAAACGCTTAAGCAGAATGGCCTAGGGAAAAAATACACATACCGTTGTAATCGGGCGAGTTTCTACTTTCAAATGCAACAGGAATTGTTGGGTTAAGTCAATCCGTTCGCGAGATATGGGAGTTTGAAGCTAAGAAATGGTCGAGAAGACAACAAATTTTTCGCACTTCTGCTGCTCCAAACACTTAACCAGAATGGCCTAGGGATAAAATACGCATACCGTTGTAATCGGGCGAGTTTCTACTTTCAGATGCAACAGGAATTTTTGGGTTAGGTCAATCCGTTCGTGAGATATGGGAGTTTGAAGCCAAGAAATGGTTGAGAATGCAAAAAATTTTTCGCAATTCTGCTGCTCCAAACGCTTAACCAGAATGGCCTAGGGAAAAAATACACATACCTTTGAAATGGGGCGAGTTTCTACTTTCAGATGCAACAGGAATTTTTGGGTTAGGTCAATCCGTTCGCGAGATATGGGAGTTTGAAGACAAGAAATGGTTGAGAAGGCAAAAATTTTTTCGCAATTCTGCTGCTCCAAACGCTCAACCAGAATGGCCTACGGAAAAAATACACATACCGTTGTAATCGGGCGAGTTTCTACTTTCAGAAGCAATAGGAATTTTTGGGTTAGGTCAATCTGTTCGCGAGATATGGCAGTTTGAAGCCAAGAAATGGTTGAGAAGGCAAAAAATTTTTCGCAATTCTGCTGCTCCAAACGCTTAACCAGAATGGCCTATTGAAAAAATACACATACCGTTGTAATCGGGCGAGTTTCTACATTCAGATGCAATAGGAATTTTTGGGTTAGGTCAATCCGTTCGCGAGATATGGGAGTTTGAAAACAAGAAATGGTTGAGAAGGCAACTATTTTTTCGCAATTCTGCTGCTCCAAACGCTTAACCAGAATGGCCTAGGGAAAAAATACACATACCGTTGTAATCGGGTGAGTTTCTAGTTTCAGATGCAACGGGAATTTTTGGGTCAAGTCAATCCGTTCGCGAGATATGGGAGTTTGAAGCTAAGAAATGGTTGAGAAGGCATACAATTTTTCGCAATTCTGCTGCTCCAAACGCTTAACCAGAATGGCCTATTGAAAAAATACACATACCGCTGTAGTCAGGCGAGTTTCTACTTTCAGAAGCAATAGGAATTTTTGGGTTAGGTCAATCCGTTCGCGAGATATGGCAGTATGAAGCCAAGAAATGGTTGAGAATGCAAAAAATTTTTCGCAATTCTGCTGCTCCAAACGCTTAACCAGAATGGCCTAGGGAAAAAACACACATACCGTTGTAATCGGGTGAGTTTCTAGTTTCAGATGCAACGGGAATTTTTGGGTCAAGTCAATCCGTTCGCGAGATATGGGAGTTTGAAGCTAAGAAATGGTTGAGAAGGCATACAATTTTTCGCAATTCTGCTGCTCCAACCGCTTAACCAGAATGGCCTATGGAAAAAATACACATACCGCTGTAGTCGGGCGAGTTTCTACTTTCAGAAGCAATAGGAATTTTTGGGTTAGGTCAATCCGTTCGCGAGATATGGCAGTTTGAAGCCAAGAAATGGTTGAGAAGGCAAAAAATTTTTCGCAATTCTGCTGCTCCAAACGCTTAACCAGAATGGCCTATTGAAAAAATACACATACCTTTGTAATCGGGCGAGTTTCTACTTTCAGATTCAATAGGAATTTTTGAGTTAGGTCAATCCGTTCGCGAGATATGGGAGTTAGCAGAAAAGAAATGGTTGAGAAGGCAAAAATTTTTTCGCAATTCTGCTGCTCCAAACGCTTAACCAGAATGGCCTACGGAAAAAATACACATACCGTTGTAATCGGGCGAGTTTCTGCTTTCGGATGCAACAGGAATTTTTGGGTTAGGTCAATCCGTTCCCGAGATATTGCAGTTTGAAGCCAAGAAATGGTTGAGAAGGCAAAAAATTTTTCGCAATTCTGCTGCTCCAAACGCTTAACCAGAATGGCCTATGGAAAAAATACACATACCGCTGTAGTCGGGCGAGTTTCTACTTTCAGAAGCAATAGGAATTTTTGGGTTAGGTCAATCCTTTCGCGAGATATGGGAGTTTGAAGACAAGAAATGGTTGAGAAGGCAAACATTTTTTCGTAATTCTGCTGCTCCAAACGCTTAACCAGAATGGCCTACGGAAAAAATACACATACCGTTGTAATCGGGCGAGTTTCTACTTTCAAATGCAACAGGAATTTTTGGATTAAGTCAACCCGTTCGCGAGATATCGGAGTTTGAAGCTAAGAAATGGTCGAGAAGACAACAAATTTTTCGCACTTCTGCTGCTCCAAACACTTAACCAGAATGGCCTAGGGAAAAAATACGCATACCGTTGTAATCGGGCGAGTTTCTACTTTCAGATGCAATAGGAATTTTTGGGTTAGGTCAATCCGTTCGCGAGATATGGGAGTTAGCAGAAAAGAAATGGTTGAGAAGGCAAAAATTTTTTCGCAATTCTGCTGCTCCAAACGCTTAACCAGAATGGCCTACGGAAAAAATACACATACCGTTGTAATCGGGCGAGTTTCTGCTTTCGGATGCAACAGGAATTTTTGGGTTAGGTCAATCCGTTCCCGAGATATTGCAGTTTGAAGCCAAGAAATGGTTGAGAAGGCAAAAAATTTTTCGCAATTCTGCTGCTCCAAACGCTTAACCAGAATGGCCTATGGAAAAAATACACATACCGCTGTAGTCGGGCGAGTTTCTACTTTCAGAAGCAATAGGAATTTTTGGGTTAGGTCAATCCTTTCGCGAGATATGGGAGTTTGAAGACAAGAAATGGTTGAGAAGGCAAACATTTTTTCGTAATTCTGCTGCTCCAAACGCTTAACCAGAATGGCCTACGGAAAAAATACACATACCGTTGTAATCGGGCGAGTTTCTACTTTCAAATGCAACAGGAATTTTTGGATTAAGTCAACCCGTTCGCGAGATATCGGAGTTTGAAGCTAAGAAATGGTCGAGAAGACAACAAATTTTTCGCACTTCTGCTGCTCCAAACACTTAACCAGAATGGCCTAGGGAAAAAATACGCATACCGTTGTAATCGGGCGAGTTTCTACTTTCAGATGCAATAGGAATTTTTGGGTTAGGTCAATCCGTTCGCGAGATATGGGAGTTTGAAAACAAGAAATGGTTGAGAAGGCAACAATTTTTTCGCAATTCTGCGGCTCCAAACGCTTAACCAGAATGGCCTAGGGAAAAAATACACATACCGTTGTAATCGGGTGAGTTTCTAGTTTCAGATGCAACGGGAATTTTTGGGTCAAGTCAATCCGTTCGCGAGATATGGGAGTTTGAAGCTAAGAAATGGTTGAGAAGGCATACAATTTTTCGCAATTCTGCTGCTCCAACCGCTTAACCAGAATGGCCTATGGAAAAAATACACATACCGCTGTAGTCGGGCGAGTTTCTACTTTCAGAAGCAATAGGAATTTTTGGGTTAGGTCAATCCGTTCGCGAGATATGGCAGTTTGAAACCAAGAAATGGTTGAGAAGGCAAAAAATTTTTCGCAATTCTGCTGCTCCAAACGCTTAACCAGAATGGCCTATTGAAAAAATACACATACCGTTGTAATCGGGCGAGTTTCTACATTCAGATGCAATAGGAATTTTTGGGTTAGGTCAATCCGTTCGCGAGATATGGGAGTTTGAAAACAAGAAATGGTTGAGAAGGCAACAATTTTTTCGCAATTCTGCTGCTCCAAACGCTTAACCAGAATGGCCTAGGGAAAAAATACACATACCGTTGTAATCGGGTGAGTTTCTAGTTTCAGATGCAACGGGAATTTTTGGGTCAAGTCAATCCGTTCGCGAGATATGGGAGTTTGAAGCTAAGAAATGGTTGAGAAGGCATACAATTTTTCGCAATTCTGCTGCTCCAAACGCTTAACCAGAATGGCCTATTGAAAAAATACACATACCGCTGTAGTCAGGCGAGTTTCTACTTTCAGAAGCAATAGGAATTTTTGGGTTAGGTCAATCCGTTCGCGAGATATGGCAGTATGAAGCCAAGAAATGGTTGAGAATGCAAAAAATTTTTCGCAATTCTGCTGCTCCAAACGCTTAACCAGAATGGCCTAGGGAAAAAACACACATACCGTTGTAATCGGGTGAGTTTCTAGTTTCAGATGCAACGGGAATTTTTGGGTCAAGTCAATCCGTTCGCGAGATATGGGAGTTTGAAGCTAAGAAATGGTTGAGAAGGCATACAATTTTTCGCAATTCTGCTGCTCCAACCGCTTAACCAGAATGGCCTATGGAAAAAATACACATACCGCTGTAGTCGGGCGAGTTTCTACTTTCAGAAGCAATAGGAATTTTTGGGTTAGGTCAATCCGTTCGCGAGATATGGCAGTTTGAAGCCAAGAAATGGTTGAGAGGGCAAAAAATTTTTCGCAATTCTGCTGCTCCAAACGCTTAACCAGAATGGCCTATTGAAAAAATACACATACCTTTGTAATCGGGCGAGTTTCTACTTTCAGATTCAATAGGAATTTTTGAGTTAGGTCAATCCGTTCGCGAGATATGGGAGTTAGCCGAAAAGAAATGGTTGAGAAGGCAAAAATTTTTTCGCAATTCTGCTGCTCCAAACGCTTAACCAGAATGGCCTACGGAAAAAATACACATACCGTTGTAATCGGGCGAGTTTCTGCTTTCGGATGCAACAGGAATTTTTGGGTTAGGTCAATCCGTTCCCGAGATATTGCAGTTTGAAGCCAAGAAATGGTTGAGAAGGCAAAAAATTTTTCGCAATTCTGCTGCTCCAAACGCTTAACCAGAATGGCCTATGGAAAAAATACACATACCGCTGTAGTCGGGCGAGTTTCTACTTTCAGAAGCAATAGGAATTTTTGGGTTAGGTCAATCCTTTCGCGAGATATGGGAGTTTGAAGACAAGAAATGGTTGAGAAGGCAAACATTTTTTCGTAATTCTGCTGCTCCAAACGCTTAACCAGAATGGCCTACGGAAAAAATACACATACCGTTGTAATCGGGCGAGTTTCTACTTTCAAATGCAACAGGAATTTTTGGATTAAGTCAACCCGTTCGCGAGATATCGGAGTTTGAAGCTAAGAAATGGTCGAGAAGACAACAAATTTTTCGCACTTCTGCTGCTCCAAACACTTAACCAGAATGGCCTAGGGAAAAAATACGCATACCGTTGTAATCGGGCGAGTTTCTACTTTCAGATGCAATAGGAATTTTTGGGTTAGGTCAATCCGTTCGCGAGATATGGGAGTTAGCAGAAAAGAAATGGTTGAGAAGGCAAAAATTTTTTCGCAATTCTGCTGCTCCAAACGCTTAACCAGAATGGCCTACGGAAAAAATACACATACCGTTGTAATCGGGCGAGTTTCTGCTTTCGGATGCAACAGGAATTTTTGGGTTAGGTCAATCCGTTCCCGAGATATTGCAGTTTGAAGCCAAGAAATGGTTGAGAAGGCAAAAAATTTTTCGCAATTCTGCTGCTCCAAACGCTTAACCAGAATGGCCTATGGAAAAAATACACATACCGCTGTAGTCGGGCGAGTTTCTACTTTCAGAAGCAATAGGAATTTTTGGGTTAGGTCAATCCTTTCGCGAGATATGGGAGTTTGAAGACAAGAAATGGTTGAGAAGGCAAACATTTTTTCGTAATTCTGCTGCTCCAAACGCTTAACCAGAATGGCCTACGGAAAAAATACACATACCGTTGTAATCGGGCGAGTTTCTACTTTCAAATGCAACAGGAATTTTTGGATTAAGTCAACCCGTTCGCGAGATATCGGAGTTTGAAGCTAAGAAATGGTCGAGAAGACAACAAATTTTTCGCACTTCTGCTGCTCCAAACACTTAACCAGAATGGCCTAGGGAAAAAATACGCATACCGTTGTAATCGGGCGAGTTTCTACTTTCAGATGCAATAGGAATTTTTGGGTTAGGTCAATCCGTTCGCGAGATATGGGAGTTTGAAAACAAGAAATGGTTGAGAAGGCAACAATTTTTTCGCAATTCTGCTGCTCCAAACGCTGAACCAGAATGGCCTAGGGAAAAAATACACATACCGTTGTAATCGGGTGAGTTTCTAGTTTCAGATGCAACGGGAATTTTTGGGTCAAGTCAATCCGTTCGCGAGATATGGGAGTTTGAAGCTAAGAAATGGTTGAGAAGGCATACAATTTTTCGCAATTCTGCTGCTCCAAACGCTTAACCAGAATGGCCTATTGAAAAAATACACATACCGCTGTAGTCAGGCGAGTTTCTACTTTCAGAAGCAATAGGAATTTTTGGGTTAGGTCAATCCGTTCGCGAGATATGGCAGTATGAAGCCAAGAAATGGTTGAGAATGCAAAAAATTTTTCGCAATTCTGCTGCTCCAAACGCTTAACCAGAATGGCCTAGGGAAAAAACACACATACCGTTGTAATCGGGTGAGTTTCTAGTTTCAGATGCAACGGGAATTTTTGGGTCAAGTCAATCCGTTCGCGAGATATGGGAGTTTGAAGCTAAGAAATGGTTGAGAAGGCATACAATTTTTCGCAATTCTGCTGCTCCAACCGCTTAACCAGAATGGCCTATGGAAAAAATACACATACCGCTGTAGTCGGGCGAGTTTCTACTTTCAGAAGCAATAGGAATTTTTGGGTTAGGTCAATCCGTTCGCGAGATATGGCAGTTTGAAGCCAAGAAATGGTTGAGAAGGCAAAAAATTTTTCGCAATTCTGCTGCTCCAAACGCTTAACCAGAATGGCCTATTGAAAAAATACACATACCGTTGTAATCGGGCGAGTTTCTACATTCAGATGCAATAGGAATTTTTGGGTTAGGTCAATCCGTTCGCGAGATATGGGAGTTTGAAAACAAGAAATGGTTGAGAAGGCAACAATTTTTTCGCAATTCTGCTGCTCCAAACGCTTAACCAGAATGGCCTAGGGAAAAAATACACATACCGTTGTAATCGGGTGAGTTTCTAGTTTCAGATGCAACGGGAATTTTTGGGTCAAGTCAATCCGTTCGCGAGATATGGGAGTTTGAAGCTAAGAAATGGTTGAGAAGGCATACAATTTTTCGCAATTCTGCTGCTCCAAACGCTTAACCAGAATGGCCTATTGAAAAAATACACATACCGCTGTAGTCAGGCGAGTTTCTACTTTCAGAAGCAATAGGAATTTTTGGGTTAGGTCAATCCGTTCGCGAGATATGGCAGTATGAAGCCAAGAAATGGTTGAGAATGCAAAAAATTTTTCGCAATTCTGCTGCTCCAAACGCTTAACCAGAATGGCCTAGGGAAAAAACACACATACCGTTGTAATCGGGTGAGTTTCTAGTTTCAGATGCAACGGGAATTTTTGGGTCAAGTCAATCCGTTCGCGAGATATGGGAGTTTGAAGCTAAGAAATGGTTGAGAAGGCATACAATTTTTCGCAATTCTGCTGCTCCAACCGCTTAACCAGAATGGCCTATGGAAAAAATACACATACCGCTGTAGTCGGGCGAGTTTCTACTTTCAGAAGCAATAGGAATTTTTGGGTTAGGTCAATCCGTTCGCGAGATATGGCAGTTTGAAGCCAAGAAATGGTTGAGAGGGCAAAAAATTTTTCGCAATTCTGCTGCTCCAAACGCTTAACCAGAATGGCCTATTGAAAAAATACACATACCTTTGTAATCGGGCGAGTTTCTACTTTCAGATTCAATAGGAATTTTTGAGTTAGGTCAATCCGTTCGCGAGATATGGGAGTTTGAAGACAAGAAATGGTTGAGAAGGCAAACATTTTTTCGTAATTCTGCTGCTCCAAACGCTTAACCAGAATGGCCTACGGAAAAAATACACATACCGTTGTAATCGGGCGAGTTTCTACTTTCAAATGCAACAGGAATTTTTGGATTTAGTCAACCCGTTCGCGAGATATCGGAGTTTGAAGCTAAGAAATGGTCGAGAAGACAACAAATTTTTCGCACTTCTGCTGCTCCAAACACTTAACCAGAATGGCCTAGGGAAAAAATACGCATACCGTTGTAATCGGGCGAGTTTCTACTTTCAGATGCAATAGGAATTTTTGGGTTAGGTCAATCCGTTCGCGAGATATGGGAGTTAGCAGAAAAGAAATGGTTGAGAAGGCAAAAATTTTTTCGCAATTCTGCTGCTCCAAACGCTTAACCAGAATGGCCTACGGAAAAAATACACATACCGTTGTAATCGGGCGAGTTTCTGCTTTCGGATGCAACAGGAATTTTTGGGTTAGGTCAATCCGTTCCCGAGATATTGCAGTTTGAAGCCAAGAAATGGTTGAGAAGGCAAAAAATTTTTCGCAATTCTGCTGCTCCAAACGCTTAACCAGAATGGCCTATGGAAAAAATACACATACCGCTGTAGTCGGGCGAGTTTCTACTTTCAGAAGCAATAGGAATTTTTGGGTTAGGTCAATCCTTTCGCGAGATATGGGAGTTTGAAGACAAGAAATGGTTGAGAAGGCATACAATTTTTCGCAATTCTGCTGCTCCAAACGCTTAACCAGAATGGCCTAGGGAAAAAATACACATACCGTTGTAATCGGGTGAGTTTCTAGTTTCAGATGCAACGGGAATTTTTGGGTCAAGTCAATCCGTTCGCGAGATATGGGAGTTTGAAGCTAAGAAATGGTTGAGAAGGCATACAATTTTTCGCAATTCTGCTGCTCCAAACGCTTAACCAGAATGGCATATTGAAAAAATACACATACCGCTGTAGTCAGGCGAGTTTCTACTTTCAGAAGCAATAGGAATTTTTGGGTTAGGTCAATCCGTTCGCGAGATATGGCAGTATGAAGCCAAGAAATGGTTGAGAATGCAAAAAATTTTTCGCAATTCTGCTGCTCCAAACGCTTAACCAGAATGGCCTACGGAAAAAATACACATACCGTTGTAATCGGGCGAGTTTCTACTTTCAAATGCAACAGGAATTTTTGGATTAAGTCAACCCGTTCGCGAGATATCGGAGTTTGAAGCTAAGAAATGGTCGAGAAGACAACAAATTTTTCGCACTTCTGCTGCTCCAAACACTTAACCAGAATGGCCTAGGGAAAAAATACACATACCGCTGTAGTCGGGCGAGTTTCTACTTTCAGAAGCAATAGGAATTTTTGGGTTAGGTCAATCCGTTCGCGAGATATGGCAGTATGAAGCCAAGAAATGGTTGAGAATGCAAAAAATTTTTCGCAATTCTGCTGCTCCAAACGCTTAGCCAGAATGGCCTAGGGAAAAAATACACATACCTTTGTAATGGGGCGAGTTTCTACTTTCAGATGCAACAGGAATTTTTGGGTTAGGTCAATCCGTTCGCGAGATATGGGAGTTTGAAGCCAAGAAATGGTTGAGAAGGCAAAAAATTTTTCGCAATTCTGCTGCTCCAAACGCTTAACCAGAATGGCCTATTGAAAAATAGACCTACCGTTGTAATCGGGCGAGTTTCTACTTTCAGATGCAATAGGAATTTTTGGGTTAGGTCAATCCGTTCGCGAGATATGGGAGTTTGAAGACAAGAAATGGTTGAGAAGGCAAAAATTTTTTCGCAATTCTGCTGCTCCAAACGCTTAACCAGAATGGCCTAGGGAAAAAATACACATACCGTTGTAATCGGGCGAGTTTCTACTTTCAGATGCAACAGGAATTTTTGGGTCAAGTCAATACCTTCGCGAGATATGGCAGTTTGAAGCTAAGAAATGGTCGAGAAGACATCAAATTTTTCGCACTTCTGCTGCTCCAAACGCTTAACCAGAATGACCTAGGGAAAAAATACGCATACCGTTGTAATCGGGCGAGTTTCCACTTTCAGATGCAATAGGTATTTTTGGGTTAGGTCAATCCGTTCGCGAGATATGGGAGTTTGAAGACAAGAAATGGTTGAGAAGGCAAAAAATTTTTCGCAATTCTGCTGCTCCAAACGCTTAGCCAGAATGGCCCAGGGAAAAAATACACATACCGCTGTAGTTGGGCGAGTTTCTACTTTCAGAAGCAATAGGAATTTTTGGGTTAGGTCAATCCTATCGCGAGATATGGGAGTTTGAAGACAAGAAATGGTTGAGAAGGCAAAAATTTTTTCGTAATTCTGCTGCTCCAAACGCTTAACCAGAATGGCCTACGGAAAAAATACACATACCGTTGTAATCGGGCGAGTTTCTACTTTCAGAAGCAATAGGAATTTTTGGGTTAGGTCAATCCTTTCGCGAGGTATGGGAGTTTGAAGACAAGAAATGGTTGAGAAGGCAAAAATTTTTTCGTAATTCTGCTGCTCCAAACGCTTAACCAGAATGGCCTAGGGAAAAAATACACATACCGTTGTAATCGGGTGAGTTTCTAGTTTCAGATGCAACGGGAATTTTTGGGTCAAGTCAATCCGTTCGCGAGATATGGGAGTTTGAAGCTAAGAAATGGTTGAGAAGGCATACAATTTTTCGCAATTCTGCCGCTCCAAACGCTTAACCAGAATGGCCTATTGAAAAAATACACATACCGCTGTAGTCGGGCGAGTTTCTACTTTCAGAAGCAATAGGAATTTTTGGGTTAGGTCAATCCGTTCGCGAGATATGGCAGTATGAAGCCAAGAAATGGTTGAGAATGCAAAAAATTTTTCGCAATTCTGCTGCTCCAAACGCTTAACCAGAATGGCCTAGGGAAAAAATACACATACCTTTGTAATGGGGCGAGTTTCTACTTTCAGATGCAACAGGAATTTTTGGGTTAGGTCAATCCGTTCGCGAGATATGGGAGTTTGAAGACAAGAAATGGTTGAGAAGGCAAAAAATTTTTCGCAATTCTGCTGCTCCAAACGCTTAACCAGAATGGCCTATTGAAAAAATAGACATACCGTTGTAATCGGGCGAGTTTCTACTTTCAGATGCAATAGGAATTTTTGGGTCAAGTCAATCCGTTCGCGAGATATGGGAGTTTGAAGCTAAGAAATGGTCGAGAAGACAACAAATTTTTCGCACTTCTGCTGCTCCAAACGCTTAACCAGAATGACCTAGGGAAAAAATACGCATACCGTTGTAATCGGGCGAGTTTCTACTTTCAGATGCAATAGGAATTTTTGGGTTAGGTTGATCCGTTCGCGAGATATGGGAGTTTGAAAACAAGAAATGGTTGAGAATGCCAAAAATTTTTCGCAATTCTGCTGCTCCAAACGCTTAACCAGAATGGCCTAGGGAAAAAATACACATACCTTTGTAATGGGGCGTGTTTCTACTTTCAGATGCAACAGGAATTTTTGGGTCAAGTCAATCCGTTCGCGAGATATGGGAGTTTGAAGCTAAGAAATGGTCGAGAAGACAACAAATTTTTCGCACTTCTGCTGCTCCAAACGCTTAACCAGAATGGCCTAGGGAAAAAATACGCATACCGTTGTAATCGGGCGAGTTTCTACTTTCAGATGCAATAGGAATTTTTGGGTTAGGTCAATCCGTTCGCGAGATATGGGAGTTTGAAAACAAGAAATGGTTGAGAAGGTAACAATTTTTTCGCAATTCTGCTGCTCCAAACGCTTAACCAGAATGGCCTAGGGAAAAAATACACATACCGTTGTAATCGGGCGAGTTTCTACTTTCAGATGCAACGGGAATTTTTGGGTCAAGTCAATCCGTTCGCGAGATATGGGAGTTTGAAGCTAAGAAATGGTTGAGAAGGCATACAATTTTTCGCAATTCTGCTGCTCCAAACGCTTAACCAGAATGGCCTATTGAAAAAATACACATACCGCTGTAGTGGGGCGAGTTTCTACTTTCAGAAGCAATAGGAATTTTTGGGTCAGGTCAATCCGTTCGCGAGATATGGGAGTTTGAAGACAAGAAATGGTTGAGAAGGCAAAAAATTTTTCGCAATTCTGCTGCTCCAAACGCTTAGCCAGAATGGCCCAGGGAAAAAATACACATACCTTTGTAATCGGGCGAGTTTCTACTTTCGAATGCAACAGGAATTTTTGGGTTAGGTCAATCCGTTCGCGAGGTATGGGAGTTTGAAGCTAAGAAATGGTTGAGAAGACAACAAATTTTTCGCTCTTCTGCTGCTCCAAACGCTTAACCAGACTGGCCCAGGGAAAAAATAAGCATACCGTTGTAATCTGGCGAGTTTCTACTTTCAGACGCAGCAGGAATTTTTGGGTTTTGTCAATCCGTTCGCGAGATATGGGGCTTTGAGGCTAAGAAATGGTTGAGAAGGCAAAAAATTTTTCGCAATTCCGCTGCTCCAAACGCTTAACCAGAATGGCCTAGGGAAAAAATAGACATACCTTTGTAATGGGGCGAGTTTCTACTTTCAGATGCAACAGGAATTTTTGGGTTAGGTCAATCCGTTCGCGAGATATTGCAGTTTGAAGCCAAGAAATGGTTGAGAGGGCAAAAAATTTTCCGCAATTCTGCTGCTCCAAACGCTTAACCAGAATGGCCTATGGAAAAAATACACATACCGTTGTAATCGGGCGGGTTTCTACTTTCAGATGTAACAGGAATTTTTGGGTCAATGCAATCCGTTCGCGAGATATGGGAGTTTGAAGCTAAGAAATGGTCGAGAAGACAACAAATTTTTCGCACTTCTGCTGCTCCAAACGCTTAACCAGAATGACCTAGGGAAAAAATACGCATACCGTTGTAATCGGGCGAGTTTCTACTTTCAGATGCAATAGGAATTTTTGGGTTAGGTTGATCCGTTCGCGAGATATGGGAGTTTGAAAACAAGAAATGGTTGAGAATGCCAAAAATTTTTCGCAATTCTGCTGCTCCAAACGCTTAACCAGAATGGCCTAGGGAAAAAATACACATACCTTTGTAATGGGGCGTGTTTCTACTTTCAGATGCAACAGGAATTTTTGGGTTAGGTCAATCCGTTCGCGAGATATGGGAGTTTGAAGCTAAGAAATGGTCGAGAAGACAACAAATTTTTCGCACTTCTGCTGCTCCAAACGCTTAACCAGAATGGCCTAGGGAAAAAATACGCATACCGTTGTAATCGGGCGAGTTTCTACTTTCAGATGCAATAGGAATTTTTGGGTTAGGTCAATCCGTTCGCGAGATATGGGAGTTTGAAAACAAGAAATGGTTGAGAAGGTAACAATTTTTTCGCAATTCTGCTGCTCCAAACGCTTAACCAGAATGGCCTAGGGAAAAAATACACATACCGTTGTAATCGGGCGAGTTTCTACTTTCAGATGCAACGGGAATTTTTGGGTCAAGTCAATCCGTTCGCGAGATATGGGAGTTTGAAGCTAAGAAATGGTTGAGAAGGCATACAATTTTTCGCAATTCTGCTGCTCCAAACGCTTAACCAGAATGGCCTATTGAAAAAATACACATACCGCTGTAGTGGGGCGAGTTTCTACTTTCAGAAGCAATAGGAATTTTTGGGTCAGGTCAATCCGTTCGCGAGATATGGGAGTTTGAAGACAAGAAATGGTTGAGAAGGCAAAAAATTTTTCGCAATTCTGCTGCTCCAAACGCTTAGCCAGAATGGCCCAGGGAAAAAATACACATACCTTTGTAATCGGGCGAGTTTCTACTTTCGAATGCAACAGGAATTTTTGGGTTAGGTCAATCCGTTCGCGAGGTATGGGAGTTTGAAGCTAAGAAATGGTTGAGAAGACAACAAATTTTTCGCTCTTCTGCTGCTCCAAACGCTTAACCAGACTGGCCCAGGGAAAAAATAAGCATACCGTTGTAATCTGGCGAGTTTCTACTTTCAGACGCAGCAGGAATTTTTGGGTTTTGTCAATCCGTTCGCGAGATATGGGGCTTTGAGGCTAAGAAATGGTTGAGAAGGCAAAAAATTTTTCGCAATTCCGCTGCTCCAAACGCTTAACCAGAATGGCCTAGGGAAAAAATACGCATACCTTTGTAATGGGGCGAGTTTCTACTTTCAGATGCAACAGGAATTTTTGGGTTAGGTCAATCCGTTCGCGAGATATCGGAGTTTGAAGCTAAGAAATGGTCGAGAAGACAACAAATTTTTCGCACTTCTGCTGCTCCAAACGCTTAACCAGAATGGCCTAGGGAAAAAATACACATACCGTTGTAATCGGGCGAGTTTCTACTTTCAGAAGCAATAGGAATTTTTGGGTTAGGTCAATCCTTTCGCGAGGTATGGGAGTTTGAAGACAAGAAATGGTTGAGAAGGCAAAAATTTTTTCGTAATTCTGCTGCTCCAAACGCTTAACCAGAATGGCCTAGGGAAAAAATACACATACCGTTGTAATCGGGTGAGTTTCTAGTTTCAGATGCAACGGGAATTTTTGGGTCAAGTCAATCCGTTCGCGAGATATGGGAGTTTGAAGCTAAGAAATGGTTGAGAAGGCATACAATTTTTCGCAATTCTGCCGCTCCAAACGCTTAACCAGAATGGCCTATTGAAAAAATACACATACCGCTGTAGTCGGGCGAGTTTCTACTTTCAGAAGCAATAGGAATTTTTGGGTTAGGTCAATCCGTTCGCGAGATATGGCAGTATGAAGCCAAGAAATGGTTGAGAATGCAAAAAATTTTTCGCAATTCTGCTGCTCCAAACGCTTAACCAGAATGGCCTAGGGAAAAAATACACATACCTTTGTAATGGGGCGAGTTTCTACTTTCAGATGCAACAGGAATTTTTGGGTTAGGTCAATCCGTTCGCGAGATATGGGAGTTTGAAGACAAGAAATGGTTGAGAAGGCAAAAAATTTTTCGCAATTCTGCT